>NC_140174.1:49650506-49998141 GCF_963971535.1 Notolepis coatsorum
AAGGGTTTTCTCCATTCTCACCTCGGTGAACAAAGTAATACCGAGTTGTTTCAAGAACTCATGTGTACAAAGCAAAAGGATAGTGAAACACCACAGCAGTTTTTGTATAGAGTCATAGGACTCAAGCAGAAGATTTTACTAGCATCAAAATATGCTGCTACTGACGTTAAGTACAACGAACGAACCGTTCAGGATGTCTTTCTCCACACTGTATATCAAGGTTTAGGACACAAACATGATGACATTCGTAGGGAACTTAAACCCTTACTTGAAGACAGAGTACCTGATGAGGCCATTCTCAGACAGATGAAAAAGGTCATGAGCGATGAGAGTGAAAGACAGCGACGGTTAGGGCCTACCAATCGCAATAGACCCCCCCATGTACATAGTGCAGGTGCTGAGGTGAAGGGAGCACAGTGTCCCCCCCCCCCACTAGGGAAGAAAATACAGGAAAGAAACTTAAACTAGACCCGATCCAGCAGTTAACAGAGAAAGTAGAGAAACTTACCAATCTAGTGGATCTCCTGCAACAACAGCCCCAGGTCAGAACAGGGAGGATAAATAGGCAGAGGGACAGGCCATATGGCTGTAGCAAATGTGTAGCACAGAATTGACCTAATTGCCCTCACTGTTTCCATTGTGGCGAAGAAGGCCATAGAGCGTTAGGCTGCCAAAAGAGACCACCACGTCAGGGAAACTGAGGCCGGTCACTGCAAGAGGACAACCATTGACCGGTTCACCCTTTACTGTCCCAAACTGACAACCGTCGTACTAGTGAGCCTGAGAAGGAAAGAGTAAGAGAGGAGAAGACTGCACTTAGAACAGGAACCAAGACGGTAAACCAGATACAGAAGCACACAGACCCCCCTAATTTACCAAACATTAAGAGTGAATGCCTCGCCAAGCTCGTAGGGAGAAGAGCTCTCACCCATTGTAACCTAAACGGTTTAGCAGTCCAAGCCCTGCTTGATACAGGGGCCCAAGTAAGCATGATTGACAGAACTTGGAAGAATAGATACTTACCTGACATGCCAGTCAGACCCCTTAGCGAAATCATCGAAGAAGAAGAGGAGTTGAAAGTCTACGTGGTAAACGGCGAGGTCCTCCCATTTGATGGTTGGGTGGCCCTTACAGTGAACTTAAAGGGGAATGAAGATCCTAACCTGTCAATCACTGTGCCTTTCCTTGTAAGCAGCCTTGTCCTTGAGAGACCCCTACTGGGTTTTAATGTGCTGGAAGTGATGATACAGGAACAACCTGGAAGACTGATCCCAACTCTCACCAGCCTGCTCTGTAACGCCATGGTGATACCAGCCGAGAAGGCAGAACTCCTGGTGAGTTATATCCAGACTGACAGACCCCCTGTGCAGGTTGGTCGCCTACGAACAGGTAAACAAGCCACTGTCATCCCCGCCGGTCAAGTGGCCTGGGTCAAGTGCCAAATCCCCCCCCGCGTGGACCTGTCTGACCCCACCTTCCTGTTCGAACCAGATGACAGCAGTTTAGCGCTGGCAGAACTGGATGTTGGAGAAGGCCTGCTGCAAGCGCAAAACCCCAGGAAGCCGTATGTCACCATGCCTGTGGGAAACAACACAAGGCATACCGTCACTCTCTCCAGGAAGACAGCTCTGGGCAGCATCCATTGTGTTGGGAAAGTCATCACGACAGACTCCCCACGGCAAACCCCCATCCCAACCTACTCACCTGAAATCTCCCAGCCCACGGTACCCCCCAACCGTGCTGCTACAACGTCAGCTGTGCCCAGCTCCATCCTGTTCAAACCCCCCGTCGATCTCAGTCACCTCGACGACGAACAACAGACAATAGTCAACAGGATGCTTTGTGAAGAGGCTGGGTCCTTTGCACAAGACAGTGGTGAATTGGGTGCATCCCGAGCCTGCAGATGACAATCGCTCTCCATGATACTGTCCCGGTCCAGAAGACGTACTCATCAGTACCAAAGCCACTGTTTAAAGAAGTAAAAGAGTACATACAGGAACTGTTAATGAAAGGTTGGATAGTCAAGTCAAAGTCTCCATATTCTGCCCCAGTAGTCTGCGTCAGAAAGAAGGACGGCAGCCTACGGCTATGCATCGACTACCACCTCCTGAACAAAAAGACTGTGCCCGATTGTCATCCACTACCTAGAATACAAGACCTGACTGACATGCTTGGAGGCTATACCTGGTTTAGTATCCTAGACCAAGGGAAAGCCTACCACCAGGGCTTCGTCGCCGAGGGTTCACAACCCTTCACCGCCTTCATCACTCCATGGGGTCTTCACGAGTGGGTGCGCATCCCATTTGGACTCTCGAATGCCCCTGCAACGTTCCAACGGAGCATGGAGGAGATGCTAGGTCCCCTCAGGGACGAATGCTGTATCCCGTATCTTGACGACGTACTCTGCTACGCAAAGACATTTGAAGAACATGTAGAGACCCTCCGCAAGGTTCTCCAAGCCCTTCAACGTCACGGAGTGAAATTGAGACCTGAGAAGTGTGACCTCTTCAAGCAAGAAGTCAGATACGTGGGTCGCCTTGTGTCAGCAGGCAGAAGGGGTCAAGATAGACCCACGAGACATTGAAGCCGTGAAAGCCCTGTCAAGTAAGACACCCAGAACTGTCGGCGAAGTGAGGAAAATAACAGGATTCCTGGGATATTTCCGTTCATACATTCAGGATTTTTCCCGAATTGCCAGACCCATCTACGAGCTACTCCAAATCAAGCCAGGAAAGACCCCAGCCCCAGCGCGGAGTAAGAACATCAAACGCCCCCAGTTCCCCTCCAGAGAGCCCATAGAGTGGACCACGGAACAGCAGAGAGCACTTGAACAACTGATTGACCTTCTCACAAACCCCCCTGTCTTGGCATATCCTGATTTCAACCTACCCTTCAGGTTGCACACGGATGCCTCCGACCAAGGCCTGGGAGCTGTTCTGTATCAACATCAAGATGGAAAACTGAGAGTCATCGGGTACGGGTCAAGAACATTGTCACCAGCCGAACGAAATTACCATATGCACAGTGGGAAACTGGAGTTCCTTGCATTGAAATGGGCTGTGTGTGTGAAATTCCGTGACTACATGTATTATGCCCCACACTTTACTATCTACACCGACAACAACCCGTTGACCTATGTAATGAGTACTGCCAAGCTCAATGCAGTCGGTCATCGGTGGGTTGGAGAACTGGCAGACTTCCGGTTTGACGTCAAATACAGACCCGGAAAGTCCAACATAGATGCAGACACTCTTTCCCGCCTTCCCCTGGATATGGAGAGATATGAAAGGACCTGCACAGAAGAGCTCTCTAATGAAGCAGTACGAGCAACGTGGGAAGGAAGCCAAGCAGCTGAAAGGAAAGACGTGGCATGGGTTGCGGCGCTCAACATCGCGTCCCCAGACTCAAACCAGCAGTCTCACCCACACCTACAAACTATCAGTCACGATGAACTGGTGAAGGCCCAAAAAGAGGACCAAGCCATCAACACGATCAGGGAGTTGAAAGAGTCGAACACGAAATTGTCAGACGACGTACGAAGAACCGTAAGCGCAGCAACCCGAAAGCTACTTCATGAATGGAGCAGATTACATATTGAAAATGATCTCCTTTACAGAAAGACCAATCAATACCAACAGTTGGTCCTCCCTGTAAAGTATAGAACACTTGCCCTGAAACATCTACATAATGAGATGGGTCATGTTGGAACGGAAAGAGTGATCCACCTCGCAAGAGAAAGATTCTACTGGCCTTTCATGTCCAGAGAGATTGAAGAATATGTGACCCGAAGATGTCCTTGTATCAAGTCTAAGAAGCCGGTCACACATGTCCGAGCTCCCATGGGCAGCATTACCTCTAACTTCCCATTAGAACTTGTGTGTATCGACTGTCTACATCTGGAAACCAGTCGTGGAGGGTATGAATATATCCTAGTGGTGATCGACCATTTCACTAGGTTCACCCAGGCGTACCCCACCAAGAACAAGAGTGGGAAAACAGCTGCAGAGCGTATCTTTAATGACTTTATACCCAAATTCGGTTATCCCTCGAAATTACATCACGACCAGGGTAGAGAATTTGAGAATAAACTGTTCCAAGCACTGCAACGGCTGTCTGGGGTCGGCCACTCTAGAACATCACCCTACCATCCACAGAGCAACCCAGCGGAGCGGCTCAATCGGACCATACTACAGATGTTGAGGACATTGACTGAAAATGAGAAATTGCGGTGGAAGGACCACCTCCCGCATGTGTTACACGCGTACAACTGTACCAAACATGAATCAACGGGTTACTCACCCTTTTTCCTCCTCTACGGTCGTCATCCACACCTCCCCGTTGACCTGTTGTTTGGGTTAACGAAGAAAGAGGAACCGTACTCACCCAGAGGATACGCGGAGCAATGGGCCGTCAATCCAGCCGTCACCCACGGTCCACCCATGGGGAGTTTGTTAGGGGTTCACGCCTGAGGGTGATATTGGATGGTTGTATTTAGTGATTTTCGGAAATGTCAGGAGCCATTTTTTTAAGGTCAGGGAGTGTGTGATGCCCACTAGAAGTGGTATCACGTTAATATCTTTAGATTATGTGTCAAAACAGTGTGAACATATTGGTACAGGATTACCTCCATCAGAAACAAGGTAGAACAGTCATTTATATGTAATGGGAGACATTAACATAATCTGGTCAATAGGTGGCAGTATAGTGGTGTTTAGTGGCTTGTTTAGTGTTTAGTGTTTAGTGGCTTCGCCTTCCAGGGAACCGTACTGTGTGCTTAGGGACGCACAAGGCGATCTCAGCCTCACAACCGGGAGGACCCAGAGTCAGTAACATCGTGTCTGCACCTTCCTTTGTCAAATGATTAACTACAACCTGTTTCATAGGTGGGTAATATACTACAAAACACACATAAAGGTTAACAAGGATACATGCAATGTCGAGGGTTCAAATGAAGTAACTATTGTCGATGTTTGAGTCAAGTTTAAGAAGTTTAAGACGACAAGTAACGTGGTTGAGAAGCAGACCGTCTATTGATGGCGCCACGTTTCGTTGGTACATTTAAATAGTGTTGGAACACAATTGTCCATTTAAGCACTAACGTGTCGAAGTTAAGTATCTCCAAGGGGATTATAAAGGTTTATGTTTTGAAATACATACTGTTTTGGGTTGAATTGCTGTGTAGTAAATGTGTATATTGTGTACAAGACGGTTAGAGGGAAATTACTTTAGCTTACACTACCTGGGAGATGGCTAAACACCGGAGCGGTACCACATGCTCTCTCTCTCTCTCTCTCTCTCTCTCTCTCTCTCTCTCTCTCTCTCTCTCTCTCTCTCTCTCTCTCTCTCTCTCTCTCTCTCTCTCTCTCTCTCTCTCTCTCTCTCTCTCTCTCTCTCTCTATTGCGCCCTCCGTTAAATGTAAATATAAATCTATTCCCTTGAGTTATACCATGGTCACGGTTTAGCAAATTCCTAGTAGGGTTGAGAACGGCCCGATACATATATATATAAATGCACTTGCATTGCACATTTGAGTTTCAATAGAACTTGAGACCGGAACACAACTATGGGTAACACTGAGGTGTGGAGGTATTTCTGTATACTAGAGAATAGTGGATATGACTGATGATAAATGACTGATGATAAAGGTAACACTTATTGGTGATTTAAGGAATTGTTTGACAGACAATGAGAATGACAGTGTTGGTTAAAAGACATACGATGGTCCCTTCCAACATGCCTAGACATGTCTAGACAGAGGTTAACAGGATAATGTTTCTCTTCTCACATGCTTATATTTAAGACGCCAAATATGTATAAAGACATAAGTAATCACAATGTCCAGTATATAATACTGGATAACTACATTTAAAAGGAAAATGCTATTGAAGTGAACCAGGGTATCCTAAAAGGGTAGAATGTGTGTTGCAATGATGAATATGCTTTTGAATTAATAACAAGTATGGGATTATAATTGAATGTATTAAAGTAATGTGACTAATTGAACTGAATGATTATACAATGATGATACAATGATTATACAATGATGATACAATGATGATACAATGATGATACAATGATGATACAATGATTGATTGATTATTCTGTGGAATAAATAAACGTTGTTGAAAGACAACCGGGAGGACCCAGAGTCAGTAACATCGTGTCTGCACCTTCCTTTGTCAAATGATTAACTACAACCTGTTTCATAGGTTAAACATATATCTGCTATCAGGTGCCATATCCTGGTACCTGTAACAAATGCACAGACTGGAGCGTGTTCCGTGATAACACAGATAACATTAATGAATACACGGAGACAGTGCTGGACTTTGTTCGTACTTTGGTGGAAGAAACAACCCCCACTACCACAATTAGAGTTTACCCAAATCAAAAACCCTGGGTAGACAAATCCGTCGGTGAAGCTCTGAAAGCGCACACCACAGCATACAACGCCGGGTTCATGGCAGGCAACATGAATGACCACAAGGTGGCAAGATACAACGTAAGGAGGACAGTAATAGAAGCAAAACGGCGCTACAGGAATGAAATTGAACTTCAGTTTGAACAGGCTGACTCCAGAGCTATGTGGCAGGGCCTCAAAACGATGACAGATTACAAAGGCACCTCCCTCAAACTGAACAGTGACATCTCCTTAGCAAATTATCTCAATACCTTCTATGCGAGGTTTGAGGCTGGGAATAACAACACCAGCCTACAAGCCACGGAAATGGGGGGGGGGGGGGGGGGGGGGGTCTGCTGATGGAGACTCAGTGTTCAGGGTAACAGAGCATGAGGTGAGGTGGACCTTTAAAAAAGTGAATATCAGGAAGGCAGCAGGACCGGAAGGCATTCCCTGGCCGCGTCCTAAAAGTCTGTGCCGACCAACTGGCCCCGGTATTCACTGACATATTTAACCTGTCCTTAGAACAGGCTGTCATCCCCACCTGCCTGAAGAAGTCCACTATCATCCCCGTACCTAAAAAATCCAAGCCTGCTTGCCTCAACGACTACCGCCCTGTAGCTCTCACCTCCATAGCCATGAAGTGCTTTGAGAAGCTAGTAAAGGGCTACATCTGCTCCTCCCTCCCCATCAACCTGGACCCCCTGCAATTTGCATACCGCCCCAACAGGTCCACGGAGGACGCCATAGCCCATGTGCTGCACACAGCACCATCACACCTGGACAAGAGGCAGGGGAACTATGTGAGAATGCTATTCATCGACTACAGCTCAGCATTCAATACCATAGTCCCCTCCAAACTCATAGCCAAGCTCAGGCCTGGGCTTGAACTATGACCTCTGCCAGTGGGTCTTGGACTTCCTGACGGGCAGACCCCAGGTGGTGAGAGCAGGCAACTGCACCTCCTCATCCATCACCCTCAACATAGGGGCCCCCCAGGGCTGTGTTCTGAGTCCCCTCCTCTACTCCCTGTACACACATGACTGTGTGGCTCAGCGGAACAACAACACAATCATCAAATTTGCTGACGACACAGTAGTGGTGGGCCTGATCTCTGCAAACGACGAGAGGGCCTACCTGGAAGAGGTCAAGGTCCTGGCGGGATGGTGCCGGGGGTCAGGGACTACAGTAGGGATGCACCGATATGAAAATTTGCCACCGATACCGATACCGATTGTTCAACTAACACAATCGGCCGATACCGATACCGATATTTGTGGCAAAATATATTTTTTAAATATTTTTTAAATATTAATTTCTTTTGTAATATTTTTGTTTTTGTAATTTTT
The DNA here is from genome assembly GCF_963971535.1 of Notolepis coatsorum. Classification (NCBI taxonomy): domain Eukaryota; kingdom Metazoa; phylum Chordata; class Actinopteri; order Aulopiformes; family Paralepididae; genus Notolepis; species Notolepis coatsorum. The sequence goes on from NC_140174.1 coordinate 49,658,257, forward strand.
TTTTTATGAAACTACTGTATATTTGTCTTACAAATTGTGCTCACCGATATGAACATAGGCCTCTTTACTTACTTAAAAAAAGGAAACATCAAGAAATAGCACTATCTCTCTCCCAGTAAGTTCTGCAGGGCTGCAGCTAGATACTAGTTCTCCCAGCATGGTCTACCTGCTGGGCTGCAGCGAGATACTATTGTCTCAACCAATGACATTTTGATTGACAGTCGATTCTGCCAATTACGTCACACACCGCTTGCACCCGCCTCTGCTGTTACCACCAATCGGCAAGCGTGTTGCATTTTTTACTCCTGCTTTTGTCCGCCATTGATTTTGACGAGAGGTTTTCTAGAACAACAACACGGCGTGGCCGACGTTTAGCTTTTAGCTCCGCAGGATGACTTAAATGAGGCATAATGATTTTACTGCAACTAATGTTATAATAAAACAAAGCCTTTCTATACATGTGTCTGATTGAAAACGTTATTAACAGATTGCAGAATGGGTAAAACGCAGGGCTCTGTGAGCAACGGAAGGAACTGAGCTAGTATGAACGCTTGCTACGTTCGGGTAAATAATATGCTGATGTTATGAACGTGTAACACTAACTATATAATGTTAATGCCACAAAACGAATGCCTTGTTAATCATAAGTAGTAACTTTGATGCAGTAGCTTGTGTGTGTGTGTGTGGGCCGGGGGCGGCGTTGTGCAGGTAGGTCGCGAGTGAACTTTTTTTTGTCTTGACGCTACACAAATTGATGGATATTTATCGGCTACTGCCATGTTATAATAAAACAAAGCCTTTCTATACATGTGTCTGATTGAAAACGTTATTAACAGATTGCAGAATGGGTAAAACTCAGGGCTCTGTGAGCAACGGAAGGAACTGAGCTAGTATGAACGCTTGCTACGTTCGGGTAAATAATATGCTGATGTTATGAACGTGTAACACTAACTATATAATGTTAATGCCACAAAACGAATGCCTTGTTAATCATAAGTAGTAACTTTGATGCAGTAGCTTGTGTGTGTGTGGGCCGGGGGCGGCGTTGTGCAGGTAGGTCGCGAGTGAACTTTTTTTTGTCTTGACGCTACACAAATTGATTGATATTTATCGGCTATTGCCATCGGCACATCCGAGCTTATCGGCCGATAGGCCGATTGCAGTCAACAAGGCACTTATCGGCCGATACCGATACCCGACCGATACATCGGTGCACCCCTTGACTACAGCCCTCATAGCATCAACGGGGCACCGGTTGAGAGAGTGAACAGTTTTAAGTCCCTCGGAGTCCACATATCCGAGGACTTGACATGGACCACACACATTGACAGTGTTGTGAAGAAGGCACGACAACGCCTCTACTTCCTCAGGCGCCTAAGGAAGTTCCAAGTCAGTCAGAAGATCCTTAAGAACTTCTACTCATGTACAATAGAGAGAATCCTGACTGGCAATATCACCTTCTGGTTTGGGAATAGCACCGCACAAGACCGTAGCAGACTACAGAGAGTGGCACGTTCAGCCGAACGCACAATTGGAGGGGGGCTTCCCACTCTCCAGAACATTTACAACAAGCGGTGCAGGGGTAAGGCTAAGAGAATTATCAAGGACTCCAGCCACCCAAACAACTGCCTCTTTGAACTGCTGCGGTCAGGCAAGCGATACCGGAGTCTCATGGCAAGCACAGAAAGACTCAGAAGAAGCTTCTATCCCCAGGCTATCAGGTGGCTCAACAAACAATAACACTATGCAACAACCATCAAATGCACTCACAACACACTCACACACTCACTTTAAACAAACAACACACTGCAGCACCCACTCTCCACACTTTAGAACACCTAAACACACTTTATATTTATTGGTAAAGGATTTGCACTACAACCCATAACTCAGTACACCTTACTGTAAATTGTACCTAAATTGTACCTCATCTCATTTCTGCTTTGCACTATATAGTATTGTATATTAGTATATTGTATATTGTATGGTAACTCAGTTACTTCTATTCTGCATCGAACATTGTACATATGTATATACTGAACACTGTGTCTATGTACGTGACTTCTATTTTTACTTCTATTTTTACATGCTATACTATTTTATTTCATACTTATCTTTTGTCTAGCACAGTCTCTGCAGCGTAACAGAAAGAAGCATTTTGTATAAAAGTATTCTGTACTTCTGTATGACAACTATTAAAGAAACTTGAACTAAAGAAACTTGAAACATTTGATGGGGAGAGGACTGTACATTAGGAGGGGGTGGGTGGGTGGGTGGGAGAGAAATATACATACGGTGGGGAGAGAATATATACATACGGTGGGGAGGAGACTGTACATTAGGAGGGGGTGGGTGGGTGGGAGAGAAATATACATACAGTGGGGAGAGAATATATACATACGGTGGGGAGGAGACTGTACATTAGGAGGGGGTGGGTGGGTGGGAGAGAAATATACATACGGTGGGGAGAGAATATATACATACGGTGGGGAGGAGACTGTACATTAGGAGGGGGTGGGTGGGTGGGAGAGAAATATACATACGGTGGGGAGAGAATATATACATGCAGTGGGGAGGAGACTGTCTATTAGGAGGGGGTGGGGTGGGGTGGGGGGGTTTGGACATTTACGATGATTTTCGAATTGCGGCCTCCCGTAGGTGCTCTTTAAGAGCGGTTTTGAATGTGGGTAGGGATTCACATTCCTTTACAGCTTTGGGTAGGGCATTCCACATTGATGTGGCATAATTGCGAAACGTGTTTAGTCCCTTGTTTGAGCCGAATCTGGGTTTAACATGATTTGTTGAGCTTCCTCTGGTGTTGTGGTCGTGGTATTCACTGACCTTTGGGAGGTATTTTGACATGTACATGGGTACCTTAGTCGTATAGTGTATCTTGTAGACCAGGCCCATTGCAAGTTGCTGTACTCTGTCGTCTACTCTAAGCCATCCTAGGTTGTCAAAGTGGGCAGGGGTGAGGTGGGTTCTAGGGGACAACAAGGAGAATATCAGACTTCTACAGCATGCTCTCTTTCCTTTATATTCTCAATTCTATATGATTCCTGGACTTTATGTTCAAGTTTCTCAAGTTTCAAGTTTCTTTAATAGTTGTCATACAGAAGTACAGAATACTTTCATACAAAATGCTTCTTACTGTTATGCTCCAGAGACTGTGCTAGACAAGATAGTATCAAATAACATAGTATAGCATGTAATTTAGAAGAAGAAAATGAGGTCACATTGTTCGGTATAGACATATGTACAATGTTCTGAGTTACCATATAATATACAATACTATGCAGTGTACTAATGTACAGTACTATCTAGTGCAAAGCAGAAATGGGATGAGGTACAATTTAGGTACAATTTACAGTAAGGTGTACGAGTTGTAGTGCAATCCTTCATCAATAAATATAAAGTGTGGGGAGTGGGTGCTACAGTGTGTTTGTTTAAAGTGGGTGTGTGCTATAAAGTGTGTGGAGTGGGTGCTACAGTGTGTTTGTTTAAGTGAGTGTGTGCGTGTGGATGTGTGTGCTATGTGCGTTTGGTGGTTGTTGTTGTGTAGTGTTCATTCATTGTTCGTTTAGCAGCCTGATGGCCTGGGGATAGAAGCTTCTTCTGAGTCTTTCTGTGCGCGCCTTGAGACTCCGGTATCGCTTGCCTGACCGCAGCAGTTCAAAGAGGCAGTTGTTCGGGTGACTGGAGTCTTTAATGATTCTCTTAGCCTTGCCCTTGCAACGCTTGTTGTAAATGTTCTGGAGGGTGGGGAGCCCCCCTCCAATTGTGCGTTCGGCTGAACGTGTCACTCTTTGTAGTCTGCTTCGGTCTTGTGCAGTGCTATTCCCAAACCAGGAGGTGATGTTGCCGGTCAAGATGCTCTCTATTGTACATGAGTAGAAGTTCTTAAGGATCTTCTGACTGACTTGGAACTTCCTTAGGCGCCTGAGGAAGTAGAGGCGTTGTCGTGCCTTCTTCACAACACTGTCAATGTGTGTGGTCCATGTCAAGTCCTCGGATATGTAGGCTCCGAGGTACTTAAAGCTGTTGACTCTCTCAACCGGTGCCCCGTCGATGCTGAGGGGGCTGTAGTCCTTGACCCCCAACCTCCTGAAGTCCACAATCATCTCCTTTGTTTTGCTGACGTTCAGGGAGAGGCTGTTTTCCTGGCACCATCCCGCCAGGACCTTGACCTCTTCCAGGTAGGCCCTCTCGTCGTTGGCAGAGATCAGGCCCACCACCACTGTGTCGTCAGCAAATTTGATGATTGTATTGCTACTCCGCTGAGCCACACAGTCGTGTGTGTACAGGGAGTAGAGGAGGGGACTCAGAACACAGCCCTGGGGGGCCCCTATGTTGAGGGTGATGGATGAGGAGGTGCAGTTACCTGCTCTCACCACCTGGGGTCTGCCAGTCAGGAAGTCCAAGACCCACTGGCAGAGGTCATAGTTCAAGCCCAGGTCCCTGAGCTTGGCTATGAGTATGGAGGGGACTATGGTATTGAATGCCGAGCTGTAGTCGATGAATAGCATTCTCACATAGTTCCCCTGCCTCTTGTCCAGGTGTGATGCTGCTGTGTGCAGCACATGGGCTATATGTTGCCATAATAAATATGCCAGGAAGGGCAGGGACACAGGATTTCTCTCCCTCTCGCTCTCTCTCTCTCTACCCAGATTGACACAAACACCATTATGTTGTGTACCCACTCTTGAAGGGTAATAAAGATCTTCTATGAAAATGTGTTATTGGCCTGGATAGAATTCCTGCCATGAATGGAGAAATATGTCAAAATACGTTGCAGAAATAAGAACAAAGCAAGGCTGAAATACGTTGCATTTTAGCAGGAGTAGATCAATGCAGAGAGGATGCGTAGCATTTGGCAGCTTTGCATGGAGCCCTTTGCATGGTCGAGTGGAGGAAATATATCACTGTCACAAATTGCGTGCCAGGCCTTTGAGGACACTTCGTTGTCTTTAAAATCTCTGTATGATCGATCATGAAGATGAGAATATCATCGTAGCAGTTCAGTAACTCTTGCTTCGAAACTATTCATCTTGCTAGCCACACCCCTACGCAGTGCTATCTCTAAGTCTGTCGGTCACAGCCTGCTACATGCACGTCTGCCCATGAGAGCCAAAATCTGTACTAAATGCTGTACATTTGCGACCAAATTTACTTAATAACTTTGAATTAGGTGTATACAGAGTATCACAAATAACCACAAATGAAGCTTTAGTTGTGATTAAGTAAACCATACCTTTATGGCTGCATTTATCGTCGTTTCCATGGGCATAAACAAGGCTGCACAGATACCATGAAATGTAATTATTAAAGTTTTTGACTTTTAAAGCTATATTTGGGTCTTACTCTTTTTTATAAAAGAGACAAAATATGGGGGAACAATAATATTATATTATTTATTCAAAATGTTAAGGGGAAATATGGGTATAAGGGTTCGAGTTATCACCTGAGAGCTATGGGGGCCCCCTGAATTTTTTTTTATACAATTTCTTTCCTGAAATTGTGGCTGTTTTCGAAGTCATATTTAGAGGAATATCTCATTAGGATTAGAGTCTAATACTAATGAGTAATAATGACATCACACATCACACAACAGTCTAATCATTAGACTATTGTGTGATGTCATTATTCAGTCTCATTCTTAACACATTGACCGCCAGCAGCAGGGGGCGCTGATCCCCCTTCATCGCCAGGTCTTTATTCAATGGATATAGTTTTAGACTGCGACATTTGCGAGTGCTTAAAATATATCTTATATTATATCTATGGGTCTAATAACGCCGTTGAGTCTCAGTGAGCTGCTTCCAGTCAACATGCCCGAGACAGATTGTTTTTTCATCTGTACATTTCCGTTTTGTACTGTTTTGAATAGAGTATGGTTTGGGTGCTTTTCAGTAATTCCAGGAAAAAGACTAGAAAAAGGCATTTGGCTATCTAATCATCCTGAAATCAACGCTAGATCATCATTATTATATCTCGTTGTGCATACATGAAATTAGCCCCCCCCCCCCCCCCCCACCGCAGCCAACGGTAAACAGCCATACACGTCCACACAGATAGCTGTGATTACGGTAGAAATAAATGTCAGATCAATGATCAAATTTATATATAATGTTCTTACCTTGTATCTGATGTAATGCAAAAGAAATAATCCAAATATCTGATCGCAATTCCAAATACTGCTCGAGGAGGTCCGTACCACACTACCGACCATTTCACAATGACGGGCAGGCGGGGATACTGTTCGATGCCATCATTGTATAAAACTGGCTCGCCTGAGTATTTAAACCCACCCGGCTCAGATCGGCTCCTAAAACACACCAGCCCATTTTCAATGAGATGCAATAGCTCCGCCTGGCAGTAGAGGGCGGTGTTGACCGTCTGCCAGCTCAGACAGGGTCTGAAGGCTATACCAGAGGCTGCAGCTATGAATTATTAATAGATAATAGATATAGCGAATAAACCAAATAACGATCCCAAAAACGAGTTAACTCGTTTCTGGCGCTGAACGCATGGCGGGCAATAACGAGTTCTACCCCCACCTGCTCGCCCCCCCCAGCCCCTCATGCTCCCCTGTCCCCTATGGCCATAGCTATCCCCCCCCCCTCTACCCCCACCCCACACACCCCACACTTGCTAGCCCCCCTCGGCCCCTCCCTACCTCTGATGACAACAGCCCATTCCCTCATCCTCCTCACCCACCCCCCACAAACCCCACCCCCAGAACTCCAGCCCTGACCGAACACCCGGAGTCAACCCAACACCCACCTTCATCACAACGGATCGGGTAAGAAGGCAGTTCTCCAGGGTCAAGGTGAATAAAGCCAGAGGACCAGACAACATCAACCCCAGAGTGCTCAAGGTGTGCGCTGAGGAGCTGAGGAGCTGGCGGACACATTCCATCACCTCTTCAACCTCTCACTGAGACTGAAGAAGGTTCCCCGGCTGTGGAAAACATCCCTCATCGTCCCTGTGTCCAAGAAGGGACGCCCCACCACTCTCAATGACTACAGGCCGGTTGCTCTGACGGCACAGGTCATGAATGTCTTTGATAGGCTGGTTCTGGAGCACCTAAAACCACAGGTGAGAGGCTTTACGGACCCCCTGCAGTTTGCATATCAGCAGAACATCAGTGTGGAGAATGCCATAATCTACATGGTCCACAAGGCCTATCTACATCTGGAGAAGCCGGGCAGCTCAGTGAGGGTAACATTCTTTGACTTTTCTAGTGCCTTCAACACTATTCAGCCTCCACTACTGGCAGAGAAGCTGTCAGTGATGGGGGTGGAGGACGACTTGGTGGCCTGGATCCTCAACTACCTCACACACCACAGTCTGTCAAACTGCAGGGGTGTCACTCGGACATGCTGAACTGCAACACTGGCGCCCCCCAGGGAACTGTATTGGCACCCTTTTTGTTCACCCTTTACACCTCAGACTTCCCCTTCAGCTCCGGGAACTGCCATCTCCAAAAGTTTTCTGATGACTCCTCCATCGCTGGATACATCACCAACGACAACGGGTGTATGGGGAAGGAGTTATAATTATAATACTAGTTATAGTATAGTTATAATACTAAGCAGGAAAGTGTTGCGTCAAGTTCAAGGTCATACAATTGTTAATTTTTTATGTCTTTAAAAAAAATTCTTTTCACGATTAACACTAAGAGCCTAACCTCAAGATATCTATAAAAGATTACAAATATTTCCGAATTGTAACCACTTATATTCTCGTTTGTTTGATAGTAACTGCGTTTTTATGAGAAAAAAAAACCCAGAAAACGGCATATTTTTCATATTTATATACGTTTTAGACCCCATAGTCCAGCGTGGGAAACCTGCACAAAGTCCCTGTGAATAAGATACTGTCCTTATATATACAAATGATTGACTAATTCAGTCAGAAATAGCTGAGACGCTAACGTTAGTAACAGTGATGGGCAGTAGCTAGCTACAAGTAGCGACGCTACATAGCTTAACTACATTTCTCAGTAGCGTGATGGTAGCGTCGCTACTTTTGAACCAAGTAGCGTTCTATGTAGTGCAGCTATTTTTAGAACAAAGTAGTGAGTAGCGTGAGCAAAACGCTACACGCTACTATCAGGAGAAACAGATTTGTGAGGGGAAAAAAACTCCCTGTAGAAAACCCACTATGATTGGTTGGTTGGTTTAGATATGAGTATGACGACTCACGATTGGGTAAGGTTAGGCCAAAACATTACAGGTAGGCCAATCAGAGGCAGGATAGGGCGGGGCATGCCACTCCAGCTCCGCAAATCAGGAAGTGAAAATCAAAACAGACCACTGAATGAATGAACCAGTCCGCGCGAAATGGCAGAGGGATTCGATGTTTCCAGGGCTGATGCATGGCATTGATGAAGATGATGTCAATAACAACAATGCCTCTCCATGGCCCTATCTGGAAAAATGTATGAGTTTGACTGAAAAAACGCCTAAAACATATGTGTTTAGGTGTTTATTGTGTCAGCCAAAAACGAAGCTGCTCTCAACTTCCCACACATCCAGTATAACCAATGCGTTGTGTACTTTTTTAATTGAACGACAGACACTTGCTCCATGGTCTTGGGTGGTTTATTCTGGTAACACACAAAAGATCCTGGTTAGACAGGTTATGTGGTCGGCTCATCAGACCCCTCGAACACCGTTCACATGGGCTGCTTCCTCATGTAATGGTCAATATAATAACATGAAATAATAAACAATGTACAATCAAATGACAATATTTTGTACCTGGTAACACACAAAAGATCCTGGTTAGACAGGTTATGTGGTCGGCTCATCAGACCCCTCGAACACCGTTCACTACAGAAGAATTGGGAATAATTAGCCTACTAACAAGTGGGCTAGTTATATAAATTTTCGACACAATCTCACTTAATTATTATTTTAACACATTTACCAACATGCCTACATTAATACTTAAACTAGTAGTGAGAGTTAAACATTTAGGAATGTTATGTTCATTCTGGTGTACTGTCTCTGAACCTACCATGGGCTGCTTCCTCATGTAATGGTGCCACGCTAACGTGAACACTTGGGTTGAAGCCCACAAGGAAACGCCCACCAACCAATAAGAATCCCTAGAACCATTAAGTGCCATGCTATTGGGTCTTAGTTACCTTGACAAGTGGAATCACAATAAACTCTGTTACATTCCCCCCTGCTGAATTCCACTTGCCCACACACTCCCAACAGAAAAGGAAAGAAAACAAAGAAATTATCCAAACCAGGCACAAAACACTACAGCATAATACAAATTACATTAAAAGAAAATCACATCTTATATAAAAAAATAAAAAAATTCCAAATCTAATTTGAGGATGCAGACCCTGCAATAAAACAGTCACACGTAGTCCAGTCAAAAGACTATTCTTCACAAGAATTAGAAAAGCAATTGGTCGGCCAAACCCCTTACTCCTCATAGGCGAAACATGCCTGTTACATGTTAAATATACACTATGACTGTTAACAGCTCAAACTAAACCCAAAACGTCCAGAGACCGGATCCCTCCCCAGAACCCAGCCCCCCATCAACACCATGTGAGACTCTCTCACAAAAGGCACGGTCAAAAAAAAATTCTCATCTCTTTCCTCTGACTAGAATAAAGATGATAACAAATAAAACAGAAATACCCGGAACCCCAACTGGGTGAAAAATTCAAACTATCTCATATTTATGATCCATCATCTCAATTAACCGTGACACAGGCTTAAATAACCTGCCTGCTCTCGACCTAACATGACTCAATGACCTTCCAACTACAACTGAAATGGCAGTATTGTGTTGTGTGGTGATAGGTGCATCTTTGTCATTCATGTCAGACATGGAAGTACATGTGCGGTCAGTATGAGACCTGTTATCATCAGACAGTCCCTCATCTACATGTGCACTCTCAGGCTCAATTGAATCTTGAGGTACCAGTGCCCCAAGGATATTGCCAAGTAGAGCAGGGTAGTCAGGCTGTGATGATCCCAGAGCCGGATCAAGTAGAGCAGGGTAGTCAGGCTGTGATGACCCCAGAGCCGATCAAGACTTGGAGGGTCCTGGGCACCATCATCCTCCTGGCCCATGACACTAGTCCCCTCTGCAGGCAATTCTGACACCCAGACACTGGTTCTGTACTCAGCAGAAACCGATGAAGCTCCATCCTCATCTTCATGGTTACGCCGCTCACTGAGATCTTCAGACTCAGACATGTCAGACATGTCCATCTCCTCCTCAGAAGCAGCATCCGAGATCGGGAGGAAGTTGACTGGTGTTATCAGATTCCTATGCACTGTTTTCACTTGGCCAGTGGAGCCATGCTGAATCTTGAAAGTGTGACTGTCAACATTCATCCCAACAACATGGTAGATGGTGTTCTCCCACCGATCAGCAAGCTTTCGTTTACCACGCTCTCCCTTGTTGGCCAACAATACCCGGTCACCAACTTCGACAAGTGCTCCCCGAACTTTTCGGTTGTATATGTCACCATGCCTCCTCAACTGCTTGACTGCCGTGGCTTGTGCTATTCCCATAGCTTCCTTCAGATCATTCCGCAAGAGCTGGATGTACTTATCATAGTTCACAACCTCACGGTTGTCCAGAACCGTACTGAAGACCATGTCAACAGGCAGTCTCGGTATTCTGCCAAACATTAGCAAGAATGGTGCATATCCGGTGGTCTCATGGATAGTGCAATTGTAGGCGAATGTGAGAGACTTGAGTGCCTGCGGCCATCTGTGCTTTGCCTTTGGAGGCAGAGCCCTTATCATGTTTCCCAGAGTCCTATTCATCTTCTCACATGATCCATTGCCCATTGGATGATAAGGTGTGGTGTGGGACTTTTGAACACCAGCAACATTCAAAGGCTCAGCGATCAAAGCACTCTCAAAATTGGCTCCCCTATCGGAGTGAATGCGTCTCGGAAAACCATACACGCAGAAATAGTTATGCCACAACTGATGAGCCACAGCCTTAGCAGTTTGATTTGGGCACAAAAAGGCATGTGCCATCTTGGTGAAGTGGTCCGTAGCGACAAGCACATCCAAGGACTTGTTTGCAGAATCCTCAGCACACCAGAAGTCTATGCTCACAAGTTCAAGGGGCTCAGTCGTTATGATGTTCTCCAATGGTGCTCTGGCTTCAGGCTCAGGAGTCTTGCTCATCACGCATCGCCGACAGCACCTCACATACTCCCTCACATCTTTCTCCAGGCCTTGCCAGTAGAACCGCTGTCTGGTAAGGTACAAAGTCCGCTGTTGGCCCTGGTGACCAGCCTCATCATGGACACCTTTCAACACCATGGCTTGCAGCGAAGCGGGGACCACATACAGATACATCTTCTTCTTTGTAACTGTGTTCCTTGACAGGTGATACAGCACACCCCTCCTCATTGTTAGCTTATCCCAGACCCTCAGTGACCGAAGGACATCAACAGACTCCTGAGCACGCTCTCTTCTTGAAGGTCTTCGTCCTCTCTCAACAAAGGAAATCACTTTGTTTAACACATGGTCATCTTTTTGCTTATTCATGAGTTGATCATGTGACAGCACCTCTCCACCAATCTCTTCTGATGGCATAACTATCTGAGGAAGCTGTGGCAGCAGCAGCGCATGGGGCCCCATATCACTGTTTTGCAGCTTGTGTGACTCAAAAACAGCTGCTACTTCCTGTCTCGAAAGGGCACCAGGTTGGGAAACAGTCACACACTGGCATGCCACCGCAGGCTCAACATCGGAGGTCACATCGAATGGGTGATTAGACCAACGGAACACATCCTGAACCTGTTCTGTGCGCACAGCGTCAGCTTCACCCAGCAATGCCTTGTACGCAACCCTAGTCAGACGATGAAGTGCACTAGGCCGGATGAAAGGCTCTCTGCTCAGGGCATCTGCAACAATATTTTTGGGACCAGGGATGTATTTGATGTCAAACTGGTATGGGGCTAGCTTAGCAACCCATCTCTGTTCACACGCATCCAGTTTTGCCTTGGACAAGATGTACGTTAACGGGTTGTTGTCAGTCCATACTGTGAACTGGTGTCCCCTCAACCAATGGTGGAACTTGTCACAGACTGCCCATTTCATAGCAAAAAATTCCAGTCTATGCGCAGGATACTTCGACTGTGCATAGGTGAGCGACTTGCTTGCGAAAGCAATTGGTCTTGCTGTTGTCCCACCCGCAGGCACCTGTGACAAAACTGCACCAAGGCCATTACTGGAGGCATCCACTGAGAGCAGGAAAGATTCACTGAAATCAGGATGGGCCAAAACGACCCGGTCCAGTAAGGCCTGCTTCAGCTGATGGAAAGCATCCCGGCACTCATCTGTCCAATCTGCCGCAGTCATTGTCCGTTGAGGAGGCCGGCGTTTCTTCCCTTTCCAACGAGGAGCCTTGTTCCCAGTCGTAAGTCCAAACAGCGGTTTGGCTATGGCGGAACAGCTCTCAATGAATTGCTGGTAGTATACCACCATTCCCAGGAATGACCGGATCTTCCGCTGTGATGGAATCTCTGTACCTTCTTCCATGAGGTCAGCTTCTGTCAGCGCAGTGATGGATTTTACCTTGTCAGAGTCCGTAGCGATGCCATCAGAACTAATGACATGTCCCAGGAACCTCACAGAGCTCTGCAAGAAATGACATTTCTTTGGAGCCAATTTAAGGTTGTGAGCCTTAAGTCGTTCGAAGACCATTTCCAGGCGCTCCAAGGCCAGGTCTTCTGTAGGCGCGAACACCAGGACATCATCCAGATAGCACAGTAGACTGAGGAAGTTCTGATCCCCAAAGATGTTAAGCATCATCCGCATGAAGGTGGCAGGGCTGTTGCACAGACCCTGTGGCATGCGGTTGTATTCGTATAGTCCGAATGGCGATGTAAAGGCTGTATACTTCTGGTCATCCTCGTGCATCTCAACATTGTAGTAGCCGGAGGTGAGGTCCATGGTGGAGAAGTAGGTGTTGCCACCCAATGCTGCTAGAGCATCAGCCTGGTGTGGAAGAGGATGGGCGTCTTTGATGGTGCATGCGTTAATCCATCGGAAGTCATTACAGAGTCTTAGGTCTCCCGACTTCTTCCAAACAATGACCAAAGGTGAAGCAAACTCACTATTTGACTTCCTTATGATCTCTTGTTCTTCCATCTCACTCAACGCCAGCCTGAGCTTCTCATACTGATTAGGTGGAACTCGTCTGTATGGCAAGCGAAAGGGTTTCTCATCACTGAGTCGAATCCGGTGAAGACAGCCTGTAGCCCTTCCACAGTCTAACTTATGCCTGGAAAATATAGACTGGTACTGAGCTATCAGATGCACAAGTTTTTCTTTACCCAAAGAGGACACATCACAGGAATCAAGATCTATGTCAGACAACCCTAAACCATGTAAGACTGAATCAGGACTGCCATCACATCCACCAGGTTCCTCTTCTCTGTCACATCTGTCCGATAAGGTGGATGTATCATCAGTCAGACTCGATTCATCACGGTGGTTATCATCTGCCCTCTGCACCTGTTGCTGCAAAAGGGGTGGTGAATCGTCATCCACCTCAGAGCAGTCAAAATCCTCCAAGGCCATGCATGGATAAACGTCAGCAAGCTTGGCATTTCGTCTGAGGGTCACTGATCTACCAGAGGGATTTATCACCTTCATTGGCAGCCATCCATCATTCCTCAGCAGGGCCACTGTCTTCCCAATCAGGACTGATCCCGGTCTTGACTTCACACAGCTGGGCTCCAGAATGACAGCACTACCAGCTGAGATGTTGTTCACACTCTGTAACCTGCCCCATACCAAATGTTCACTGAAGGGCTCTAGAGTCACGGCTCTTTTTATTTTCACGGTCCCCACTTTGTCAGGGATGTCATTTCCTGTCCACATCTCCACATTGGCCATCAAACTCAATAACTTGTGGTGTTCAGCTTCACCGTGTTCAGATGTGGGCCCCTTGTTCAACAAGTCCCCTGATATCTTTAGCTGACGAATCAAGTACTTTAGGAGGTTACTGCCAGCGTTGAGGTCATCTCCCTGATTTTCAACCACGAATGTTGGGACAGTCACACGACAGCCAAACACCTCCATCTCCAGCTCACACACTCCTAAGGGTGTAGTCTTTGATCCACCACATCCCACAAGAATCGCGTCTGTTGGGCTCAATGCAGGGCTTTTCAACACTCCTTCCTGTAAGAGTTGTGGCAAAATCTTTGCACTCAACGAACAAGCCATCGACCCACTGTCGAGCATGGTCCTCACCTCAACTTTGCCGCCAAGCAATATTTTTGCATGAAACAGATCGTCATAAGGGGAAAGCTTCTGTGTATTCTGCATTACAACTTCAGTCACTGTTCTCATTTCACTACACACACTCTTGTAAATAGACTCTAAATCATCATCTCTCATTACTGGGGTATCGATAGAAGGCCCAACACCCACCCCCCCCAAATGCTGGCCCTCTAGTTTCCCTGTTGCCAAGAGGTGGGTTCTGAAGACACCACACCAGATGGTTGCCACGCTGTAGACTTGGGGCATTCCGCACGGGCATGGCCAGATGCATAGCAGAGAAAGCAGAGGTGATTGGCCACACAATGGGAACGTGTGGTATGCCCAACATCCCTGCACACCTCACAGGCCACCGGGGGCCTGCCTCTGTTATTTTGGCCTCTTGGATACTGACTGTCTGTCCTACCCTGAAACTGGCGCTGCTGAGGCCTTTGCTCAAGAACACACTCCAGCATACCGATGATATGCTCCAATTGGTCCATGGGCCCCTGGGAAGCTTGAGTTGCAGGCATTGGAGCAGGCTCAATAGTAGGCTTAGCAACAGGTGATGTGGGATGACCAGCTGCACCGACTTCCTGTCGCAGCGTAGTGATGGCAGGGGTTACCTTTGGCCAGGAGGATTGTCTCGGATTCCTTCTGTGTTCAACCAGCCTCTCATGGACATCCGCAGCTGTCCACTGTGGTAAAGGCTTGCACTTGAATATGAGAGACAGTTGGGGGTCAGGGCAATGTCTAATAAACATGGCTGTGAGCTCACGAGATGGATCGTCAATTGTCTTACTCTGTCTCTTTAGACCAGGGGTCAGCAACCTTTTTGACATGGAGTGCCTGTTTGAAATATAGTTGTAACTAGTGTGCCTCAACAATATTCCATGCATCGTAAATTTTTTTCTCATAATCAGGTATTTTTGATAATTTTTACATTATTACATCATTATTGTTATTGTTATTATTAACAATATTATTATGATGGTTGTATCAACCCTAAATCTGAGTTGGGGGGGGGGGGGGTGCAATGCAGACAAACAGCTGCATACAGTGCGACCATTTCACTCACATTTGCCCATTCATTTTTGGACACATTGGTTCCGAAACATGTATGTTCCAGGCTGCAATTAAAACTTTGAATCTCATAATTTCTTTTAAAACCCACCTCAAAACCCACCTTTTTAGGCAGGCGTATGTCTGATTTTATTTTCTGTCTGATTTTATATATTTTTATTTTTCTTATTTTAATGTACTGTGATTATGAATTTAACTGTTTTTAAATTGTTGTACGGCGTCCTTGAGTGCCTTGAAAGGCGCCTTATAAATAGAATGCATTATTATTATTATTATTATTATTATTATTAATCTGAGAGAGCTTCATCAGCGAAGCCGGCGATGCAAGCGATTATTATTAGTTTTAATGACAAACCAATTACATAATCCAACATATGTGTAAAGGCACACACAACATATTCCAGTTAACGGTATATTTTTTTAATGATTCGTTATGGCGTAATCAATACTTCCATGCGTATAAATTGCGTTCGCGACCTCCATGTTTTGGGGCTATTCATCAGAAAACTCGGATCCGGGATTCGGCTCCCATCCGTCGGGCAAGAACTGTGGGTTTTCAGCCTCTCTCTCTGGAGCTTAACGGAGTTTCGACTCCTGGTTAGAGGACCTTGTCGCGGCTCATGCGCATGCGCTCGCTCGGCCAATCGGAGAGGGGTCTGCAGAAATGGGCTCAACCAATCAGAGAGGGGTCTGCAGAAATGGAACTACGAAAAGTAGAGACGCCTGTGGGACACGGTGAGGAGGAGGAGGGGAGAATTCTTGAAGGCATGTGACGGTTCTCTGGCTGGTAACAACAGCCATAGGACAATTGCGCCACCGTGTGTAGAAATCCGGTAACAGACTTACTGGGATATTGCCTGGCTCCCTACAGTGTGGAAAAAGCGTTCATTTGATAATTGCATCGAAAATGTAATGAATGAGTGCAGATTAAAAATCAACGTTTTAACATGAGAGTCAATGGGAGGAAAAAAAACCTTATGGTTAATTGGCAAGCTAAAGTGTATAACTTTTCTTTTAGAGCCATTCTAATGATGACCATTTAACATATTGTATATGGAAAAGGAACACCAACACAGACAAAATAAACAAACTGGTAAAAAAAGCAAGCTCTGTGGTGGGAGCGGACTGGACAGTCTGGAGGTGGTGGCAGAGGGGAGGACGAGGAGGAAGCTGTATGCTATCCTTGAGAACCCCTGCCACCCCCAACATGATGAGCAATGCAGTCCACGTTTAGCCACAGACTTATCCCCCCCCGACATACCACAAAGCGATTTGGGCAGTCCTTTGTGCCGGTGGCAATCAGGCTCCACAACGAGGCAGGGCCAGGACGGGCCAACTGCCGTGGACTGGAGGAGCTGGGTTGTGGACTGTAACCAATTAATTTAATTATTTAACATCATGATTGGACTTGTTTCTTTTTATTGTTAACCATTTTGTTAACCATCAATATTTGTTCATTTTCTTACTCACCTCTGATATATAATGCCATATTAATTATTTGCATTTTGTATCTGATAAAATACAACAATTTAATTTGAAAAATGAGACCAAATGTATAAACTTGAATTAACATTTATTTGTCTCTGCAGTAAGTAACATTATCATCTGATAATAAAATAAACATAAAATAAATAAATAATGTTATAAACAAATGTGCAAAGGTAATCAAGAACTGAATGAAAAATAAATTAGAAGTAGCAGCATCTTCTTAGAACAACAAGAAGAAAAGTAACTACTGCAGCATGTATTTATTTTTCCAAAGGGTCCACTGACTCTGACCCCAGCATTGTGGTGGTTGAGTAGCAGCGCAGTCCAGGTCTAGTTCAGTTCAGGTCAGTTCAGAGTTTTTATTTGCCACATGGAATCATACAATCAGAGTTTCTTCATTACACAATCATAAATATCATTCCATGGACAAAAGGAGCAGGAAGAAGAATAAATCTTATAGTTACCTGCCCCTTATTCCTAAACTAAAGAAGTATTTACTTAATGGTCGGCGTAAAACCTAATTTACACAAATAATCATTTATACCATTATACAAGAAACTCACAATCCACAGTTAAACAAGAAAAAATTTAAATAATAATAATAATAATAATAATAATAATAATAATAATAATAATAATAATAATAATAATAATAATAATAATAATAATAATAATAATAATAATAATAATAATAATAATAATAATAATAATAATAATAATAATAATAATAATAATAATAATAATAATAATAATAATAATAATAATAATAATAATAATAATAATAATAATAAAGAATAAAAGAAAGAGAGAAAAAAAAGAAAAGAAAAGATCTCACTATTCAGATCACATTTGATTTTCATACTGACTAAATATTTTTTTTGAATAATTTTTTTTGAATTGATAAACACTATTACATCCCTTAAGCTCGCTATGGAGAGAATTCCACAACTTTACACCAATAACTGAAGGACACATGTTTAAGTGTGGTACGTGCAAACTGATGTTTAAAATTATATTTTCTCCTACTAAACTCACTTTCTAAATGAAAAAGATTTTGTAGTTTTTCTGGCAGTGTATTATTTCTTGCCCTAAACATAATTAACATTGTTTGAAACTTAACCATGTCTTCAAGTTTAATTATTCTAGATTTAATAAATAATGTATTTGTGTGTTCTCGATAACTCACTTTATGTGTGATTCTTATGGCCCTCTTCTGTAGTATATATAATGGTTTTATATTGGTCCCATAAGTATTCCCCCATACTTCAACACAATAACTGATATAAGGTGAGATGAGTGAACAGTAGTGTTCTCATTGCCTCATACTCTAACTGTGAGGTTTCGCCTGTTCCCTGGACCTTTAATTCCCTGTCTCCTCACCTCACCAGCCCCCACCTTTGGACTTTCCTTGTCTACTCTCCTCAACAGCCCCCACCCCTGCAATGTTTTACTCTCCTCTGCTCTTCACCAGCCCCCACCATTGGACTACCTTTCACAGCTGTCATTCGTTTATGATTAGCGCCCCAGAGGGCTTTAAATACCTCGACCTCCCCTCCAGTCCTGGTCGGGTCGTTCTGGATGCTGGTTCGGTGTTCTGGACTCTGTATCTTTATCTGTGTTCAGTGTTCATGGAGTCCTGGACGTTGCCATCACCACCTGTCGCCGTTTGCCTGGAGTGGGACACCGTCTGCGCTCTCTAATCCTCTACGGGAGGTTTTCCAGTGTTCCCACTCCAGACGTCAAGCCGGCGCGCATCGCTTCCTATTCCACGGGAGGATGCGTCTCTTCGCCCCGGTCCCCTGGGACCCCGGTGTTCTGCGCTGCCAGTCTGCAGCATCCGAGGGGGGATCTCCGTGCCAGGCCTGGAGTGGTGTTCCCACTCCAGACGTCAAGCCGGCGCGCTCCCACTCCAGACCAGACGTCAAGCCGGCGCGCTCCCACTCCAGACGTCAAGCCGGCGCGCATCGCTTCCTAGTTCCACGGGAGGATGCATCTCTTCGCCCCGGTCCTCTGGGACCCCGGTGTTCTGCGCTGCCCGTCGGCAGTTTCCGAGGAGGATCTCCGTGCCAGGCTTCCGCCGTCGGAACCCTGCCATCCCTGTAAGCAGCTCTGGCCCTCGCCCTGTCCAAGGCCTTAACCCTGTTTCTCTGTCCCTGTCCCCAGCCCGCCTCTCCGGGCCTCTGTCCCTGTCCCCCTCTCCAGTGCCCCCTGGTCCTGGTCCTTGACTTTTTGCCCTGGCCCTGTCCCTTAGCCTTAGCCCCTTAGCCTGTTCGCCTCTTAAAGGCACAGTGCCACAATTTCCATATTCTTTGACCCTTGTTGTTTTTGTGTTCTCCCTTAAAGGGACAGTGCCGCTTTTTGTTATGAAATGAATAAATGCCCTGTTTTGGCTTACTCTCATACCTGTCTTGTGTTGTGCGATTGGGGTCGGTTACAAACCATAACACTAACACATCCTTTACTTTATTCATAACAAAAATACTCTTGGACATATTTTTTTTTAACGTGTGCTATGTGCGATTTCCATGTTAATTTATCATCCATAATCACACCAAGAAAACGAAATTCATTAACTCTCTCTATATCAACTCCATCTATTGGCAGTACTATATTTTCATCTAGTTTTCGATTGCCAAAAATCATAAATTTCGTTTTTTTTCAGATTCAGTGATAGCTTATTTACATCAAACCATTTCTTTAGCTTTGTCATTTCATACACAATATATTCAGCTAGTTCCTTTAATTTATTTCCAGAGCAAAAAGAATTGGTATCATCAGCAAACAAGACAAACTGTAATAGTTTTGAAACCTCACAAATATCATTAATATATAAAAGAAAGAGTTTGGGCCCCAAAACCGAACCTTGCGGTACCCCACATTCAATTTTCATGAGCTCAGATTTGACATCTGCCAACTGCACATATTGTTGCCTATTGTGGAGATAACTACTCAACCATTCTAGAACCATTCCTCTCACACCATATGAGCGTAATTTAGAAATTAGAATATTATGATCTAAGGTATCAAATGCCTTTTTTAAATCAATAAACACCCCCATTGTTAATTTCCTTTTATCTGTTGCTGTTGTTATTTCTTCAATAATATTCTTTAAGGCAGTCGCTGTTGATCTGTTTTGCCTAAAGCCATACTGGCTTTCGCTCAGCAGTTTGTTCTTTTCCACAAAACCATCTAATTATGCAAAAACAGTTTTTCAAGCACTTTCGAGAACGTTAGGTTATGACTATAACCAAGTTCTGTTAACACTAGTGGACGCTCAGCGTCTCATTGCATATATCTCGCTTCAGCATATATATACTGAATAAATTTCAAAATGTACATTTAAATGCCAGCATTCATCTGGCCACACCCCCATCCGCTTACCTACATAAGCAGGGGTGGTGCCACACACTCATCTCCTTCCCAACAAATTTCACCACAATGAAAAATCAAGGGCCGCAGCGGCGTCTAGATGCTGAGCGTCCACTAGTGTTAACAGAACTTGGTTATAGTCATAACCTAACGTTCTGTATCACACTAGCTCCCGCTCAGCGTCTCATTGCATAATAGGAGCTGAGCGGGAGCTAGAAGCTCGACAAATGTACCCCGCTGAGGCCCCCCACAGCCATCAGATCAGGGAGGACCGAGCCCCCCCGACCCCCCCTAATGGAGGGCACGGGAGGGCGACGGACCCGACCGTGCGAAGAGGCACTCAAGCAACTCAACGCACAGGGTGAGCAGACCGTGGCTTGACCCCACGACTACACACACGCACAACCCGCATGCCACCCGGGAACGAAAGGAGGGAACAACCTCGTTACTGCCTCCAGAATCACGGGGTCAAGGGCAAACCCAACCCCGTGGCAAGGCCGTAGCAGCGGAGCGCGAAGGAAGACCCAGACCCACCAAAGGGACTGGACCCCCTGGAACGGGGGCCCGGAGAAGTCCATGATGCCAGCATCAAGACCCCACCAGGTGGGCACTTAGTGACCCCGCCCCCCACATCGCCAGCGTATTTGGACAAAGGCCCCTCAGCCGAGCGGGCCCTGTCCCCCCAATAGTACACCGCCTGGCACACTGACCCTGCAGAACAGGCAGTCAGCATTGTCGTAAGCACACAAAAAAGGTTAACCAACGGAAGCAGGCAGCGCACCGGGGAAAAACCAGGCAACAGGCTGTTAACCCTAGCCTGGAGACTGCGGACGAGACAGGCGCCAGAGGGGACAGCTGAACACAGCCGCCCCGGCGGAAGGGGCGTAAGCTGGCGTTGTTGCATGACCAAGCCTCCATTTAAAAAAAAAAACCCACCCAGAGGGGTTGAGGCAGAGAAGGCTGACCCGATTGGCAGACGTCATGAACGTGCAGGGGCACCCTCAACCGGTGAACCCGGGAGTTGACACTGCTCCAACACACCAGGGAATCAACCACCTTGGTGTTACCCAATGCGGTGGTTGTTCCTATAACCCCTCAAGAAAAAAACTCCAAAACACACCTGCGGGTATACACCGGCTATACCGCAGTACAAGTGTTTAAGTTTTCAAAAAAGGGTTAACCCAGGCCTACGGGTCGACGAAACATGACTTCGGACCCGGCGATACGGGAAGCACAGGGTCACCAGAGGAGGTCAAAGACCACCCCAACAGGCCCCTCTTCGCCAGGCGTGAGAGAGGAGCGAAAAAGAACGGAGAACCAGCCCCAAGCACACCGTACTTGGTATTCCCAGGCGGTCTCCCAACCAAGTACTAACCAGGACCAACCTGTGTAGCGGCCGAGATCTGACGAGATCGAGCGTGTACAGGTTGGCATGGCCGTAAGCCATTATGACAGTGCTGAGTAAAAAATTTACCCAACCAGGGTCTCCATAGCGCTTAACCCTGTGACACCCGGACCGACCTGGCATTTTTCCCCCTGAAAAAAGCCCAAGTCCCTCAGGGTACCAGAACAGCAGATCTGCATCCCCGGCGGACAACGGGTTCAACTGATCCGGACCAGCGTGACCAGAACCAGTCCCGTGCCCTAACCACGCCGACATGCCTACTCCAGGAGAAGGGGCAGATATGCGTGTTGATCTTAAACATGAAAAGAAGGCGCCACCCAGACGTTCGGGCGAACCGCGCCCGGTGGCCCACCCCCAGGGCGTGAGACCCCTCTACATATGTTCAGATCCATTCCGTCATCATCCCCCAGATATGAACGAGAATCCGTCGATAACCAAACCAGGTTGTCGGATTTGGTCGTCGGAAGAGGAAAAACCTCCATCCCAGTTGCTTTATAAAAACGCCGTTTTAACCTCAAGCAACCAAGGCGTGCCAGTCAGTCGCCTGTTTACAGAACACCCCGAGCTAGCACTATACGTGCGTCGGGACACACCCACATCAATGAACAGGCTATTTAGACCTGTCATTGAATTCCCAAGGCGCCCAGGGGAACGACAAGAGGGGTGTGATACTTCCTAACTCCAACTCTTTTTAATAGAAAAGAAGGAAGCACCAACAGTATGTATCCCAGTCTACACAGCCGGGGGTAAAAAAATTTCACATTTTTACATCCCACCACCCTCCCATAGGAAGGAGACGGGAATCCCCAGAGAGATTCCCCATGCGAGCTGTACAGATTGAAAAGAATATATTGCACCTTGAGCCATGTAAAAAATTGGTTTTAGGGCTCTCCGGGGAGGAGGCACTGAACCCATACACACTCAATAATCGAATTGAATCGAATACATACACAATAGAGTAGGACTCCTTCTTGAGGGTCCACTCACCTTGACAATCTGAGGAGGAGGCTCTGTACTCTGAAGGAGGCTCCCTCACACGGAAGGAGAGTCCCAACTCACAGAAGGCCCGAATAGGAGCTTGGTGAGGAGGAGCCCTGACCACCCCCCGAAACAGATCCATCACATGGACCTGAACAGCACACGGAAGTCCTACCAACAGAGACGCGCACAGTGACGTACTCTATGGCGGGGGAATTTCTGCGGTGCACACGCCCAATATTCCAGGCCGTGGGACCAGGAAACCCCCCCCCCCCTCACCCTGTAACGTGCCGAACCGCAACGTGACAGGAACCTTGAAGGACAGGTGGGTTTACCCCTGACCAACAGAAAAAAGGGGGAGGAAAGGTTACCAGTTCACCCCTTTACGACCCCACACCCATGATACGATGTAATGACAAAAAGAGAGTATGACACAGTCATAGTCAGCTCCATGAAGCGTCTGACAGCTTCACACAGCGCATGAGCTAACCTGCTATCTGATTTTTACTAAGGAAAAAACACAGAATAGAGAGGGCTCTCCAAGAGCCCCGGTACCAAACTTACACATGTGCTTCTGTGGCCAGTCCAACCCAGTTGTAGGTCACATGACACACACAACCCATCATCACCTACAAAAAATGGCAAAAACACTCTACAGAGGAACGCCGTTTTTCATAATGAGAGAATACATAATTCTCGATTAGTATCGGCCACAGGCCTTGCTAAGCACACACGAAAGCGACCAAACAATCTTTTCTTTTAGGAAAATAAAGTTTCTCCAGCAGTTTTAGCACAACCTCAGCAATCAAGCTAAGGGTTACATCATATCCCTACCACACAGTGACACAATGTAGTGCAACAACATGTCTGAGAGGAGGATGAAGACGTCCCCAGGGAACCGGGGGGAAACACAATCCTCCTACTTTACCCTTAATACGGCCAGTTAAAACAGGAAAACCTGTTAATATGTGAACACACTGTTCATTGTCATTACAGGCTGAGAAAAGAATCATTCTTTACTCATTTGTCACTAAGCATAGCGTTATAGGTTAGTTAACCCCCTTAGTTGTGAGTACACGGTACATATAAACACACATGATGTTTCTCAACACAACAAACCAGATCATTTTCACATCTGTAACAACAACCCGATTTGCATGGAGAAGCTAAATACCAGTGACAAGACAATTCACACATAACTCGCGTCATATCCTAAATGTAGTGCAGCAACACTCGTTTTGGAAAACATCGTTATTTACAAAACATTTAGAAGGGAAAGCAAGAAGACGTGCTCAAGGTCTGGTCCAGACCTTGCCTACCCGGAGCGTAGATCAAGCGAAGTGCAGTCTCAAGGCACCGTAGTAAACACAGCCGGTCTGTGTTGTCGATCTGGGCAGCGTCGCCGCTCCATCCCGTCGCTACGGTCCCCCTTGTTGACGCAGTCCTTGCCGTCCTGGCCCAGGGCAGGTTCGACGAACATCCTCTGTCAAAGATGACGTCGTAGTCAAGAGTGTTTAAAACATGTTATAATCAAAGCACGTTCAACAGAGTAGCATTAAGCTAACAAGTTTCAAGTTTCAAGTTTCTTTAATAGTTGTCATACAGAAGTACAGAATACTTTTGTACAAAATGCTTCTTACTGTTGCGCTCCAGAGATTGTGCATGACAAGATAAGTATGAAATAAAAACATAGTAAAAATTAGAAGTAAAAAAAGAGGTCACAGTGTACTATATAGTGCAAGGCATAAATGGACGAGGTGCAGTTTAGGTACAATTCACAGTAGGTGTACGAGTTGTAGTGCAAATCCTTTATCAATAAATATAAAGTGTAAGTGTGTTTGTGTGATCTAAAGTGTGGAGAGTGGGTGCTGCAGTGTGTTGTTTGTTTGAGTGATTGTGTGCGTGTGGGTGTGTGTGCTGTGTGCATTTGATGGTTGTTGCATAGTGATTATTGTTCGTTTAGCGATTATTGTTCGTTTAGCAGCCTGATGGCCTGGGGATAGAAGCTCCTTCTGAGTCTTTCTGTGCTCGCCATAAGACTCCGGTATCGCTTGCCTGACGGCAGCAGTTCAAAGAGGCAGTTGTTCGGGTGGCTCGAGTCCTTAATAATTCTCTTAGCCTTCCCCTTGCACCGCTTGTTGTAAATGTTCTGGAGGGTGGGAAGCCCCCCTCTAATTGTGCGTTCGGCTGAACGTGTCACTCTTTGTAGTCTGCTACGGTCTTGTGCAGTGCTATTCCCAAACCAGGAGGTGATGTTGCCGGTCAGGATGCTCTCTATTGTACATGAGTAGAAGTTCCTAAGGATCTTCTGACTGACTTGGAACTTCCTTAGGCGCCTGAGGAAGTAGAGGCGTTGTCGTGCCTTCTTCACAACACTGTCAATGTGTGTGGTCCATGTCAAGTCCTCGGATATGTGGGCTCCGAGGTACTTGAAACTGTTCACTCTCTCAACTGGTGCCCCGTCGATGCTGAGGGGGCTGTAGTCCTTGACCCCCGACCTCCTGAAGTCCACAATCATCTCTTTTGTTTTGCTGACGTTCAGGGAGAGGCAGTTCTCCTGACACCACTGTGACAGGTTCTCTACCTCTTCCAGGTAGGCCCTTTCGTCGTTGGCAGAGATCAGGCCCACCACTACTGTGTCATCAGCAAATTTGATGATGGTGTTGTTGTTCCGCTGTGCTACGCAGTCATGTGTGTACAGGGAGTAGAGGAGGGGGCTCAGAACACAGCCCTGGGGGGCCCCTATGTTGAGCGTGATGGATGAGGAGGTGCAGAACGGCCGCTCTAACCGTCGGGCGCTACCGCCCCTGCCCGCGAGACGCCGAGCGAACGGCGCACGCGACCAGAGGGGAGACTTCGAATCCCCCCCGCCTCTCCCCGTGAGGGAGAGGGGAGTTGCGAACCGCGGCGGCGCGCAAGGGGCCGGAGCCACCCCGCGCTGGGCCTCGGCCGATAGCAGCAAGCTAACGTTTCCTAGCCTAGCCTAGGTAGGCCACCTAGTGATCACAGCAGGCTAGCACCGCAGCTAACAGCTGACTGGCTAACAGTAGGCCACCACTAGCACGTAAGCTAAGCAGCTATCACCTGAACTTGTACACAATGATATAACACTCACTCAGACAGGCCACCGTTCTGAAACCCTCCTCACTTTTTAAGAGAAAAGATAAACAAGATGTTAACACAGTTTTACAACGGAATTTTACCAACACCCGACGGAGCCAGCACAATACCAAACTGGCCTGTAGCTGACTTGAACACAGATCTTCCACTAACGAACATATATGCCCATATTTCCTCGTGAGGGAATACTCTCATTTGGATATGAAAGATGGGGCCTACACGGTGACAGAGAAAACATCCACTCGTCCAGAAAACACAGGGATCACCAGTGTTAATGGTCGTGGCCCACTAGTTAAACTATAATGGGCTTCAGATCAAGGTCTTCCGCTGTTGCCTAAGAGGCTGAACAAAAGACCTTAATCTGGGGCCGGTGTTCGTAAACATTGTCAGCCAGCCCCCATAGCACTAACAGACAAGTGGAGCCGCAAGCAAAACATCACTCACCAACCTGGAACTCACCGCTTCTCACAACAGCGGCGCGTCCTACAGTTCAGCTGTGTCCTGAAAGGTTTTACCACAACCAGCACAGCAAGGAACTGCAGTTGAGAGGCATGCAGCGGCGTGCTCCCAATACGAAAACCGGTGGAGGATTTTAGAATGATCACCATCTTCCAGACACTCCAGTGACGAAGACAATATCGCCGTATTTTCTCGAAAATAGTGAGAGAGAAAATAAAGATATGATGTCAACGTATCTCTTGTTCTTCCTTTCCTCGTAAACATTGTCAGCCAATATTTTTCTCCACGTCAAGTGGGCATATGAGCAACACGTTGCTTGTGATGAAATTTGAGAAGGAGATGAGTGTGTGGCACCACCCCTGCTTATGTAGGTAAGCGGATGGGGGTGTGGCCAGATGAATGCTGGCATTTAAAGGTACATTTTGAAATTTATTCAGTATATATATGCTGAATCAAATCAAATCAAATCAAATTTATTTATAGGGCCCGACAACACACGTTAATGTCCCCATGGGCCGTACAGGTCTTCTTTAAACAAGTCAAGAAGAAAACATAACAATAAGTCAAAAACAGAACAAGAACATCATAAGGTCCAAACATTTTTAGATGAATGCAAATAAATGAAAGAATGCAAGCACTCCCAGACATACCCCACGCGAAGGTAGGGAAAAACTCACTAAAACCTAACAATAGGGAAAAAAGCTCCACAGGCAGTGTGGAGGAGAGAAACCTTAGAAGGGCCATTCAAGGGGGGATCTCCCTTCTTAGATGTTGGTGATAGTAGTGTTGCAGACGGACAGTTGGTAAGCATGCACTCATGTGTGTAGTGAAACACAGATGAGTGCATGCAATAGCAACTGAACATTTTGAAAGATAGAGCTAATAGCGATAGCAACTGAACATTTTGAAAGATTAAAGATAGAGCTGATAGCGGATCTATTTGAGGCACAGGGGCGGCGCAAAGAGGGTCACGTCCTCCCCGTTTTAGTCACGGGACATTCAACACTCCGGTCATTGCTCAGGGACAGCCGGAGACAGGGAGATAGGGGGCGGCGCAGAGAGGGTCGCGAACTCCCCGACATCATCGCGGGACATCCGGCACTCCGGTCACTGAAGCGAGATATATGCAATGAGACGCTGAGCGGGAGCTAGTGTGATACAGAACTGTGAGAGCAATGACACTGGTCTATAGTTAGTGAAGCTGTGCTTATCTCCTACTTTGTAAAGTGGGATCACTTTTGCTACCTTCATCCTGTCTGGAAAAATACCTGTCTGAAAAGAAAGATTACAAATATAACAGAGAGGTTTGATCATACAATCAATTGTCTTCTTCACTATAATCATATCTATCCCATCACTGTCAATGGATGTCTTATTCTTTGACTTTGATACAATGGATATGATTTCTGCTTCACTGACATTTCCCAAAAACATAGGGTCTCATTCTCGAACGAAGTTACGACAAAATATTTCGTCTTAGCCAGATTTCGGCCTATTTAAGACATATTAGGGCTGGGAGTGGGAGTCTTCAAATTTTCCTGAGATCTTATTTGAGAGCAGATCTAAGAGTGCTGAGGAGCACACTTAAATATGCTCTCAGCCCACGATCAAATCTCATGATTGATTGACTAATTTAAAATGTTATTATAACTTGACAGACTGTGTTCTCATAGTGATTCCTTCACGTCAACGCTACAGGCCTCCTTGGAATTAATTACTTAATCATAATTAAAATAAATATGACAATATTTGTACGATAAGAAATTACGAATTTGATGTCGGAAAAATAAATAATATGGATTCATCTGATCACAGGGCAGCTGGATTAACCATTCTGAACCAGCTATTTTGGACAAATAATTACTCAGATATTCAAACACAATTATGCAATTATTGTGAAATGATTGAAAATAATAATAATTTAATGCCTTCTGTGGAATTTGTATTTCTTATTTGTTACACATCTGTTTTAATGATTAATTATATACATTTGAAAGAATGCAGGTCAACATGCAATGTATCCCATTGATTGGTATACAATGGGACAGACCTTTGTTTGATTGATTGATTGAAAACTTTATTAACAGATTGCAGAATGGGTACATTACAGTACAGCTCAATTACATACGGGGATGCAGACCAGAGAAAGAATTTCGTCTTGTTTACATCAGGGTCCCCCATTTTCAATTCATCATATGACACACATGACACAGATAGACAGTACTGCTACATCTATACATTTATGACATACCAGATTTGAAAATACAGTACTGTTTGTGATACAAAAAGAGTCCAGAAAAGAGAGTACATTTGACGTAGAAACTGTTGGAGGAGGTTGGGTAGGGATGGGTGGGGGATAGACTTACACTGTACAAGCAAAACTGTACATTGGAATATTGACAAAACCATACTTGGTCATTTACTGTACATTGGAGGGGGTTGATATAGCTATAAACCTGCATTCCTTCGAATATATCATTAATCAATTAAACTTATATTGAAATACACTATATAGCCTACACCAACACTGAAATGACGGATAAATAAATAAGAACTAAAGCTAATCGGTGGAAATAGACTCCATTAATATTCCATAACAAGTCTTGTGTGCGCCTACGAATGAACAGTAGCCTATAGGCTTATGGATTACGCCCGCCGTAGGCTATATATATTATATGTCATTCATTCATTCATATACAGTACTGCGCGCACGCGCGTGTGTGTGTCTGTGTGTGCGCGCGCGCTGCGGCAGGTGTGTACTGCGAGCTGTATATGATGCCAATACATTAATCTAATCTAGTTTTGATGGGCGCAAGCGTGATTACGAAACCTAGCCGCATTTCTCGGAGACGCTCTCTGATTGGCACTGACTGACGCTAGGTTTCGTAATCACGCGGCTCGCAAAGCACTTCCGCCATTCCATTTCAAACAGCTGCGTCACCAGTTGCCTTATAAGGAACTATGGAGGCTGTGTTTTGTATGCAAATGAGCTGAACGGGAACGCGCTTTGGAGTTTACGACAGAATACCATTCTCCAAGCAGATATCAGATCATATAATTTCTGCGACCGTTTCAGCCACTTAAGACATATCTCCAGCACGTTCAGGACTCAGAGTGTACTTGTCATAGATTATGTCTCAGTGGTTCCAAGATAAGTCTTCCAGAATATATCTTTGGAAAATCTTCGGGAATGAGACCCATAGACTGCAGTACTTTACTATCTCCTCTCCATCCTTCCTGTAATGGTTCATTGTGTTTTTGAATGGCATCTGCCAGATTTGGCCCCACATTTACAAAAAAATAGTTGAATTCATTAACCACCTCATTCATGTTTTTTATAGTCTTACTATTACTAATGAAATGGCTAGGCATTTTTATGGACGCTGATTTATTTCCCATTACCTTATTTAGAATGTCCCATGTGCCCTTTATATTATTTTTATTTTTGCCTAACAATCTATTGTAATAATCTTTCTTAGCCTGTCTCATAATTAATACTAACTTATTCTTATACACTTTGTATTTAGTTTCAGCAGTCTTTTTTCTACATTTGATAAAATCTCTATAAAGTTTTTTTTTCTTTTTACATGCATTCTCTAACCCCCTCGTTATCCATGGTTTTCTATTGTCATTACTTTTTTGTTTATGTTGAACCATTGGGCAGTGCCTATCGTAAAGTGTCCGATAGATATTGAAAAAAGTATTGTAAGCAGCATTGACGTCTTCTACATAGACCCCCTTCCATTCTTCATTCAAAAGATCATTCCTGAACATGTTTACAGCATCATCCCTTCTTAACCTTTTATATCTGTACCCATTCTCCTCCTTTGTTCTCTTCAATTGACAATCAAAAGTAACAAAAACAGGTAAGTGGTCACTTATATCATTTATGACTAATCCACGTATGATGTTATCCTTAAAGCTATTAATAAAAATATTATCTATTAATGTAGCAGAGGTTTCTGTTATTCTACTTGGCTTGCTGATCAGTGGATATAACCCTCTTCCATACAATAATTCAAAAAAATCTGCTGAAGCCTTATGCGGTAACATTAACAGGAGGAGCAGATAGTACTAGCACTAGCAATGTCAACTTCAGTGACAGTAGCGCTGCTAGCTGCTGCACTAACAGCGTTAGTTTTTGGCCTTTTTATAAAGCCGAAGCTGTCCAGCCTTGTGGCAGGTTAAGCCTTTTTTTCAGCGGCATGTGGCGTACTGTTTAGTGTTTACGTTTGAGTCGCAGTTGCAGGACACAAGGACCGGCAGCGTGAACACTTTAGGCAACCAACATGCGCTTCCGAGTTGCTCTGAATTGCTCTGATTGGCCGAGCGTGCGCATGCGCATGAGCCACGACGCGCTCCTCAGAGTCAGGAATACTAAGCTCCCCCTTAAGCTCCAGGAGAGAGGAGAGAGGCTGAAAACCCGCAGTTCTTGCCCGACTGATGGGAGCCGAATCCTGGATCAGATTTTTCTGATGAATACCCCTAAAACATGGAGGTCCTGAATGCATGGAAGTATTGATTGCGCCGTAACGAATCATTAAAAAAATATACCGTTAACTGGAATATGTTGTGCCTTTACACATATGTTGGATTATGTAATTGGTTTGTCATGACAAACTAATAAAAAATCGCGATTTACCCGGTGGCTACAACAACACACAGTGACTTGCAAACCGCAGTCACGTAAGGGGCTAGTAGTCACTGTGTGTTGTAGCCACTGGGTAAATCGCGATTTTTTATTAGTTTGTCATGACAAACCAATTTCATAATCCAACATATGTGTAAAGGCACAACATATTCCAGTTAACGGTATATTTTTTTAATAATTCGTTACGGCGCAATCAATACTTCCATGCGTTCGGGACCTCCATGTTTTGGGGGTATTCATCAGAAAAATCGGATCCGGGATTCGGCTCCCATCAGTTGGGCAAGAACTGTAGGTTTTCAGCCTCTCTCCTCTCTCCTGGAGCTTAAGGGGGAGCCGCGCTCGGCCAATCAGAGAAACGCGGAAGGTGCTCGGCCAATCAGAGAAACGCGGAAGCGCATGTTGGTTGCCTAAAGTGTTCACGCGGACCGGCAGCCTCCTGTTTACATTATGCAGCTGCTTGCTGCTTCTTCTTCACCAAATGGGTTGGAGGAGTAGCATTATGGGCGATGCTCATGGGTGACGCATAGGTGGAGGTGAAATGCAGCCTATTCCACAACATTATTAATTACTCGGTTCTTTTAAAAACTGAAAAGAAGAATATTATCTATTAACAATTTATTTAGGTAACATAAATATTACTAATTCGTACATTGAAAATATATATATAAAAAAAAAATTATATAAATTGTTTTAGAGACCCCCACAGGTGTTGTTGACTATGGGGGCGCAGACTCTATCTATGGGGGCTGAGCCCCCACTGGCCCCCACATAATTCGAACACACTTCCTTTTTGGACAGAGTTGTTTGACAGTGGAACACAAGTGGAATGTCGTACAACTCTCTAGCCAGCTGTGTAACTATATTCTCAAGTACAGGAAATGAACACTACTGCAGTCAGTGAGTGAGTGAGTGAGTGAGTGAGTGAGTGAGTGAGTGAGTGAGTGAGTGAGTGAGTGAGTGAGTGAGTGAGTGAGTGAGTGAGTGAGTGAGTGAGTGAGTGAGTGAGTGAGTGAGTGAGTGAGTGAGTGAGTGAGTGAGTGAGTGAGTGAACGAGCCCGCACTGAACTGCCACCTGGCTGGTGCAACCAACTATGTGATATTTAGTTCAACTGGCACAAGCTGGAAGTCTGAGCCGTTGTGAACTCCTGGTTTGCACATGTGTATTTTAGTTTGTTTCTTGTTCAAAATGTGTTTTTTTGCTTGAAAAAGTTCAGTTTCATTGTGAGTATAACTTTGCCTCTCTTGGATGTGGAGCCATGAAAACAATCAACCATAAAAATGCTCAAAGATATCACCGTTAAATCACAAGACATCTGAGATGTCTCTGAGCAGCTGAGGAGCATAACTGTGAAGCCTGATCATCAAGCTCTATTGTGTGCATGAGCAATAATTGGCTTAAACGGAACCACACCAACTTGATCTCATTCAAATACCTCAAAATCATCATAATCCGCCTGCAAAATGTATTCTTCTTGCATACATATTATTTTTAAAGTCAAAAACATTAAAGTTAAATGATCTTGTGGAATTTAAAACAGCACAATTAATGTATAAAGCAAAAGGTAATGTACTTCCAGGAAACATTCAAGAACTGTTCTTTGATAGAGAGGGGGGTTATAACCTGAGGGGAGAACTCAATTTAAAAGTTCTGAGTGTACGCACTACCAGGAGAAGACACTGCATTTCAATATGTGGAGTGAAACTGTGGAACAGTCTGAATGTGGTGCTAAAGCAATGTCCAAATATGAGACAATTCAAATTGATTTATAAGGAAATTATGTTCACGAGGTACAGGGATGAGGAAAGGATTTGACATTCACGAGTGTTTAAATTTGTATTTGATTTCTTTCATGTTTTACATATATAACTTTAGTTTTTTGTTTTGCATATATATATATTTGTTTTGTAAGGTTTTAAATTAGTACACTCATTTGAGTAGTAGAAAAGGGGTAGGATTAAATAAGTGTATACTTCTTCCTACTCCTATGTAAATTTAGTTATGTTTTGTTTTATTTATATATATTTTTTTAATTTAATTTCAGATCAATGATTTGTTTTGATTTTATATATATTTTTTTTGTATCCACTTTTCTCCCCATTTTCTATTTTTCTCCCATCCCAATTTCGTATTTCCAATTCTTCCCTCCCCTGTCTTGAACGTTGCTAGACTATGCCTCCCACTGGTCGGCTGTAGTGAGGATAGAAGCCTTGCATCACGTGTCCCCTCCGGTACACGAGGAGGCAGCCTGTCGCATCTTTTCACCGCAGCAGCTCGAACTCTCAGTGGCGAGGAGTACCGCATGGGAGGCTCACGCTGCCCCCGATACTTCCTGTGTCCGCCGCACCGGCGTCACCCAACCGACCTGTAGGAGTCGCTGTCCACAACGTCCAATCCCCACCTACCGGCTTTCCCACCCTCTAACACTGCCAATTGTGTTATATGATGGCCGGCCAAGCCGGTAGCAACGCCGAGAGCTGGGCTCGATACCAGCATATCCTGTGTTAGTGGCGAGCGCCTTGCCCACTGCACCACTCAGCCGCCGGATTTTTATATTGTTTGTATTTATTTGCATGTTCGAAATAAAGATAAAAAAATGTATTTAAAAAATCAATG
The DNA here is from genome assembly GCF_963971535.1 of Notolepis coatsorum. NCBI lineage: Eukaryota > Metazoa > Chordata > Actinopteri > Aulopiformes > Paralepididae > Notolepis > Notolepis coatsorum. The sequence continues at coordinate 49,691,694 of NC_140174.1, forward strand.
TTATACCAGGCTGATGTTTGCATATTTGCATTTCAAATATCACAATGTTAATCTAGCATCGTATCAGAACTGTTAGCACAAAAGGCATGTGACGGGCTGCATCACGGCCTGGTGTGGGAATTGTTCTGCCCACAGCCACAAATCACTACAGAGAGCAGTGGAAGTGGCACAGCACATCACTGGCAACAGACTCCCGTCCATTCAGGACATCTTTCATCAGCGGTGCCCGCGGAAGGCACACAGCGTCATCGAGGACCACAGCCACCCGGCATGCAGACTGTCCTCCCTGTTGCCGTCTGGCAGGCGATACAGGAGCAGGGCTGCACGCGCCATCAGACTCAAGGACCGTTTTTTACCGCCAGGACATCAGGCTTCTCAACTCATAAACCCAAATATTCCACTTTGCATAATATTTGCTTACCAGCTGTCTGTTTAGAGTACATAAAATGCACTATTAACTAGGACTGTTGATATTGAACCTGGACGGCTACTGTCACAACTTCAGTCAGATTTTTATATGTTCTTTGTTTTTCCTGATATCAACTCTCCTGTCATTTCAGACCTGGACGCGTGAATGCCTTCTACAACGCTGTTCCAGTTCCTTTGCGCTCTGATTGGCCGAGCGCGCGCATGCGCATGAGCCGCGACGCGCTCCTCAGCCAGGCTCCGCTTAAGGCAATTTATACAAATGGAAGTATTGATTACGCCGTAACGAATCATTAAAAAAATATGCCCTTAACTGGAATATGTTGTGCCTTTACACATATGTTGGATTATGTAATTGGTTTGTCATGACAAACCAATAAAAAATCGCAAATTAACCGGTGGCTACAACAACACACAGTAACTACATGCATCATTGTTTACAACTGGACACGGACGCGTTAAACTAACCTAAAGTTAGTTGTTCACCAACAATCTACAGACACAAACAAACACAGAACCGGACTGTTATATTAAAATAATTGATTGCTGTTTAACGCGTCCGTGTCCAGTTGTAAACAATGATGCATGTAGTTACTGTGTTGTTTAGCCACCGGTTAATTCGCGATTTTTTATTGGTTTGTCATGACAAACCAATTACATAATCCAACATATGTGTAAAGGCACAACATATTCCAGTTAAGGGTATATTTTTTTAATGATTCGTTATGGCGTAATCAATACTTCCATTTGTATAAATGACCTTAAACGGAGCCTGGCTGAGGAGCTGGCTGATGAGCGCGTCGCGGCTCGAGCGCGTCGCGGCTCATGCGCATGCGCGCAGCCAATCAGACTGTAAAACGGCAACGCGGAACCGGAACAGCGTTGTAGAAGACATTCACGCGACCTGGACACTCTTTCCTGCATCACCTCTGCTGATCACACACACCTGGCCTGCTCCACTCACACACACACACACCTGCCCCTCATTAGCTAATCAGCCCTTCAGTATTTAGACCTTTTTATTACATGGCGTTTTAACATTTGCCAAAATGCTTGATTGTGATTGGTCAATAGCGCTTGGTTGCCCCTGAATTATGTCTCGATAACTGACCGCTACCATGGGCAACGCGCAATAATGACCGCTGATACGGGTAACAGAGCGCTATTGACCAATCACAATCAAGCATTTTGGTCGCAGTCACGAAAGCTGCTCAGCATATGCACAGCTGCACTCATCAGTGCAATCAGACCGGCTGCCGGCGATGATGACAGAGGAGCCACAGAACAACTGCGTCTGCATTTGATCTCGTCTTGTCGATGGTGTAAAATGAATTAGGTATATTGTTAGTAAGTTAGCCATGTAATAAGCGGGATAATGTATAGCTATACTCGGTCATTGTCGCTAAATAATTTACCTTCACTACGTTTAGAACACCTCGGCGAGGCGCCTCGGTATTCTAAACTCCGTGTCGGTTAATTATTTTGCGACAATGACCTCGTAGCTATACATTATCCCTTACTTATACAATGGAATGCAAATGTCTTGATTCTGATTGACTGAAACAGTCAAGTTACCGGTTGTTAATTTGTATAACACACTCCACGTGACCCCAGATCCCTCCCACAACCGAATTACTTTTTTTTTTCTGTCTGAATCAATCCGCCATAGATAGAAAAATGGAAGTATGAATAGCTTTTGAACGAATCCTCCAAAAAAGATACAGTCAACTGGAATATGTTAGTTTGGTACATACACATGGATTATGTAATTAATTTGTCATGACCCATTGTGAAACAAAAGAAAAATCGCGGACATTAAAAAGAAAAAGAAAATGGCCGTCGATCTTTAAAAAAAAGAATTTGTCAGATTTGATTGATTGATTGATTGATGAAAATGTTATTAACAGATTGCAGAATGGGTACAATACAGTACGACTCAATACACACAATTGTTAAGGGGATGCAGACCAGAGAAAGACTTTCATCTTGTTTACATCAGGGTCCCCCATTTTCAATTCATCATAACATATGATATACATGACATACAGATAGACAGTACTGCTACATCTATACATTTATGACATACCAGATTTACAAATACAGTACTGTTTGTGATACAAAAATAATCTAAAAAAAGAGAGTATATACATTTGACTAAGAAACTGTACATTGGAGGAGGTTGGGTAGGTGGGGTGGAGGGGGGAGTTGGGTAGGTGGGGTGGGGAAACTGTAGATTGGAGGTGGGTGGGGTGGGGGGGGGGGTTTGGGGTGGGGGGGGGTAACTGTACATTGGATTATCGACAAAACCTTACTTGGTCTCAAGAAAAGGGTCTCGTGTATTATTGGGTTAGGACATTTACTGTACATTGGAAGGGGTTGGGTTAGGACATTTACAGGGGCCAGTTTCGAATTGCAGTCTCCCGTAGGTGCTCTCTTTTGGTTTTGAAAGTGGGTAGTGATTCACATTCCTTTACAGCTGTGGGTAGGGCGTTTAGTCCCTTGTTTGAGCCGAATCTGGGTTTAACATGGTTTGTGGAGCTCCCTCTGGTGTCTACTAGTGGATCTACTATTGGATCTACTTTCTCTGTGGATGGTTTTGTGAATAAATCTCCATTATGCTTCAATTACTGTGTGTTTATTGTATAGCAATAAGGTTGGGTGATTTCGGTCATTGTATAAACGCATTACATCACTTGAAGTTGTGTGTTATACAAATTAGATCACGCCTATGGGGGTCTAACGACCCTCGGCTATGCCTCGGGCCTAACAACCACCCATAGGCGTGATCTAATTTGTATAACACACTCCGTTGCGTGATGTAATGCTTAATCATTTCCCTTGCTCCCTGCCAGATTGTCTAAAGTGTCTTACCAGCTATCCTATCTTGTTTCATCCTGCCTGTTTCTGCTATTGACCCTCCCTGTTCGATTTTGGATTTCGGACTTCTCCTCCTGCCTGCCCCCTTATTGGATTTGTTTGCCACATGGACTGATATTCTGGTATTGACCCCTGCTTACTCTTTACACTGTTCCTGCCTGCTCCCTTACTGGATTTGTTTGCTACATCGACTGGTATACTGGTATTGACCACTGATTACTCATTAAACTGTTTCTGTCTGCCACATCTGAACAGTCACTGTGTCGTTGCTGTTGGGTTCTTGTCTGCCATACTGTGGGCCATTACAGCTACAGACCCAATGTGTAATACTGTTGTATACACTCTTACTTAAATTTTACACACAAATTCTAATTTGCATATGTATATAGTGTTATACATGTTATTACATGTTTATTAACTTTTTTTTTAATCATACTTTATTTTACCTTTAAATTACTGCTGAGCTGACTTGTTTCTCTCGTCCAAACACATTTCATTGTACCGTTGACCTTGTGTTAACATACATATGACCAATGAAAGAAAGTTCAACTTCAACTTGTACAGAAAAGCCTAACTAAGCCAAGCACAAATACAATCGTATAATGTTGACAAACCAAAATGATACAGTGAGAAATTATCATATTATTATTGTATTTTTGTATTGCATTTGACAAGATGACTCTAGATATGATGATTCGATTGGATTAGATTCAATTGTATTGTCATTATACAGCACAAGTACTGTACAACGAAAATAGGTTTGGCATCCAACCAGAGTGCAAATGTAACAGTAAAAGTACAATGTAAGTTATTAAACTGGGTATAAAATTTATAAATTCGTACTACTGAGTGTAGTGCTAATCAGATGTATGTACAGAGTTGTAATATTAATATGTATAAAGACAGTATGGTAGTAGTCATACACTGGCCAGCAGCGTAACTAAGTAGGTAAGGAATATGTACAGATATGATACATTAATGTTTAACGGGTGTAGTACTATAGCCAGAACCCAGGTGCAGATACAAACAGGCAGAGACAATGTCGAATCAGAGAAACCCCAAACTGTGGGTGTATTTATTAAGAAAAGGGAGAATACGGTAACCAGGTTCTCAGACAGTCCAGGGAGTAGGCAAGTAGCAGGTAGTCAGACAAGCGGGGGGGTCATAGCCGGGAGCGGGTTCTCAGACAGAGATTCACACGGAGAAGAGTATAGTTGGGCAGGCGATGGTCATACACGGAATCCAGAACTCCGGAGCAGGGTGTGGAGCCAGGTAGAGGACTGTGAGCAAAGGAAGACAAGACAAGTTGGACAAGGCAAACGAAGAAGGACTGACATGAGAACGAGCAATACTAAAGAAGGACTGACTGGTAAATGAGAAACTACAATCTGGCAGCATCTGAGCCAGGTCTAAATAGGAAGGGCAATCAGCTGATCCTCCGGTCTTCACACACCTGCACCCCATCCTGTACTTAGGAGAGAGAGAGAGAGTAGCTAGACTATCTTGACTGGAAACATCACTGCCTGGTATGGAAACAGCACGGCACAGGACAAGAAGGCCCTACAGAGAGTGGTGCGCTCAGCCGAGCGTACCACGGGTATTGCGCTACCTCCCCTGCAGGTTCTATACAACAAGAGGTGCAAATCCAGAGCCTGCAGAATAATGAAAGACCCCCACCACCCCAATAACAGCCTGTTCCAGCTGCTGAGGTCAGGCAGACGCCTGCGAACCCCAGCTACTAGGACGGAGAGGCTTAGGCTCAGCTTCTTCCCCCAGGCCATCAGAGCCTTGAACAATGAACATTGAGTGCCACAGAACACTGAACTATCCACACACAAGCACACATGAGCACACACACGACACGCACGCTGTGCACGCTCACACACTAGCAGCCACTTTAACACGAGCGGGCACACACTCACGCCGCACACACGCACACTTATGGCCAAGAGGAAAGGCCACTTTAAATTAGTATAACAACAGGAACAGTGTATTGCACTACTAAAGCTACCTAGCATGTCCTATATGCTCTGTAAATACTATGTACAGATACCGAGATGTCACACCATGTTACCTGTTACCTGTTTATTGCACAATGTTGTTTTTTTATTGGATTCTATTATATGTTGTACCACTGTATTGCACATCGTCGCGGGCAAGACCACCCGCATTTCATTGTATACTTGTATGCCGTGACAATTGACTTGACTTGACTAGGCCAGGATAGAGTGAGTAAAACAGCAAAAAAGGGTTACAGAAGACCGGAAACCTGGAGGCTTGGAGGTGTATGACAATGTTACCATTTTGAAATGCAAATCTCAGCCTGATATATTGTCAAGGATGTCAGGATGCGCAAGGAACCAGTGTCATGGCTGCGGAAAAACATTCTCAAAAGAAAAATACAACTCGTGCATGTGTATCTCAGAATTACAATGTGCTTTTCTCCCCCTTAAAGTACTGAAAGCACATTGGAATTCTGAGATACTCAGCTACCAAGGTTAGGAACGCTATACGTTCCTAACCTTGGTCGCTGAGTATCTCAGAATTCCAATATGCTTTCAGTGCTCTAAGGGAGGGGGAAAAATAGACAAAAGTGCATCAATCTTCTTCATGCTGCAGCTAGTATACCCAGAATGCTTTGTGTTGGTTGATGTTTGATGAAAGGCCTGTGGCCGCCCCTCGGGGAGTGCCAAGCGACATGAGAAATGTCTCTATATTTATCGCGGCCCGTGAGAGCAGTCGGTTCTCACACACGGAAGGTTAACGTTGCGATGGCATCTGAATTTTTCCCGCCCCACTTTGTCCGTGTCCCTGATCTGGGGGGAATAATGGTGAATCAATACCTAACTCATCACATCACAAGGGGGGGAGATAGGCTCCGGTCTGAGGAGATCTGTCACGTTGATGCCATGGAAGGGAACAGGGCAGACGCAGAGGTCTGTGTACCACTGGTTAAAGGGAGATAATAGGGCTGCTGGTTGTGTGCCTTCACAGCCTCCCACACAGCCACCACGTGTTCAATACATTAAGTTAAGGCAAAGATTACTTTTCAGGGACAAGGTTGAAAGGAGACATTCATGTGGAACTGGTGCAGTTTAATTATATCTGAGGAGTTTTTTTTATTTTTATAATGTGATTATTACAAGGGACAAGACCATCAACATACAATAACCTACTGTAGGATATAAGACATTGTTACAGTATTTACTTGTTAGAAGTTTAGATGTGCACCTCAAAGACCAGCAATGTCACTCACTCATTCACTTACACAGTCAGCCACTCTGCCCCTAGTGGTAGCTCACAGGCATGGCACTTTGTAAGACCAGTTCAATCTATGCAAGAATGCTTCACATCTATTGTACTGTACTGTGGGTCCTTAGAGTATCCACGTCCAGTTGCATTATTTGGCCCATAACATCCACATCAAAGGGTTTGGGCAGCTTTGATATAGACTCACTTTCAAGTTGCACTTTTCACGTACAAGATTTTCATATCGCCTCTATGGAGATTCTGCAGGACTTATATCTGAATGTTATAAGACAATTCAAAAGGATCCCAAAGGATGTGTTTCAAAATATGATTTCAAATTGTCATCCAATTTGCTGCTTCCAGCAGTTGGAACGAGATGCAAAATACTTTGAAAATGGACCTCACTACTTTTAAGGACTCTAGCACAGAGTTGTTCAGGCTGTAATTTGTCTGTTCTGCTTCATGTATTACATACCTTGTAATTCAATTTTATTTAGTTTGATGTGTGTTTTAATTATTACCTTGGTGATGTATCGTCTCTCGTCTGTCTCTTTTCATTGTTCTGTCCCCTTTGACTGTTACCCTTCGAGAGGCCCTTTTGTCCTCTCACCAGGCCGTCATTGTAAATAGGAATTTGCTCTTAATTGACCTGCCTAGTTAAATAAAGGTTAAATAAAAACATATATAATAATAATAATAATAATAATAATAATAATAATAATAATAATAATAATAATAATAATAATAATAATAATAATAATAATAATAATAATAATAATAATAATAATAATAATAATAATAATAATAATAATAATAATAATAATAATAATAATAATAATAATAATAATAATAATAATAATAATAATAATAATAATAATAATAATATACATAATAATAATATAAATATTTGACGGGTTAAAATTATGTTGACAGACAGGATCATCAAATCCACACCTCACCTCCATCGAGGGATGACAGTGACTCAGGAGATAGAGTGGTCGTCTGGTAATCGGAAGGTTCCTGGTTAAATTCCAGCTCCTCCTGGCAGCGTGTCGAAGTGTCCTTGAGCAAGACACTTGACCCCTAACTGCTCCCGATGAGCAGGTTGGCACATTGCATGGTTGCCTCCACCGTCAGTGTGTGAACGTGTGAGTGAATGGGTGAATGTGCGTTTTGGATAAAAGCGCTATATGAATGCAGTCCAGTATGCACAATAAATGAATCTGGTGTTTCGGGGCTCACAGACTAACTACCATGGAGAACTTCGCGGAGATGTTTTCAGGATTGCAGTATAAGCCAAAGGGGTGAGAGAGTTCCTGCAGGTTTTCTTCCCAAGTCCCTCGTCTCTCTCCCTGGTTCCTGGTGGCCTGCCGGCTGCTGCCTGAGTTCTGTCAGCCAGGGTGCTTGATATGTATGCCACCTCCTCTAATGCACCTTGACACTGCGTGGGTGTAGATCCCACTCTCTGTCACTTTGTCCCCCAACCGCCTTTATGTTAATCTTCAGGCTTGACAGTCAGAAGATGGGCACGCACCCGCAAGTCATGAAAACACACATGCACACACACATATGCTTGCATGCATATGCATACACGCATACAGGTGTGTGTCAGCACATGCACACACACATTCATGTGCACACAGTCAGACTCTCTCAAGTCAAGACAGTCAAGTCAAGAGTTTTATTTGTCACGGCATACAAGTATACAATGAAATGCGGGTGGTCTTGCCCGCAACGATGTGCAATACAGTGGTACAACATATAATAGAATCCAATAAAAACAACATTGTGCAATAAACAGGTAACAGGTAACATGGTGGGACATCTCGGTATCTGTACATAGTTATTTACAGAGCATATAGGACATGCTGGGTCCTTTGGTAGTGCAATACACTGTTACTGTTGTTATACTATTTTTAAAGTGACCATTCCTTTTTGGCCATAAGTGTGGGTGTGTGCGGCATGAATGTGTGCCTGCTCATGTTAAAGTGGCTGCTAGTGTGTGAGCGTGCACAGCGTGCGTGTCGTGTGTGTGCTCATGTGTGCTTGTGTGTGAGAAGTTCAGTGTTCTGTGGCACTCAGTGATCATTGTTCAAGGCTCTGATGGCCTGGGGAAAGAAGCTGAGCCGAAGCCTCTCTGTCCTAGTAGCTGGGGTTCGCAGGCGTCTGCCTGACCTCAGCAGCTGGAACAGGCTGTTATTGGGGTGGTGGGGGTCTTTCATTATTCTGCAGGCTCTGGATTTGCACCTCTTGTTGTATAGAACCTGCAGGGGAGGTAGTGCAATACCCGTGGTACGCTCGGCTGAGCGCACCACTCTCTGTAGGGCCTTCTTGTGCCGTGCTGTTTCCATACCAGGCAGTGATGTTTCCAGTCAAGATGCTCTCTACAGCTCCGGAGTAAAAGGACTGGAGTATCTTCCCCGAGACTCTGAACTTCCTTAACTGTCTCAGGTGGTAGAGGCGCTGCTTCGCCTTTTTTACGACTGTGTCTATGTGTGTTGACCATGTCAGATCCTCTGAGATGTGGACCCCCAGGTACTTAAAGCTGCTCACCCTGTCCACGGTAGCCCCGTTTATCATCAGTGGTGTGTGTGTCTCCTGCTGTCCTCTCCTATAATCCACGATCAGCTCCTTGGTTTTACCAATGTTCAGGAGCAGGCTGTTGTCCTGGCACCAGCGTTCCAGTACCTCAACCTCCTCCCGGTAGGCCTTCTCGTCGTTGTCCGAGATCAGCCCCACCACCACCGTGTCGTCTGCAAACTTCACTATGGAGTTGGAGCTGAACTTGGCCACACAATCGTGTGTGTAGAGTGAGTACAGCAGGGGGCTCAGAACACAGCCCTGGGGGGACCCGATGCTCAGGGTGATGGTGTTGGAGGGTCTTTCACTCAGAAAGTCCAGTACCCAGGCGCTCAGGGCGGAGCTCAGACCCAGCTCGATCAGCTTGTCCACCAGTCTGGTGGGGACTATGGTGTTGAACGCTGAGCTGTAGTCAATGAACAACAGTCTCACATAGCCCCCCTTCTGATGGTCAAGGTGAGAGAGGGTGCTGTGCAGTACCTGGGAGACCGCGTCGTCAGTGGACCTGTTTGTCCTGTATGCAAATTGCATAGGGTCCATATCACTGGGGAGGGAGGCACAAATGTGGTCCTTGACCAGCCTCTCGAAACATTTCATGACCACAGAGGTGAGTGCCACCGGTCTGTAGTCATTGAGACATGTTGGGGAGGGTTTCTTCGGTACACGGATGATGGTAGACATCTTGAAGCAGGCAGGGACCACTGACTCCGCCAGGGATTGATTAAATATGGCGGTGAACACCGGGGCTAGCTGGTTGGCACAGGACTTCAGTATGCGTCCTGTTATACCATCTGGGCCAGCAGCCTTCCTGGTGTTCACCTGCATAAATGCTCTTCTCACACTGTGTTCCGACAACGAGAGAGCGTCCCCGCCCCCCCGCGGTTTCCCCCCCCCTCCACAACAGCCGGCGCGCCAGTGACGTCAATAGCCGGTGAGCTAGCGTCGCCACTGTTTGCACCAAACCGTGCGTAGAAGGAGTTGAGTTTGTCCGCGAGAGAGGCGTCGTCGCTCCCCATTGAGGGGGCGCTGAGTTTGTAGTCAGTTATTGTCTTCAGTCCCCGCGATAAGCCTCTTGTGTCGTTTTGTGCCATTTGTGTCTCCAATTTATCAGCATATGTCCGTTTTGCAAGTTTTACAGCCTTGCGCAGAGTATAGACTGAAGCCTTGTACTCCTCCATGTTTCCTGACTCTCTGCCCAGGTTGTAAGCAGTGGTGCGAGAGTTCGTGACGCCGTCTTTGTTTGTAGGCAGGGAACAACAAGATGGAGTCGTGATCGCTCGAGCTTGTAGACCCCGTCAATGGCGGAGCCGCTACCGCCTACCGCCTTGTAGCCGGCTCTGAACGGGGTGTAACAGTGGTCGAGTGTGTTCCTCCCTCTAGTGGAGCAGGCGATGTGCTGAAAAAAGGACGACATCACTTTCTTCAGATTCGCCTGGTTGAAATCACCAGCCACGATCGTCGCCGCGTCTGGGTGTTTGATCTGGTGTTTATTGAGATGGTCGTGTAGTTCCACCAGCGCTTTGCCAGTATTCGCCTGTGGAGGGATATATACGGCGGTCATGAGGTCTCAGGCATCCTTGCATGCGTGTGTGTGTGTGTGTGTGTGTGTGTGTGTGTGTGTGTGTGTGTGTGTGTGTGTGTGTGTGTGTGTGTGTGTGTGTGCGTGCGTGCGTGCGTGCGTGCGTGCGCGTGCGTGCGTGCGTGCTTGCGTGCGTGCGTGCGTGCGTGTGTGTGTGTATGTGTGTGTGTGTGTGTGTTTGTGTGTGCATAAAGGCATCATCTACGGCACGTCTCTGCATGTCTACGTGTTGCATCACACTGTCTGCATCGGCTAGTGGGCCGGAACTGAATTCACCGTAGCTAAAAGCAGGCCATGCCTTGGTAACGCCACGGTCTTCATGCAGGGCTACGGATCGTCTGGCCCCTCGAAGCCTCCTGTCCGTTTTAGACCAGTTGTCCTGGATGTGCATTTCCCTTTGAAGTAGTTATTTATATCTGAGGGCAGATATTTATATCAGAGTTGGTATTGTTCAGTGGTTCTCAATGTGGGGACCCAGGGGGTCCCACCAGAAATGAATGAATGAATGAAAACTTTATTTAACAGATTGCAGAATGGGTACAATACAGTACGGCTCAATACACACAATTGTTAAGGGGATGCAGACCAGAGAAAGACGTTTGTCTTGTTTACATCAGGGTCCCCCATTTTCATTTCATATTGACATTTATGACATACTCAACATACATGACATTTATGGCATAGGGACATATAGGTATTTAGTACTGATACATTTGTGACATATACGGTATTCAAATATACAGTACTGTTACTCATAGATCCTGACAGAGTATATGATGGGGAGGGGACTGTACATTAGAGAGAAATATACATATACGGCGGGGAGAGAATATATACATGCGGTGGGGAGGAGACTGTCTATTAGGAGGGGGTGGGGGGTTTGGACATTTACGGTGGCCAGTTTCGAATGGCAGCCTCCCGTAGGTGATCTTTAAGAGCGGTTTTGAATGTGGGTAGGGATTCACATTCCTTTACAGCTTTGGGTAGGGCGTTCCACATTGATGTGGCATAATTGCGAAATGTGTTTAGTCCCTTGTTTGAGCCGAATCTGGGTTTAACATTGTAACTGAGGGGTACAATTCCCTGACTGTATTACTAGATATGATACTTACTACCACTACCTTTGTACTTAATATTCGGCCACCCAGTACACGGCATAAATATATTATCATGAACACTCTCACGTAGATGAAACGGATCCAACACAAATGTACGAAGTAGAAACAGGTCTTTATTTCTACACAGCGATGGTGTGTAGAATAAGCACTTAATCACTTAATTACATTTATGAATTGAAATAGTATGCACTTTTATGGCAAGGAGTATTCGTCGGTATATCAATAGAGAATGTCCAATCTCTGAAGGCGCAGGTGGTAAATATACGACCTGGAATAGTTAAGGAATAACAGCAATGATACTTTAATGATTATACTAGATACACTAGAGGGGGTTAATCCGGTCGCTTGTAAGCCGACAGGAGTAGGAGGGGGGGGGGGGGGTAGAATCCGGCTGCCTCGTCCGGCCAAGGGTATCCCAGGTGAACCCACTGTAGTGCCGTTCAATGCGCCGGCGATCCTTGGACCACAGATGAAAGCAGGTGGACTCTTTGTGGGCCGGCTCTCTCCGGTCCACGGGGGAGAGACGTGAAGCGACCTCGTCTTGCAGAGCGTCTCCTCACCTTGCGTCCTCTCCAGGGGGGGGGGGTTCCAACACACGGCAGTGTCGGGGGTCTTTATCCATGGAATAATCAAAGTATCCAAAGCATAATCCGTGCCTGGGAAGGCGGGCTGTCGTCGGTAGAATAATCCGGTATACAGGTCCACTCACTCGTCGGCTCTGGGGCTCCTCGGGTGCAGCTTCACATAGGGTCAACCACCCTGGGTAAGCAGCCAGTTCTCTGCCCGAAACGATGGGGTACTGACTACGGTAGTATTCTCACCGCACGAAGCACTATATATTAACAGACTATTATTAGCTTAATAGACTACGTCCAACTCGACGATATAGTGCCAAATATGACTATTCAAATATTAATATACACGATGTCTCAATACCGATGGTAGGCGAACTTGGCCTTACTCCCACACGTGGCGTCGCGGGGAGGCTTTACGTCTGTGACTCTATTGGAGGGTAAGAAACTGGACTGAAAAGAAAGTCCTACTTTAGTAGCGCAGTATATATACGCACTATGAACAAATAGTCCCATTAGTGGTGCGGTAGCCAAATTCCTACGCGGAACTAGGACTTGTTCGTACATGTCGAGCGGTACGTTTGAACTGGGTCTGAGGGGTATGGCAGCCTGGCACCAAGGTCTCGACCAATAGTAGAATGGAGACTATTATGGGATGTTCAGTAGGCTAGAATGGATATTCAATGCATATTGTACAAGGAATATACAAGGGATATCAGGGAATATTAGAGAATATACAAATACAATTAAATATATATAAATAAATATATATATTCGGTTTAATCTGGCCCTTCACAACAGCCACCCCCTGAATAGGTCCCAGACCTAATCAGTTAAACAGAGACAGATTAATCGCGTTGTCTATTTACACATAAGGGTTTGCTGTAGGGGTCAGTCAACTTCACAAAGTCATAGGGTTGTAGGGTCATGGTCATCATCGATTGTGTCTGGGAGTCGAGGCAGTTCTATGAGCCTTGCCACGGGACGGGTGTAGGTGCGACCCTGGACAAGCACTTCAGCTGCTCGGACCTTGCCATCGGCACCGGTGATCACTTTGCTTACGCGGCCGGCCGGCCACATAGCTCTGGGCAGTGATTGATCAATAATCATGACGACTGTTCCTTCTGTCAAATTGTCTCTCTCCTTTACCCACTTCTGGCGGGTCTGTAGAGACGGTAGGTAGTGCAGTAGGAAACTGTTCCAAAACTTGTCGGCTAATACTTGGCTGTACCTCCACATTCGTCGGCCGTTCGCTTCTTCAGGCCGGTACATTGTCTGTGGTAATGCAGGATCTAGCCGCCCCATCAGGAGTGTGTTGGGGGTTCTGCGTAGGCGACCACCCACTCTGATGAGGGTATGAGCGTCGCTCTCGGGGGCCAGGTGAATTAATCTGCTGTCGGATGGGACGGGCTTTCCTCCCTGTAGACAGGCCAATTCATCGGGGAACGAGTCTCTCTGGGCTCGCTGCAGTAGAAGCAATTCTGCTTCCTCGTAGTTAGCTGCTGACATATCAGCGGGGGACTTGCACTCCGGGTGGTACCGCAGGAATGTTCTTTGTTGTGCACTCTCTATGGACGTGCAATCATCTATGTTAGGGTCGGTGGAGGCTACGGTGCTCAATCCACAGAACACAGACTTCTTAATTTCCACCTCCTCTGGACTTGCTTCCCTCGGGATAGGCATGGGCCACTGTCCTTCCGGGAGTCTTAGGAATGCGGGGCCGTCACTGTAGACATTGCGACGGGTGAGGTCATCCAGGGGCATCCCCCGGGTGATGACGTCAGCTGGGTTCTGTTTTGTATCAACGTAGCGCCACTCTGTTTCTCCGGTTAACTCTTCGGTTAAGTCTTGAATCTCGGTGACTCTGACTCCCACGAAGACTTTGTACTTGCATGAGTCCGATTTGATCCAGGCGAGTACCGTCGTGGAATCTGACCACAGGATTGTTCTAGACACCGGTATGGTGAGCTCACGTTGGATGAGCGTGGCTAGGTGCGCTCCGGCTAGGGCTGCGCAGAGCTCTAGACGTGGGATAGATTGTTGCTTGCGTGGGGCTATTCTCGAGCGGGCGAGGACAAATGCTGTGTAGATCTCTCCCCCCTGGTCTTGGGCCCGCAAGTAGGCTACTGATCCGTATGCGACCTCTGAGGCGTCACTGAAGACGTGTAAGTCCATTTTACATGTCTCTGGCCTCACCGTGGGTGGGAAGTAGCTTCGGCGCATATTAACGCCTGGGAGTGAGTGGAGCTCCATCTCCCACTCTCTCCAGGTGGATGCAAGGTGTGCGGGAATGGGGTCGTCCCAGCCCTGGTCCTTGTCCCACAATGCTCGTACAATCATTTTTGCCCTGGTGGTGTACGGTAGAATACATCCTAGCGGGTCATATTGTCGGGCGAGTGTTGTGTACACACTCCGTCTGGTGGTCGGCGCCGCCGCCGGCCTTCCCTGCTCCGTAGTCAGGGGCTTGTGTCTGTAGTGAAGCGAATCTGTTTTGAATCGCCACACCAATCCCAGGGTCATCTCCTGGGCTTCTCCCGGGATTGTAGCCATCCAGGTCTCGCTGCTGGCTGCCTTGTCCTCGGAGGAGAGGCTGCGCAGTACTTGCGGATCGCTGCTGGCCCACTGCCTGAGATCAAAGCCGCCTTTGATCAATGAGGCGCGGAGTTTAATCAGGAGAGCCTCGGCTTCTTCCTGGGTTGAAAGGCTTTGTAGACAGTTGTCTACGTAGAAGCTGTTCTTTACGCTGTGTCGGACCTCTTCGTCCGCTGCTGGGTCCTCTGCTACATGTTTCTGTAGTGCAAATGTCGCACAGCAGGGGCTGTACGTCGTTCCGAAGGGGAGGACTTCCCATTGGTAGATGGCTGGGTGCTCATCTCCTGGCTTCTCTCTCCATAGGAACCGTAACAGGGGCTTGTCCGCCTCTACTAATCTCACCTGCAGGAACATTCCTTTAATGTCCCCGCTGATGGCCACCTTTTCCTGGCGGAAGCGGAGTAGAACGCCGAGTAGGGAGGGGCCGAGTGTGGGACCGGGCAGTAACTCTTTATTCAGATTTTGGGATCCGATCTGGTAGCTGCAGTTAAATACTATGCGGTCTTTACCGTTGTGATGGACCTTGTGGTGGGGCACGTACCACGATTCAGTGGTCTGGTCAGCCTCTTTAATGTCCATCTTTGTGACGTGTCCCGCTGTGATGAGCTTCTCAATCTCAGCGCGGTATACACCCTCTTGGGCGGGGTTCTTGGCTAAGCGCCGCTCCGTGTTCAGCAGGTACCGTTCTGTGGCGTCTGTCTTGGCGTGGAAAGTAGGCATTCCTTCTCGCCGCAGGAGTGGCGTGGCGTATCTCAACACGCCGTTGACCGGGACTCTCTTGGTCCCTGTCTCGAGGAGGTGAATGGCGTAAATGTCATCTTTAGAGCGAATGTCTTTCTTTCCGTTCTTAAAGGGCATTTGTTCCAAGGTCCATAGCCGCTCTACGTGTTGCAGGAGTGCGGTTTCTCCCTCTGTGACTCGGGAGTGGAGACATCTAGTGGCTGTACTTCGGTTGAGAGATTTGGCGAGCGGGCCTTGGAGAGTCCATCCCAAACGGGTCTCGACTGCTGCAGGACAGCCTCGGGGTCCGGTATGAACCCGGTCTATCGGGACAATGAGGTCTGCATGGTCGGAGCCTATCAACAGGGTCGGCATAGCATTGTCTATGAGCGGGATCGGTAACTTGCGCAGATGTGCATATTTCTCCATCAGCTTGGCGACGGGGTATGTGTACCGCGACAGTCCTATTTCTTGGCTGGTGAAAGCGTCTGCAATCTGGTACCGTCGCTCAGGCTGGCCGCTTGCTGCGATAGAGAATGAGACATTCTCGCCCTTTATCGTCTTCAAATCTCGTCTTATTGTCCGAATTGTCATTTGGGTTTCGCTTCCCCGCAGCCCTAGCTGGGCCGCAGCGGAGGCGAGCAGCAGGGTCTTCTCTGACCCGTCATCGAGGACGGCGTAAGTGTCCAGGACTTTATTCTGGTAGCTTAGTGTCACACGCACTACTTTTAGGAGTACTCGGGCTCCACTGCTGCTGGCGGGATCGATGTACATGACGCTCGCTTTGCGGCTGGATGGTGCAGGTGAAGGGCGCCGTCTGTTACTGTCGTGAAGTATGTCCAGATGGGCTCCATCGCACTTGGTGCACCTTTTCTTTAAGCGGCATTCGGCTGCCATGTGTGAGCGCGCACAGCGAAAACAGCGCTTGTTGGACTTTATCCATTGACCTGCTTCCTCCGCGTTCAGCTTGGGGAAGGAGTCACATTGCGCTAGCCAGTGTTCTTTCTCACAGTAGGGGCACACTATCTTCCACTTCTCCGTTCTGGAGGGGGTACTGTGGCTCCTGCTGCTCGGTACTGACTCCGATTGGTGCATCACAGTCACCGATCTTCTTCCATCATTTAGTCGTCTGGTTCCTTCTCTGGAGCCAGGGGTGCTCCGTCCGAATGTATCTAGCCGTAGGCTGCTGACTTCTCTCGCCAGGAAGTCTGCTAGATCGAGGAGGTTCGGTTCGGGGCCATTCGGGTCTCTGTGGTCCCTCTGCCGCCTAAAGCGCTCCTGACGAGCGGGCGGCAGCTTCTCCAGGATCCTTTCCACATTTGAGTTGGCGTAAAGTTCATGCCTCCCCTTCTCTCTTTGCGCTCCCAACATCCCTACCAGGGACTGCACTCTGATGGACAGGTCGTCCAGTGCTCGATTGTCTATTGCTGGGGGTAAGCGGTCGATGTGTCGGATCTCCTGGATCACGTAATCCCATATGCGCCCATACCTCTGGTCCAATGCTACCAGCGCTGCTGTGTATGGGGTGGTGGAAGTCGCGTAGGCGAGCGCTATATTATGTGCGCGGGGTACCTTTAAGTGCTTCAGTAGGATGGCGTATTTGTGGCGTTCATCCAATACATCCACCAACATGGTCTCCAGACACATGCGGAGTTCTGTATACTGGGCGGGGTGTGAAGTCATGTCTGGTTCCCACTGGTCCCCACCGTGAACTTGGTCAGTTACATTAGAGCCCGTAGGGGCCTCCATGGTCGGGGTAGTCTGGGCGTTGGGGTTAGACATACTTTTACTTTCTAGTTTTACCGCGTTTACTGTTAGTAGAAGACTAGGTTGTTGACTGACAGCGTAGGCCTCTAAGTACTGAGGGAGCCGTCGTTCGCGCTGCGGGCGTTGGTTAGGAGGATCGTTTCGTGGAGTGTTCATCATAGGCCATTTCAATATTAATAACACTATATTAATATTACACTAATTACCCTCCGGCTCGAAGGACCAATTGTAACTGAGGGGTACAATTCCTTGACTGTATTACTAGATATGATACTTACTACCACTACCTTTATACTTAATATTCGGCCACCCAGTACACGGCATAAATATATTATCATGAACACTCTCACGTAGATGAAACGGATCCAACACAAATGTACGAAGTAGAAACAGGTCTTTATTTCTACACAGCGATGGTGTGTAGAATAAGCACTTAATCACTTAATTACATTTATGAATTGAAATAGTATGCACTTTTATGGCAAGGAGTATTCGTCGGTATATCAATAGAGAATGTCCAATCTCTGAAGGCGCAGGTGGTAAATATACGACCTGGAATAGTTAAGGAATAACAGCAATGATACTTTAATGATTATACTAGATACACTAGAGGGGGTTAATCCGGTCGCTTGTAAGCCGACAGGAGTAGGAGGGGGGGGGGGGGTAGAATCCGGCTGCCTCGTCCGGCCAAGGGTATCGCAGGTGAACCCACTGTAGTGCCGTTCAATGCGCCGGCGATCCTTGGACCACAGATGAAAGCAGGTGGACTCTTTGTGGGCCGGCTCTCTCCGGTCCACGGGGGAGAGACGTGAAGCGACCTCGTCTTGCAGAGCGTCTCCTCACCTTGCGTCCTCTCCAGGGGGGGGGGTTCCAACACACGGCAGTGTCGGGGGTCTTTATCCATGGAATAATCAAAGTATCCAAAGCATAATCCGTGCCTGGGAAGGCGGGCTGTCGTCGGTAGAATAATCCGGTATACAGGTCCACTCACTCGTCGGCTCTGGGGCTCCTCGGGTGCAGCTTCACATAGGGTCAACCACCCTGGGTAAGCAGCCAGTTCTCTGCCCGAAACGATGGGGTACTGACTACGGTAGTATTCTCACCGCACGAAGCACTATATATTAACAGACTATTATTAGCTTAATAGACTACGTCCAACTCGACGATATAGTGCCAAATATGACTATTCAAATATTAATATACACGATGTCTCAATACCGATGGTAGGCGAACTTGGCCTTACTCCCACACGTGGCGTCGCGGGGAGGCTTTACGTCTGTGACTCTATTGGAGGGTAAGAAACTGGACTGAAAAGAAAGTCCTACTTTAGTAGCGCAGTATATATACGCACTATGAACAAATAGTCCCATTAGTGGTGCGGTAGCCAAATTCCTACGCGGAACTAGGACTTGTTCGTACATGTCGAGCGGTACGTTTGAACTGGGTCTGAGGGGTATGGCAGCCTGGCACCAAGGTCTCGACCAATAGTAGAATGGAGACTATTATGGGATGTTCAGTAGGCTAGAATGGATATTCAATGCATATTGTACAAGGAATATACAAGGGATATCAGGGAATATTAGAGAATATACAAATACAATTAAATATATATATATAAATAAATATATATATTCGGTTTAATCTGGCCCTTCACAACAAACATGGTTTGTTGAGCTTCCTCTGGTGTTGTGGTCGTGGTATTCACTGACCTTTGGGAAGTATGTACATGGGTACCTTAGTCGTATAGTGTATCTTGTAGACCAGGCCCATTGCAAGTTGCTGTACTCTGTCGTCTACTCTAAGCCATCCTAGGTTGTCAAAGTGTGCAGGGGTGAGGTGGGTTCTAGGGGTAAGGTCAGGTAGTAGTCTGACTAGTTTGTTTTGTGATGTTTGTAATCTTGTTTTTAGCGCCTTTGAGGTGCTTTGGTACCATGAGGTGCAAGCATAGTCGTAGTACCCTTGAATGAGTGCTCCTGCCAGAGTCTTCTGGGTATTCTTGTTTACCAGAGAGGAGATCCGGTACAAGAATCTAGTTCGTTGGTTGACTTTGGTAGCACTTTATAATAACACCCTGTTATAATACATTTATAAGGTATTTGTAGATAATGAACTAATCATGAACAAACCATTTATATACATTCATAAATTATTATTAAATCATTTATAACTATATTTGTATAACATTTACAAAGTATTTATAATGCATTAGTGGATAATGTACTAATCATGAACAAACCATTTATATACATTCATAAATGATTATTAAATCATTTATAACTATATTTGTATAACATTTACAGATTAGTTCTACATTATTTATAACTCATTATCAACATTGTTTGTACTTGATTTGTTCATCATTAAATAATGTTGTGCAATGTCTAGTAACACATTTGTAGATGCTTTGAAAAATGGATATGAAAAAACGACTATACTGTATCTCCATTTATTTTTCATGTTCAAAAAAAAATTTGTTAAGACATTCATAAAACATCTATAAATCATTTGCAGATGCTATTGTGTGCCCTAATCTAAAGTGAAGCCTATTCATCATTAACAAATGTATAATACAGTTAATTATTTGTTTACTTTTTCATCACATGTTACAAATGTTGTAGACAGCTTTCGGATACACCCTTCTTTGTGACATCAAACAGTGACAGAATTAGGACTAAAGATAAATGCAATTTTATTAACATATAAAATACATGTGCATGACATATAGTGTAACATGGGGGGGCACTAGGACCCAGGCGTACCCTGGCCAGGTAGCGTCATTGCTTTACCCAAACGTGTCTAGTTTCAAGTTTCTTTAATAGTTGTCATACAGAAGTACAGAATACTTTTATACAAAATGCTTCTTTCTGTTACGCTCCAGAGACTGTGCTAGACAAAAGATAAGTATAAAATAAAATAAAATAGTATAGCATGTAAAAATAGAAGTAAAAATGAAGTCACGTACGTAGACACAGTGTTCAGTATATACATATGTACAATGTTCGATGCAGAATAGAGTAACTGAGTTACCGTACAATATACAATTATACTAATATACAATACTATATAGTGCAAAGCAGAAATGGGATGAAGTACAGTTTAGGTACAATTTACAGTAAAGTGTACTGAGGTATTGGTTGTAGTGCAAATCCTTTACCAATAAATATAAAGTGTGTTTAGGTGTTCTAAAGTGTGGGGTGCTGCAGTGTGTTGTTTGTTTAAAGTGAGTGTGTGCATGTGGATGTGTGTGTTGTGAGTGCATTTGATGGTTGTTGCATAGTGTAATTGTTCGTTGAGCAACCTGATGGCCTGGGGATAGAAGCTTCTTCTGAGTCTTTCTGTGCTTGCCATGAGACTCCGGTATCGCTTGCCTGACCGCAGCAGTTCAAAGAGGCAGTTGTTTGGGTGGCTGGAGTCCTTAATAATTCTCTTAGCCTTACCCCTGCACCGCTTGTTGTAAATGTTCTGGAGAGTGGGAAGCCCCCCTCCAATTGTGTGTTCGGCTGAACGTGCGACTCTCTGTAGTCTGCTACGGTCTTGCGCGGTGCTATTCCCAAACCAGGAGGTGATATTGCCAGTCAGGATGCTCTCTCATGAGTAGAAGTTCTTAAGGATCTTCTGACTGACTTGGAACTTCCTTAGGCGCCTGTTAGATATTTAGTATCCCTTCATTTAAGAACGACTCAGTATTTAAACAATAGTCTTTTATTGCATCTTCCGTTCTCGTGCTCCAGCACGCGACTTACTCTCAGTCTGCAAACTCTGGAGTGAACGCCCAGCGTCAGCTCCTATGACGTAACCATGTAACAGCGTGGTACGTCCATACACAACATCCCCTCCTTACTAGGACATAAACTCCAAGGTACCATACAGAAATATGTGTGAATTCAATTACTTTTTTTTTTCACTTACAGAATACACTTCAATTCTGTTAAACCTGTTATCAAAAATAAATAAAGGTTCACCATGAACAAAACTCCACCTTGAAATTAGTGAATGCATGTAAATATCATTGAACATGAATAATAATGCATAACAATATCTGGCACCCACTATTTTTTTTTTTTTTTTTTTTTGTGTGTGTGTGCCACACAGGCTCATTTTACTTAATGACAAAAATCCATCAATCTCTGAGGCATTTTGGTCTGCCTGTGGGGTCTCTCATACCTAGCCATAGGCTGTGTGGCTTTGGGTGGGGACACCCTAGTGTGAGTCTCTGCATCGGACTCTGTGTCCGGTGTGCTTTCTTTCTCCTCACCCTCAGTCCATGTTAATTGCGTCTTGCTGGACGATTGTGGAGCAGGATCCTCTGTGTAGTACCTTTTGACGAACGTAGTGTTCCTGGAATAGGTCGCTCCACTTGGTGATTGGACAACCACATTGTTCCCATCTTTACTGATAACCTTGTGTGGTGTCTTGTCAAAGGCTGTTGTAAACTTGTCTGTTTTGTCTTGTTTGAGTAGGACTTGGTCTCCCACTGACACATCAGAGTATTTTGCTCTGTTCTTGTTGTCAGTGTACAGTTTTGACTTTCCTTTTCTCTCTGCGTCAGTGTCTCTGACCTCCAGGTCTCTTTGTGGTGTCATGATGTCCGGGAGCTTTCCTCTGATCTTTCTCTTGAACAGGAGCTCTGCAGGACTTTTCCCTGTTGTGGAGTGATCAATAGACCGGTAGATAGTCACATACTTGCGTAGCTCCTTCTTCCAGTCCAGCCCCTCAGACTGTGCGATGCGAATCCTCTTCATCAGTGAAGCGTTTTGTCTCTCCACCTCCAAATTGGCTTGTGCCCACTTGGGTGTGGTTTTCACATGCTCAATTCCGTTCTCCTGGCAGAATGCTTGAAACTGGGCAGACATATACTGTGGTCCACAGTCTGACCGTATGGAAATAGGTAGTCCATGTCTGCTGAAGATATTCTCCAGGCTGTTAATGACCTTTTCAGCAGTGGTCGACTGCAGGATATCGTACTCGTAATACCGGCTGTAGTAGTCTATTACAACTAATATCGAGTGTCCTGTCAGTAATGGACCAAGTAGGTCAGTGGCTAAGTCCTGCCACGCCCCATCTGGAAGTGTTGTAGGTCTCAAAGGTTCAGGCACATCAGGCCTCGACACTATTTGGCATCCGTGACATGACCTCACATACTTCTCTGCTGCCTTATCTATACCTGGCCACCACACTTTACTCCTGAGGTGCTGCTTCGTACCTACAACCCCCAAGTGTCCCTCATGAGCCAACTCCAGGGCTCTGTCTCTGAGTGTGTGTGGCAGTACAATGCGTGTCCCTCTCAACACCAACTGTCCAATTACACATAGTTCATATGCAATGCGTGCATACACTTGGCATTTGTCAAAACATCCGCTCTGTATTGCACTTCTCAGGTCACTGAGTTCCTCATCGGTTGCAGATGCTTCCTCTACCTCCCTGGTAGTCAGTGCTCGTGGCGTAGCGTGTGTGGCTACAAACCGCACGTATTCCTCCGCTCCGTGCTTGTGGTTTCCGTCTGTCGTGCTTTCTCCCAGCAGTCGCGACAGTGGATCTGCAATGTTGTCCTTTCCAGGTATGTGGATTATTCTGAACTCATTTGCTTTTGGTGCAACTACCACAGGGTTCACCCACGGTGTAGGTCCCTCAACCTTCTCAATAATGTCCATGTCTAGCAGCTGATTTACTTTCTTCTCTACTGCTTCCCTTAGGTGAAATGGCACCCTCCTCAGGGGTTGTGCCACTGGTGTTACACTCTCATCAATATGCAAACTGATTTGCTTTGTGTTTAGTTTACCAACACCTTTAAACAGTTTGGGGTATTGCCTCTGTATTTCAGATTTAGCATCTGTCACTGCTGCTATGTTTGTGCCCACCCTCAGCACACCTAGCTCAATAGCAGTCTTCCTGCCTAGCAGTGGCTCCCCCCGTCCCTGTATTACAGTGAACTCTGCTTCAGTGTCACACTTTCCCACCTTAACATGACATTTGAATATACCCATTACTGGAAGGGGCACCTTGGAAGAATATGTATACAGCGGTTTGTTAGCTGCCTTGGTAGAAACACACTTAATATTTTTACTCTTAAGCATTTTCCATGTGTTCTCATCTACAATGTTACTTGATGCACCTGAATCGATTAGCATAAGTAGATCTACTCCAAAATCAAATGTGACCCTCTCAGTATTTGAATCATCTTCAACCACAAATGCATAGTCTCTGTTCCCAGTGTTCTGGTCCTCAGTTTCAACACATCTCACAGTCTGTCTTTCTTTACCTTTGGATTTACAGACTTTGGCATAATGGCCTTTTCCATTACACTTCCTGCATGTCTGTCCTTTTGCAGGGCATGCAGAATCATTGGCCAGATGATCCCCGTGTCCACATCTGTAGCACACTTTATCGGATTTGGATTTCTCTTTTCCTTCTCCACGATCTCCACGAGGTGGAGGTTTCCACTTTTGGAATTGGCCCTCTTTCTTGAAGACACGGTTCACCGTCTCTCTCCCCTCAACGCCGTCACTCATCTTCATCGCCGCCATTTGCAGCTCCACTCTTTCACACTGCGACGCTATTTCCAACGCACGCGGCAGCATAAGTTGTGGTTCCTCCAGTAACTTTCTCCGTACATAGTCCGACGTGCCCCTGCTCAGCACCGCATCCCTTATTTGATTGCTAATGTCCGCAGCAAACGCACAGTCTCTGGCAGCCTGACGAAGCCTCGTCACAAACTGCTGTACAGTTTCACCTGGTTTCTGTGATACTTGGTAGAAAGCCTGGCGCGCAAACGCAGTATTTACCTGCGGCACAAAGTAGTCATTTAGCGCCTTAACAGCTTTAGCATAGTCCGTCGGTCCTCCCCCGTTGGGCAATGTAGCGAATATATCTTGTACGTCTGTACCTGCATGATGTAAGAGCATAGCCCTTCTTCTCTGTCTCACTGTGGCGTCCACACCGACAGACAGAATTATCCCTTTCCCGTCAGCGTACAGCTCAAACGCCATTAGCCACCTGGTCCACCTCGGTCCCAGTGTAGCCGGCTCATTGTAGCATTCAAACTTCGGCACGTTGTCCATGTTCTCTTCTCAACACCGTGATAACTCTACTCTTCGGAGTTTATCCTCGTCGCCATTTTTAGATATTTAGTATCCCTTCATTTAAGAACGACTCAGTATTTAAACAATAGTCTTTTATTGCATCTTCCGTTCTCATGCTCCAGCACGCGACTTACTCTCAGTCTGCAAACTCTGGAGTGAACGCCCAGCGTCAGCTCCTATGACGTAACAGCGTGGTACGTCCATACACAACAGCGTCTGAGGAAGTAGAGGCGTTGTCGTGCCTTCTTCACAACACTGTCAATGTGTGTGGTCCATGTCAAGTCCTCGGATATGTGGGCTCCAAGGTACTTAAAACTGTTCACTCTCTCAACCGGTGCCCCGTCGATGCTGAGGTAGTCCCTGACCCCCGACCTCCTGAAGTCCACAATCATCTCTTTTGTTTTGCTGACGTTCAGGGAGAGGCAGTTCTCCTGACACCACTGCGACAGATTCTCTACCTCTTCCAGGTAGGCCCTCTCGTCGTTGGCAGAGATCAGGCCCACCACTACTGTGTCGTCAGCAAATTTGATGATTGTGTTGTTTTTCCGCTGTGCCACACAGTCATGTGTGTACAGGGAGTAGAGGAGGGGACTCAGAACACAGCCCTGGGGGGCCCCTATGTTGAGCGTGATGGATGAGGAGGTGCAGTTGCCTGCTCTTACCACCAACGGCGTTCGGTTTCCGGGTTCCTCTGATTGGCCACTAAGCCCACGTGACCGCGCGCTAGCACGCCCCCCTTATCGCCCACTGCCGCGCTGTGAAGCGGAAGAGCCAGCGGGGCGACGCGAGGCGGTAGTTTCTCCCCGGCTCCGTGCGCCGCTGACTCGGTCCAGCTCCAGCAGCAGCGGCCGTCTTCTTCCGAGGCGGCTCGTTCTTATTAATCCCCCATTGTTCAGGTCGACATGGTCGCACAAACACCCGTTGGAGGAGTAGTGGGGGAGAAGAAGAGGAATATTTTTAAATAGCAAGAATTATCGACTGGCAACTCTGTGCTTGTCAGACATGTTAATGTCATGTATGTTGTGTATGTCATAAATGTTGATATGAATTGAAAATGGGGGACCCTGATGTTAACAAGACAAACGTCTTTCTCTGGTCTGCATCCCCTTAACAATTGTGTGTATTGCGCCGTACTGTATTGTACCCATTCTGCAATCTGTTAAATAAAGTTTTCATTCATTCATTCATTCATTCATTCATTCATTAATTTCTCCCCCACTACTCCTCCAACCGGTATTTGTGCGACCATGTCGACCTGAACAATTATAATTTTTTTTTTTTTTTTTTTTTTGCTTTGAAATATTATAGTGAAATATTTTGCACTGTTGTCGCATTTATCTTGTTGAAATCCTCCCACAGGTTCTTTTTACTAACACATATTTAATTGAGACCCTTTATTTGTTTATTATTTCAATTTAGCTGGAAATACATTGCTACATCATTCAGTAACATTTGCAGAGCCTTATAACAAAAACATTATTACGGTCACCATTGTGACCAGTGGGATTAATCAACAAATTTTATTATTTATTTTTCTATTTCATTGAACATTGCACATGTTAAAAGCCATTTCTTTTACTCAAAATGTGAGTATTACCAAGTCAACTTGTGTTCTTAAAACAATGACAATAAACATTTTATAAACAGTTTTATTAGGTTGAAATAATGTGGTTGTGTACTTATTTTTCTGTTAACTTATTATGGATTGAAAACTGAAAACCTTAATGCACAGTAACTGAACTCAATATTTTTAAGTTCTGGTAACTTATTATTATAATTTTTTTACAGTGTAGTCTTGCGATCAATCAAAACTTATTTACACGATATACCTCACATTCACCCTCCATTCACATCCTGGTGTTCTCCTGGTGTTCTCCATTAGGCCTGTAGGTGGAGCTATGACAGCACACGTACAGTACACACACCGATGGTGTGTGATGTGTCCAAAAATGAATGGGCAAATGTGAGTGAAATGGTCGCACTGTATGCAGCTGTTTGTCTGCATTGCATCCCCCCCCAACTCAGATTTAGGGTTGATACAACCATCATAATAATATTGTTAATAATAACAATAACAATAATGATGTAATAATGTAAAAATTATTATTAAAAATACCTGATTATGAGAAAAAAAATTACGATGCATGGAATATTGTTGAGGCACACTAGTTACAACTATATTTCAAACAGGCACTCCATGTCAAAAAGGTTGCTGACCCCTGTTATAGAATATAGAATAGATGCTTATACATTACCTTATTATAGCCAATTTGCACATTTATATATATATACATATATTATCTTTCAAATGCCCGAATTCAATTTGGATTTAGTATCACCAGGCGTGCATAATAACAGATAATGATATCTACTGTAATCGACTGTACCTTTTTATTTCCCCCACAGTGCAACCGTTTTGAAACTAATTTCAGATCTAATTGTTCCTACATGCTAACAATAGGGAGGAGAAACTAACTGCGTTTCAATATTTGTCAAAAACTTTACCTTTTGTGGCTTATTATCGCGAATAATACCAGTTATTGACATATTCATAATTCAACTCTGAACTTTGAACCCCCGTAGAACTTGAAGGGAAATGTAGTTCGGAAAAATTCCAACGCTGATCCACAGCTATGCATGCCCTCGACAAAATGGCAGCAAAAAAACTACAATTCCCATCGTTAAAATTTTCAAAATTTCTAGACTTCAGCAAATCGAAAACTTAAAACGATCTAATGGCACTTTTAACCTATTGCTAAACTAACGTATTGATGATAATATACATTCTACATGCTTTTGTGACATGTTAGTGATGTTAATACTTGAAAACGTCTCTGACACGAACAAGTTACAGGTTGAAAAAACCCTCAGCTCGGAACTAGGCAAAATATGCATATGGCTCGCAGACAACAAACTATCATTACACATGGGCAAAACAGAGTCCATTCTCTTCGGTTCAAATAACAAACTCAGCAAGACCGACGGCTTCTCAGTTACAGTGGGTGACAATATTGTCACAAGGAAAAATGAAATTACCTACCTGGGTTCCATCCTAGAGGCTAATCTTTCCTGTGACAAAATGGCATCCAATGTAATCAAAAAAAGTCAACCAACGAACTCGATTCTTGTACCGGATCTCCTCTCTGGTAAACAAGAATACCCTGAAGACTCTGGCAGGAGCACTCATTCAAGGGTACTACGACTATGCTTGCACCTCATGGTACAAAGCACCTCAAAGGCACTGTGGTAAATATTGACGTGGAATTTCATAAATAATATGTGTGAATAATCAGAGATCATCACAGCTACCTTTCAATAGCAGAGTGGACTCAGTGGCTAAATAAGGAACCATACTTGAGACAGTTGCATCAGATAACAGCAGCAACAGTTATTTCAACCCCCACTCAAGCAATGACTAATTTAGAGAACAAACAACACCTTCTCGAATTGACTGTATGTAAATGTAGAAGCAGAGACAGCTGGGTTGTACACAGGGCAGACCAGTTTAGACTTGTTGAAGAGATGATTAGTCATGGACACTAAGTCACAAACAAAGTTATCTATTAATCAACTGTTTAGTATCAAAAGAGTAAAATGTGTAAATTCATATACACGGGAGATACAGTTGGTAAAAGGTTTATTGGAACAGGCCTCTGTACTCATCAAGCGGCCACACCAAGGAGGGGGGCCACCAAGACCCCCCTCTGTTTACTGAAAGAAGACTCACACAGCAACCACACGGACGGGGGCCACCAGCAGAACCCCTCTGTACTCAGCAAAAGACCACACCGACGGGGGCCACCGACAGGCCCCCTCCATCTCTGTCCCATCACGTCGCCACAACCCAGAGGTGGGGGCTGCCAGCCCCCACAGGAGATCGCCCACAGGAGACGCATGATTGGATCAATTGTATTAGTAAAATGTACCATTATTGGCTAGAAATTATAGTATATAAGGGGATACAAAATGGGAGTTCGGGAGCCCCAGACCAAACCAACCCCAGGGGTCTGCGGGCTCCACCGCTCCACCACCAGAGAGACTGTGCTGCTTTTTATGTGAGTAAATCATGGACCCATGGTTGGTTAGAATAGAATGTAAAGATACTTATCTTAGAAACCAGGCTTACTCATATAAAAAGGGGCCTACAGTAGTCAATGTATGTTCAAATTATGTTACCAAGTGACTGTTTATGTACATATTGAGGTTTGAGAATGCAAACCTGATTGTGATTTCTGTACACAGACAGCCCTGTTAATGTTTTCTGATAATCTTTTGTCCTATTCACCTTGGCCTCTGGCTCTGATCAAATAAATGTTGAATTGGACTATAGTTCATGGTTTTGTCTGGCTACACGTTTAATTCTTCAATCTGCTTTAAGTCAGATGAAGAGATCAACAATTCTACCATATGATCCCTTTCTCCTCCTTCCAGATAAGCAATCTCATTTGTACAGTACTACAATAACCTCAGATTATTGTAGGGTTCTGTGGGAATTTACTACAGCACTAAAAACCAAATTACAAACATCTCAAAACAAACTAGTCAGACTACTGCTTGACCTGACTCCTAGAACCCACCTCACCCCTGCCCACTTTGCCAACCTAGGATGGCTTAGAGTAGACGACAGAGTACAGCAACTTGCAATGGGCCTGGTCTACAAGATACACTACACGACCAAGGTACCCATGTACATGTCAAAATACATCCCAAAGGTCAGTGAGTACCACGATCACAACAGCAGAGGGAGCTCCACAAATCATGTGAAACCCAGATTTGGCTCAAACAAAGGACTAAACACGTTTCGCAATTATGCCACATCAATGTGGAACGCCCTACCCAAAGCTGTAAAGGAATGTGAATCACTACCCACTTTCAAAAACACTCTCAAAGAACACCTACGGGAGACTGCAATTCGAAACTGGCCCCTACAAATGTCCTAACCCAGTTGTACAGTAAAGACCAAGTATGGCTTTGTCAGTATTCCAATGTACAGTGTGTGTCCCCTACCCAACCCCCCCCCCCCACCTCCAATGTACAGCCCCACCCAACCCCACCCCACCTACCCAACCTCCTCCAATGTACAGTTTCTATGTCAAATGTATGTCAGTATTCCAATGTACAGTGTCTCCCCCCTACCCAACCCCCCCCCCCCACCTCCAATGTACAGCCCCACCCAACCCCACCCCACCTACCCAACCTCCTCCAATGTACAGTTTCTGTGTCAAATGTATATACACTCTTTTTCTGGATTTTTTTGTATCACAAACAGTACTGTATCTGGTATGTCATAAATGTATAGATGTAGCAGTACTGTCTATCTGTATGTCGTGTGTGTCATATGATGAATTGAAAATGGGGGACCCTGATGTAAACAAGACGAAAGTCTTTCTTTGGTCTGCATCCCCTTAACAATTGTATGTATTGAGCTGTACTGTACTGTACCCATTCTGCAATCTGTTAATAAACTTTTCAATCAATCAATCAAAACGTTTGATTTTAAAATCGCAAATCTTTTGCATCACTCTGAAAAATATGGATATATGATCATAATATCATTTAGGGGTCGGGTACCGACCCAGGGGGGTGGAACAGGTTTGCTCATACCTTATTAAAAGCGTGGGGCAGGAGCAGCATGGATAACTTGGTTCTGCATGTATCGTGCTTCCATTCAAACAGACGGCAACACATGTGACGTCAAGTCTCACTCGCGTGAGACTTCCTCTCTAGATACTCTTCAATACCTGGCCAGGGTACTCCTGGGTCCTAGTGCCCCCCCATGTTACACTATATGTCATGCACATGTATTGTATATGTTAATAAAATTGCATTTATCTTTAGTCCTAATTCGGTCACTGTTTGATGTCACAAAGAAGGGTGTATCCGAAAGCTGTCTACAACATTTGTAACATGTGATGAAAAGGTAAACAAATAATTAACTGTATTATACATTTGTTAATGATGAATAGGCTTCACTTTAGATTAGGGCACACAATAGCATCTGCAAATGATTTATAGATGTTTTATGAATGTCTTAACAAATCATTTGTTGAACATGAAAAATAAATGGAGATACAGTATAGTCATTTTTTCATATCCATTTTTCAAAGCATCTACAAATGTGTTACTACACATTGAACAACATTATTTAGTGATGAACAAATCAAGTACAAACAATGTTGATAATGAGTTATAAATAATGTAGAACTAATCTGTAAATGTTATACAAATATAGTTATAAATGATTTAATAATCATTTATGAATGTATATAAATGGTTTGTTCATGATTAGTTCATTATCTACGAATACCTTATAAATGTATTATAACGGGGTGTTATTATAAAGTGCTACCGACTTTTTTTATTACATTGGATGTGTGAGGTTTGGTCCGCTCCCCGCCACACACTCCGTTCCTTTAAGGTACTATGTTGATTAATGCATTCCCCGCCACGTGCTCCGTTCCTTTAAGGTGCCGTGTTGATTGGTGCTTTCCCCGCCACACGCTTTTGGAGCAAGTATCAATCTCATCCCGCAGCTGTCACAGCTTGTAATTAGCGCCCCTGAAGGCGTTATATACTCAGACCTCCTTACTATCGATGTTGGGTCGTTCTGAAATACACCTGCATATACCTGCCTTCCCCGTCGCTGTTGCTGTCTTTTTGCTCTCCAGGACCTTTTGTGGAGAACCGCTGTGGAGAACCTGGTTCCCCGTTCGGAGCTGCGCCTCGTTATCTGCCCGCTTTTCGCGTTGCGCTCTGGTGAGTTTTGGAAACAGTCTTTTTGGATTATCAGTTTTTTGTGTGTTTGGTGAACACCGAAGAAATCGCGTTTTTGTTTGTACTGGACTCACCTGATTTTTGTGTTAGTTTAACACTGAAGATTACCGTATTGTTTTTCTCTGGACTCAGCTAACTTGTGTGTGGTACACCGAAGATCAAGTCACTTGGATTAATACTGGACCGGTCACCTCTCTGCCTCTGTGTGTTCGTTGGGCTAACTCTGATTTCTCTCTCTCTCCGTTTCCACCGGGAGTGAAAGCTGGGAGTATCTGCAGAGCCGCTTCAACGTCACTTGCCAATTCCTCACCACTACCTACTGGGAGTATCTGCAGAGCCGCTACATCGTCACATGCCAGATCCCCGTTTGTTCGATTGCTGTACTTCATCCATCTTGTGACTCTGTAAATAAATACGCCCTAGCTTTGGCTAACTCTGAACTTCCTCTCTGTGCCGTTGCGTTTGAGGTCGGTTACAAACCATAACATTACGACCCAACCGTGACGACCTCAGCCGACACAGAGAGGGTCAGAACAGCGTTGGCGGTCCAGATAGAGTTAACCAACGACCACAGCCTACAGCTAGGTGCGGCTGCGGCTGCTGTACAGGAGCTCCGAGACCAGGTCCTGCCTATTCAGGGGTCCCTTGGCTCTCTGGCTAGCCAGCAGTCTAATATTCTCCACCAATTACAAGCGCTGAGTGAAACCGTTAACACCTTGCTTGTAACCCCACTTACTTCAGGAGCCTCGGCCGGAGCATCACCCCGCGCCCCGCGCCTCCCGATCCCGCACCTCGGGAGCCCCGTCTCTCCGAACCACGGTTGTTCGATGGTAACTTCGAGGATTGTGCCACATTCATCATGCAATGTGAGTTGGTTTTTCGTCATCAACCCAGCCGATTCACTTCAAGGGGAGCCCAAGTGGCTTACATGACTAACTTGCTCTCAGGCCGGGCAGCCCAGTGGGTCACTGCCTCCTGGGCAATGGGGGCTGATTTCTGTTTTTCCTACCCAGACTTCGTGGCTGAGGTCCGCAGGGTTTTCCACCACCCAGCCCGTGGCCAGGACCCTGGAGCCCGGTTGGGTACCTTTCGGCAGGGCAGTGGCGGGGTCACCGACTACGTGCTGGAGTTCAGACTGGCGGCAACGGAGAGCGGTTGGAACGATCAATCGCTTCGTCTCACCTTCATGAGGGGGCTCAACGACGCTGTCAGGGACCAGCTCACGACCCGTGAGGAACCTGAGTCCCTCGAGGACCTGTTCAGCCTCGCCATTCGCATCGACGGACGCCTCCAGGAGAGAAGACGTGAGAGAACCCGACAGGGACCTCCAGAGGTTCTCCAGACCCCCCGTACTCGTGACGGTACTGCGGGCCGCCCTGCTCCCAACACGACTGGTGGCTCTTTCCCCTCCCGTTCGGTGCCCGGGGAGGAACCCATGCAGCTGGGACGTTCACATCTTAGCCAAGCTGAACGGGAGGCGAGGTTCAGGTCCGGCCTTTGCCTCTACTGCGGTCGGGATGGACACCGTATCGCCAACTGCCCCACCCGGCTAAAAGACCAGGCTCGCCGGGACCCCGGGAGATCCTGGTGAGCCGTTTTTCTCGTTCCCAGAGCCGTGCACCACCTAGCCGTCTGATGAGCGTCACCCTGGCCTGGGCGGACCAACGGGCCACGGTGGAGGCACTCATTGACTCGGGGGCTGACGAGAGTTTCCTAGACTTCGAGTTTGCTACCCGAGCCAACATTCCACTTGAGGACCTAGTGAGGCCATTGGAGGTATTCGCATTGGACCAACACCGCCTGGCTGACATCACTCAACGCACCTGCCCTGTCCTGCTCACCATTGCTGGTAACCACGTTGAGAGACTCCAGTTTTTTATCACCAGATCCCCTCTTGTCCCAGTAGTCCTGGGCCGGCCCTGGCTCGCGCTGCACGAGCCCCACATCGCCTGGTCCTCCGGTACCATCAGGGGGTGGAGCTCCTCCTGTCATGCCCAGTGTCTTCAGGCGGCGTCCTGTCCCTCGCCCCGGAGATCCGTTTGTGAGCCGCCTCCGGACCTCTCGACCATACCCCCCGAGTACCACGACCTCATGGAGGTTTTCAGTAAGTCCAGGGCTCAGGCCCTTCCGCCTCACCGGCCTTACGACTGTGCCATCGACCTCCGCTCAGGGGCTCCCCTTCCCGGCAGCCGCCTCTACAGTCTGACCGTCCCTGAGAAGGCAGCGATGGATCAATACATCTCTGAGTCCTTGGAAGCAGGACTCATTCGGCCTTCCTCCTCTCCTGTGGCGGCCGGCTTCTTCTTTGTTGGGAAGAAGGACGGAGACCTTCGACCCTGCATCGACTATCGCCAGCTCAACGAGATCACCATTAAGAACAAGTACCCTCTTCCTCTCATGAACTCCACCTTCGAGCCTCTCACCCAGGCTACCGTCTTTACCAAGCTGGACCTCCGGAGTGCCTACCATCTAGTCCGTATCCGAGAGGGCGATGAGTGGAAGACCGCCTTCAAGACTCCCAGGGGCCACTACGAGTACCTGGTTATGCCGTTCGGCCTCACCAACGCTCCAGCGGTATTCCAGGCGCTCATGAACGACGTCCTTCGTGACATGCTGGAGGAGTTTGTGGTAGTATACCTAGACGACATCCTCATCTTCTCCAAGACCCTCGAGGAACACATCCAGCATGTCCGCCGTGTGCTGGAGCGCCTCCTCCACAATCGGCTCTTCGTCAAGGCGGAGAAGTGCCGATTCCACTCCGACTCCGTCGATTACCTGGGCTTCATCGTGGAGAGAGGCTTGACCCGAGCTGATCCTCGCAAGATCCGGGCCGTGGAGGAGTGGCCGGAACCCACCTCTCGGAAGGAGTTATAGAGCTTCCTTGGGTGCGCCAACTTCTACCGAAGATTCATCCGGAACTACAGTCAAGTGGCGGAACCGCTTACCAGGCTGACCTCTCCCGCCCTGCCGTTCGACTGGTCCCCAACGGCGTGTGCTGCGTTCCGCTCCCTCAAGAAGAGGTTCACTTCCGCCCCGATCTTGCTCCATCCAGACCCCAAGAGACAGTTCATCGTAGAAGTGGACGCCTCGGATACTGGACTGGAAGCTATCTTATCCCAGCGGTCGGCAACAGACCAGAAGGTACATCCGTGCGCCTTCTACTCGCGTCGTTTCCTCCTTGCCGAGAGGAACTATGACATCGGCAATCGGGAGCTGCTGGCGGTTGTGGCTGCCTTGGAGGAGTGGCGTCATTGGCTAGAGGGGGCCGAGGAGCCATTTACCATTTGGACGGACCACAAGAACCTGACGTACATCCGTGCTTCCAAGCGCCTCAATGGCCGGCAGGCAAGATGG
This sequence comes from Notolepis coatsorum, assembly GCF_963971535.1. Lineage (NCBI taxonomy): Eukaryota > Metazoa > Chordata > Actinopteri > Aulopiformes > Paralepididae > Notolepis > Notolepis coatsorum. Next base: position 49,726,381 of record NC_140174.1, read on the forward strand.
GCCAGCTTCCTCAGTCGGTTCGACTTCTCGCTGACGTTTCGCCCTGGTTCCCGCAACACGAAGGCCGACTCCCTGTCCCGGTTACACTCCAAGGGGGCTCTAACCACTGAGGACCCGACTCCCATCCTCCCAGAGGCCAGGGTGGTAGGAGTAGTCACCTTGGGCATCGAGGGGGTGGTAAGGCGTGCCCTACACTTCCATCGCGCTCCAGGCAATGTACCGGTTCATCGTCTCTTCGTCCCCGACTCGGTCCGGTCTCGGGTCCTCCAGTGGGGCCATACCAGCCGGTTCGCCTGCCACCCGGGCGTTCATCGCACGTTCTCCTTCCTGGCTCGTCGATTCTGGTGGCCCACCATGAGGAACGACGTCAAGGAGTTCGTACTGGCCTGCGCAGTCTGCGCCCGCAGCAAGGCCTCCCACCAGGCACCCTCCGGGCTATTGCAGCCGCTTCCCATTCCGAGCCGTCCTTGGTCACATGTGGCGCTGGACTTCGTCACGGGTCTTCCTTCTTCCCAGGGGAACATGTGCCTACTGACCGTGGTGGATTGGTTCAGCAAGGGGGTTCACCTCGTGGCCCTTCCCAAGCTTCCCTCGGCGGCCGAGACGGCGGACCTCCTGACACGCCACGTGTTTCGCCTCCATGGTTTTCCCCAGGACGTCGTCTTGGACCGGGGGCCCCAGTTCACTTCCCAGGTATGGCGGGCTTTTTGCAAGGGATTGGGGGCAACGGTCAGTCTTTCCTCTGGTTATCATCCCCAGACTAACGGACAAACGGAGAGGATGAACCAGAGTGTGGAGTCTGCTCTTCGGTGTGTGGCTGCCGAGAGACCAGCTTCTTGGAGCCGTTTCCTTCCCTGGGTCAAGTACTCCATCAACTCCATGGTCAGTTCCGCCACCGGCCTCTCACCCTTTGAGGTATCCCTGGGCTACCAACCCCCTCTTTTCCCTGCACAGGAGTCGGAGGTGGCAGTTCCCTCCGTACAGGACCACCTCGACCGGTGCCGTCGGGTCTGGGAGATCACCAGGACCGCGCTGCTCCGGTCATCGGAGCGCGCCAGTCGTGGGGCTGACCGGCGCCGGGTTCCTGCGCCGACGTACCACCCTGGGCAGAGGGTGTGGCTTTCCGCAAGGGACCTTCCACTTCGGTCCTCGGCCAAGAAGCTTAACCCCCGGTTCGTCGCTCCTTTTGAGGTTCTGAAGGTACTCAGTCCGGCGGCGGTGAGTCTTAAGCTTCCTGCGTCCATGCACATTCACCCCGTTTTCCATGTGTCCCGGGTTAAGCCTGTCTCTCTCAGTCCCCTGATGCCTCCTGCTCCGGAACCACCTCCTCCCGAGATGGTGGATGGTCACCCCCAGTGGCAGGTCCGCCGGTTGATGGGCGTTCGATGGTGGGGTCGGGGGTTCCAGTACCTGGTGGACTGGGAGGGGTACGGTCCGGAAGAACGGAGCTGGGTCTCCCGCCAGCTCATCGTGGATCCCGGCCTGATCACCGACTTCCATCGTGCCCATCCGGGCGAGCCGGGTCGGGCTGGTCGCCGGGTGGCTCCCGTGGAGGGGGGGGTACTGTGAGGTTTGGTCCGCTCCCCGCCACACGCTCTGTTCCTTTAAGGTACTATGTTGATTAATGCATTCCCCGCCACGCGCTCCGTTCCTTTAAGGTGCCGTGTTGATTGGTGCTTTCCCCGCCACACGCTTTTGGAGCAAGTATCAATCTCATCCCGCAGCTGTCACAGCTTTTAATTAGCGCCCCTGAAGGCTTTATATACTCAGACCTCCTTACTATCGATGTTGGGTCGTTCTGAAATACACCTGCATATACCTGCCTTCCCCGTCTCTGTTCCTGTCTTTTTGCTCTCCAGGACCTTTTGTGGAGAACCGCTGTGGAGAACCTGGTTCCCCGTTCGGAGCTGCGCCTCGTTATCTGCCCGCTTTTCGCGTTGCGCTCTGGTGAGTTTTGGAAACAGTCTTTTTGGATTATCAGTTTTTTGTGTGTTTGGTGAACACCGAAGAAATCCCGTTTTTGTTTGTACTGGACTCACCTAATTTTTGTGTTAGTTTAACACTGAAGATTACCGTATTGTTTTTCTCTGGACTCAGCTAACTTGTGTGTGGTACACCGAAGATCAAGTCACTTGGATTAATACTGGACCGGTCACCTCTCTGCCTCTGTGTGTTCGTTGGGCTAACTCTGATTTCTCTCTCTCTCCGTTTCCACCGGGAGTGAAAGCTGGGAGTATCTGCAGAGCCGCTTCAACGTCACTTGCCAATTCCTCACCACTACCTACTGGGAGTATCTGCAGAGCCGCTACATCGTCACATGCCAGATCCCCGTTTGTTCGATTGCTGTACTTCATCCATCTTGTGACTCTGTAAATAAATACGCCCTAGCTTTGGCTAACTCTAAACTTCCTCTCTGTGCCGTTGCGTTTGAGGTCGGTTACAAACCATAACAGGATGCCATTTTGTCACAGGAAAGATTTGCCTCTAGGATGGAACCCAGGTAGGTAATTTCATCTTTCCTTGTGACAATATTGTCAACCACTGTAACTGAGAAGCCGTCAGTCTTGCTGAGTTTGTTATTTGAAACGAAGAGAATGGACTCTGTTTTGCTCATGTGTAATGATAGTTTGTTATCAGCGAGCCATATGCAGATTTTGCCTAGTTCCGAGCTGAGGGTTTTTTCAACCTGCAACTTGTTCTTGTCAGAGACCAGCAGGGCTGAGTCGTCCGCAAACAGGAACAAGTTACAGTCACAAGCTGACGACATGTCATTTGCATAAATTAGGAACAGTAGCGGTCCTAGTATGCTTCCTTGTGGAGCACCACAGCTCACTGTGAGGGGGGGGGGGGGGGGATAGAGTACCGTTTACCTCCACCATCTGTTCTCTCCCCTCCAGGTAGGATTACATCCAGCTCACTGATAAACTATCAAAAAACCAATTGCTTTTAGCTTGTCAATCAGAATGGAGTGATTGACAGTGTCGAAGGCCTTTTGTAGGTCCAGCATGACCATGCCGCAGTATTTGCCCTCGTCCACCTCTTGTTTGATGTGGTTGTTCAAATAGAGAAGGCATGTGTCAGTGGAGTGGGATGTTCTGAAACCAGATTGGAATTCGTAGATTAGATTTTTTTCCGCCAGGTACTTTTCGACCTGTTTGTATTTTCTCCATGACTTTCGAGATGGAGGTAAGAATAGAAACAGGGCGGTAGTTGCCTGGGTCTAATTTGCTGCCCTTTTTGTCTAGCGGGGTCACTCTTGCAATTTTGAAGTCCTTGGGGACGTGTCCCTGTTTTATGGAGAGGTTTATTATGTGTGTGATGACTGGGGTGATTGGCGGCTGCTGCGTCTCTGAGGAATTTGGAGGGGATGTTGTCATGGCCAGTGGCCTTGTTTGGTTGGAGGGCGCTCAGTTTTTTGATTACCTCATCGGTTGTTACCATTTCTAGTTTGAAGTCGTCTTTGCGGACCCCTAGGTTTTTGTAGTATTCTACTATGTGTTCTACCCCATAATGCCCTGAGTGGGAGGGTAGTTTGTTTACAAGTGTTGTGGCTATGTTTGTGAAAAAGATGTTTAAGTAATTGGCTACATCCAGCTTGTCTGTGATGAGCGTGTTGTCCGTCTTTATGTTTATGTTTGAGAATCTGGTTTTAAGTTTTTTACTGCAGCCTAGTTGATTATTGAGTAATTTCCTAAGTTCACGTGGTTTGTTTTTGTTTTCCTCGGTTTTGTCATTGATGACATTTCTTTTTGTGGTTTTGATCATGGTGTTTACGTCATTTCTTAGAACACTGTGAAGATGTTCACTATGGCATTCATTAGAAGTTATAGGCCATTCAGAAAGTATATAAGAGTGACTGTTCTGATTCTGATTCTATTCTGGGTTTCACTTTCTCCACTGGTTTCGAGCAGAAGATCTACTCGAATGGGGGGGGGATGCATTTGCCTCAGAACAGAGCGGTGGAATTATTCATTTATGACTTATGCATTTCCGTCCCTGCTCTTAAATATCATTAGTTTCACATTGCCAGCATCTTGGTGGCACTAATTGGTGGCATCATGACGCCGGCAATAAGGGAATGACAGTCCAACCTTCTCTATAACAGAGGCAAGGCTATTTGTCATAATGTAATAATGTAGTAATAAACAGGGAGAACTAATGTTAATTTATGTAAATTACTAAGTAACACGTTACTGTAATTTTATTACATTCCCAGTAAAGAGTAAAGTAAGGTTTTACAATTTCCAAAATAGTAATTATATTACAGTTACTACTCCAAGTAACGCTGAGTCATTGCATCCCTTTGTCCTCCTATAACGTTAGATTATGTTTATACGTGGTCCTCAGGTGACATGTGCGTGTGGGCCGGGAGTGAGTAGTGAGCGAAAGTTACGAGTAACGTACAGTAACGTAACTAATTACTTTGATAAAAAGTAATCAGTACATTCATTTTGATAACTTTTTAAAGGAGTAATCAGTAAGAAGTAACTAATTACACTTTCTGAGTAACTTGCCCAACACTGTTCATAACGCAGTTGCAGATCCTAACGCAAGCATCCTGCACTCTCAATGGCACGGCGCATACATACCACGCACCTCCTTTTCATGTGGGCTCTCTACTAGTCTATCTCGTCATTCTGTTTTCAACAAGCATTTTAACAAGAGCTATAACACACTTCCAATTAACTTGTGTAATAATAACGACATCTGCATTCTCATGTGGGATATTACTTACAGTGAGTGAACTTTCCCTATAGCACCAAAACGTACCACAGGCATGGTACCCAGGCCTCAAGCACCTTCAGCTTCAATCACCTTCCACAATATATTGACTCTGAGGTGATTGTCATGGGTGATTTTAATATTGACTGGTTGAGTGGTGCTGCAAAGCACCTTTAAGAAGTCAGTGGTAACCTCAGTCTTTCCCAGTTAATTACTGAGCCCACCAGACCAAACCTTAAAAATGACTCTAGGTCTACCCTTATTGATTTGATTTTTGTGAATAAATATGACAGGATCTCAGCTTGTGGGGTTTTTGACTTAGGCCAAAAACAAGATCTCACACAGTTTTAAGGAGGAATTTTAAATCTTTTAATAACGAATCATTTTTAGATGATCTTGTTCTTTCTGATACTTATTGTAACACTGAAATTGATGTTCAGTTAGCCCTGGACTCCTTTGTAAATACATTTAATTTATTAGTTGACAAACATGCTCCTTTTAAAAAAGTCCGCATTAAAGATAGAGTAATACCCTGGTTTTCTCAGGAATTGTCAACCCTAATTAAAGACAGAAATGCTGCATGGTCTCGGGCAAGGCGTTCTGGAGACCCTGAACATTGGCTTTCTTTTAGGCAAATTAGGAACAAATGTACTGCAGTAGTAAGAAAATCTAAAACTGATTACTATCTGGAGTTGGTTACAAACTCATACTCTAATCCGGCAAAATTTTGGAGTGCGGTGAAGGTGAACAAAATAAAATCATCTAATTCTTTACCCTCTCATATTAAAGTTGAAAACTGTGTGATCTCTGAGTAGAGTGAAATTTGTGTTGCCTTCAATAGACATTTTGCGGAGGCTGGTAATTTATTTAATAGGAACTATAATGGACCTTGTCCTGTTGATTCTGATTGTTTGTACCCTGTGGGCGTCACTTCCCATTTCTCCTTTCAACCTTTTACACAGTCAGCTGTATTTGATGCTTTGCAATCAATTGATGCAAAGTGTTCTACAGGTGAGGATAACTTAGTATTTTTTTATTAAGTTGGCTGCACCAGTTATCGCTGAACAGATTACTTATATTTTGAATCTCTCTATCTCATCAGGTAGATTTCCTCTAGTTTGGAAATCTGCACGGGTGATTCCTTTACATAAGGGAGGTGATAGGGATAACTTAGATAATTATCGTCCTATCTCCAGGCTACCTTGCTTAGCTAAAGTCCTGGAAACACTAGTAAGTAAACAACTCAAATATTACCTTTCAACTAAATCGATACTTAGCTCTCAACAATCTGGTTTTAGAGCCAAACATAGTACAACATCAGCCATCACTTTGGTTACAAATGACATTATTTCAGCATTAGATAAGAAGAAACATTGTGCTGCCCTCTTTGTTGACTTATCAAAAGCATTTGACACAGTTGATCACTACTTACTTCTAAAGAAACTATCTAACATTGGGTTGGATGATAATGCCTGTGTCTGGTTTCAGGATTATCTATCTTCTAGGCGGCAGTGTGTGAAGTTAGGTCAAGCACAATCTGAATTCTTGGCCATGACTAAAGGTGTGCCACAAGGTTCAGTTTTGGGTCCTGTCCTTTTTACAATTTATATTAATGATATTGTTTCTTCTTTGTATGGATGTCATGCCCATCTGTATGCCGATGACACAATTGTGTACTGTATTGCAGACTCTGTACAGCTGGCTTTTGAGAAATTGCAACTTTCCTTTTATGCTCTACAGGATGCCCTTACTAGTCTTAAATTGGTTCTTAATGCTAGTAAGACAAAGTTTATGTTATTTTCAAGAGCAAGGAATATTAACCTTGATGATGTGAGGATATCTACTGTCAGTGGCTCTTGTATAGAGAGAGAGTCACTGAGTATAAATATATTGGCCTGTGGCTCGACGAGAAATTAACATTTAAGTTCCATGTGGAAAATCTTGCCACTAAACTGCAACAGAAAATTGGTTTCCTGTACAGAAGCAGATCCAATTTTCCTCTATTTAGTAGAAAAAGAATTGTGGAATCAGTCTTCTTATCAGTTTTGGACTATGGTGATGTAATTTATAGGCATGCTGCAGCATCAACTCTTAAACCTCTGGATTCTGCATATCACTCAGCTCTCAGATTTATAACTGGTAACAGATATGTTACTCACCATTGTGTCCTGTATGATAGGGTGGGTTGGCCTTCTCTTGCAGAAAGGCGCAACAAACACTGGTATTTATTTATTTTTAAAGCCCTTATTGGTAAACAACCTGTTTATATCTCCTCACTGTTAAATTGGAATATTGGAACCTATTCAACTCGATCGAATGACTGGTTCTTAGGGTTCCTCAGATTTGTTCTGAGCTAGGGAAGTCAGCCTTTTCCTTTGATGCCTCTAACTCATGGAATGTCCTTCAACTCACGCTAAAATTGGAGGTTCTCCCTTCCCTTGGAATGTTTAAATGTATGATTTCAGACCATTGTGTGACTACCTGTAACTGTTTTAGTTGATATTTTAAAATTATTTTTAAACGTTTTTAATTTGTTTTACTCTGGTGTTTAAATTTCTGTGAATATTGTTTTTATTATGTACTGTACAATCGTCGTTTCTGTAAATGAGGGAAACCTCAGATGCTTACGATTTTAAATAAAGGTTGAAATGAAAAAAAAATAGGCCGTATGGTGAAGGCTGAGAAGTGGCTAGAAAACGATTTTCGTTCCCACCTCCCCGAACTACACAATTTTCACTCTGGGTAAAAGATATATTGGTGTAGATTTAGGAACAAAAAGTTCTCCATTGACAAACTAGCCCATTTTGTGCAATCATAATTTTTAAGTCGGGACTAGATCTTTCCTTGCAAATGGATATTTGGTCACTGCAGAGTTTTATTTGACCTAATTGTTGCGTGTTCGGTCACGTATCTTGCGCTCGACCAATAGCAGCTCTCTTTGTTGCGAGGATACGCTCAACAAAGAGAGCTGCTATTGGTCGATCCGGTGTCAACAAATTACATCCAATCCACAGACTAACGTTACATCAGAACAGGACAAAAATGGACAAAAACACCTTCTAAAGTTCGCAAAAAGGTTTCTAAACAATGTTATATGCATCTCACATCCATTCAGAAAGAACATGTACAAGATTTTACACAGACACAGTGGGATAGATATAGAAACTGCGTAGAATGGTGGCTTAACCTACCAGGCCAGAATCATACCATTGTGGAGACATACAAACATTGTTTAGAGATCGATTTGTGTCATAAATGTCATGATATATATTTGTATATCTGTATGTTGTGTATGTCATAAATGTCATGATGAATTGAAAATGGGGAGGCGACTAGGTGGTGCAGTGGGCAAGGCGCTCACCACCAATGCAGGAGACGCTGGGTTCGAACCCAGCTCTCCGCATTGCTATCAGCTTGGCTGGTCGTTCATACTAATACAATTGACAGTATTAGGGGGTGGGAAGCTGATGGGTGGGGATCGGACGTTGTGGACAGCGACTCCTACAGGTCGGTTGGTGCGCCTGCGCAGCAGAATCAGGAAGCGACGGGGGCGGCGTGCCTTCCAAACGCAGACCCCCGACGCTGAGAGATTTCGCTGTGCAGGTGAAAAGATGCGACTGCTGCTTCCTCGAGTACCAGAGGGGACACGTGATGTAAGGCTTAGTCCACATTGCAGCCGGCTTGTGGGAGGGATGGCCTAACAACGTTCGAGACAGGGGAGGGTAGAATTGGACGATACGAAATTGAAAATGGGAGAAAAGGTAGATCAAAAAAATAAATGAATTGAAAATGGGGGACCCTGATGTAAACAAGCCGAAAGTCTTTCTCAGGTCTGCATCTTAACAATTGTGTGTATTGAGCCGTTCTGTATTGCACCCATTCTGCAATCTGTTAATAAAGTTTTCAATCAATCAAGATAAGATATTCCTTTATTGGTCCCATTGGGGAAATGCAGGCATCATAGCAGCATGGGGGAGGGGAGGTACAGGTAGTAAAAACAAGCAGTGTAAACAATATAACAAGTCAATATAATTAACTAACTAACTGAAATATACAGTATTCACAGTATCACATAAGGTGCAGTATGCATGTTATTGTCCTTTTTAGGTTCCTAGTAGTTGTAGTTGGATGTCTGGCAGCAGTTCCTGCCCACTGTTGTGGAGCCTGATGGCCGCTGGTATGAAGAACTGACCAGAGGTTTATTCGTCACATACATACACAACTAACACAAGTTTAAAGTTTCAAGTTTGTTTATTATTTATCACAATAAAATACAGGTACTTTATGATGAAATGCTTGTTTCTGTATGAGCCCCTGAGCGTGTGCTTCATACAGTAAAAAATAAAGTAAGTAAGTAAAGAGGAATATTCAATATACATATATACAATATACAATACAGAGTAAAATGAGTAAACAGTGAGGTGTGTGGAGAGATCAGTGTCAAACTGATCTCAACAAATACAAACAAATCACACTACTACTGTATAATCCTAATCCCCTCGCCGTATACATCCCAACCCAGTCCACACCCTCATCCACCACCACACTTCCCAGGCAACACTGATGTTAATCATCCTCACCACTATCATCTGAGTCATCATCCCATGTAGCCCTATCTTCGGTTTCCTTAGAAACATTTGCACAGTTTTGGCATTGACAAAGATCTGTACATGGCAGTTTTGCAGACACACATGAACATCTTCCTGTCTCAAATTGTCCCTTGTTTGCAACCTTAGTGGACTACCTGCAACACACTATCAGAGGCCGGATTTGTAGTCATCCGTCATAGTCACTGTTAACTCCCCATCCTTGACATGCCACCCATTGCCAACAGGTAAAGGGGCACACATTATAGCTTTCAATGAATGTCTCATTATAGCTGCTTGGTAATTTGCCCTTTTGCAGCGTTGGTACAATGCGCCACTTGTCGGGGGCATAGAGAGTTTTGGCAAAGCCGATGATGCCATGCAGAATGCTTTATATCTGGCATCATTCACATTCTTAGCTGATGGCTGGCCATACAGGTGGCACACATATTTGCTAAGACCATCAAAGGTAGACTGGTCTAGGGTAATTCACCTTTCCCCCTCCTCCCACACTGTGCAACATCCTGATGTGTAATATCCACAGTGCAATACCCACTGTTGAAGTTAGATGTTATGTATGATTGCATGTAACTGTCTAACTGTTTCCACAAGAGGGCGCTATAGGCGTAGCTATTGTAGCTGACGCCAGGTGAGAAGTATAAAAGGAGATGTTACCTCCCCCTTCACTCTCTTCCGACCTACCTCTCACAGAGAGAAGGTCTCATGTACTGTGTACCAATGTGATAATAAACTACGCAGATTAAAGGCTGAAGTGAGAGGACCTTGTCGTCATGATAAGTTATTGTCGCCCCATAGCTAACTCTGTCAACAGGTTATGGGCCCAGATCACGCAGGGGCGAAATAATAAGGGTAGCAAGTTTAGCTAAAGTATAGGCTAGTTTAGCACCGGGAGCACCGCGTGGTTAAGCTAAGCTAACGGGAGCTAAAGGTACGCCTACCATCAAAAAGGGATGGCGACCAAAGGAAAGAGCAAATGGCCCTCGTTCAACGGAAGAGCAGAGGACTATGAGCTCTGGGAAGAGCGAATGTTGTGCTGCATGCACGGTGTGGGACTGAAGACAACGATCTTGATGGCCCCCACGGGAGAAGTAATGGCGGCCGTGCGAGCCCTGGACACCAAGCAAAATGCAGACGCATACTGCGAGTTAGCACCACTGCTAGACCACACAAGCTTGGGACTGATATTCCGCGACACTAAGGACAAAGGCAGAGAGAGCCTGAAAGTGTTGAGAGAACATTATATCGGACGGGGAAGACCCCGAATCGTATCCCTCTACATAACACTAACCGCACTGAAGAAGGCGCACACCGAGACTGTGACCGAATATGTCATCAGAGCTGAGCAGATCATTACGGCACTTAAGAGTGCAGGAGAAGCACCAAGCAATGGACTAATGATGGCGATGGTTATGAGAGGACTACCGGAGCTGTACAAACCGTTCACACTACTGGTGACACACGGTTCAGCGGACATGTCTGATGGCCAAGTTCAAGGCCAAGTTGCGGAACTTTGAGGCCTCAGAAGACACACACCCAGTCGCCGCAGAGGGGGGAGAGAGGGTGCTGAAGGCCCGGGCGGCACTGAGAGAGAAGACCAGACCCACGACGGAGCTGGCATGTTGGCGATGCGGAGAAAAGGGGCACCGGAAAGATAACTGCACAAAGACTGTAGCTTCTGCAAATCCACAGGGCACACAGACAAAGTGTGTAGAAAGAAACGCGACCAGAGCGCACGGTACGCGCATGGACAAGATGGCGGCTGTGGACAAGATGGCGACGACGGTGGACGTGAGACGAGTCGAGACGACGCCCGGAGAGTAGCGGGACGAGAGGACTTCATCTTCGGGGCGCAGACAGCCAACCCAGCCAACGCAGCAGCAGCAGGCCCAAAGGAAGGGACTGATCGTGGACACAGGTGCGTCGATCCCCATTATCATCAACGACAGGAATCGATTCAAGAACTTTGACAACACCTTCGAGCCGGAGAGACACAGCATGGAGCTGGCAGATGGGAAGCGCACTTACGGGTTGGCGCAAGGGAGAGGAGACGCACAGGTATGCCTCATAGACAGTGAGGGGCGCCGGTGTACAGTGACGTTAAAGAACGCTCTCTACATACCCTCGTTCCCACAAGAACTATTCTCTGTAAAATCTGCTACTGCAAACGGTGCCAAAGTGTTCTTCAATGAAGGTAAAGATGTTCTTGTAGAGCCTGACGGTACGCGATTTAACATAGAGGTGTACAAGAGAATGTATTATCTACAAACAGAGTGTAATGATGACGATAAGTGTAATAATAATGATATGTGTAATGTGACTGTCAGTCACAATATTCAGACATGGCATGACATCATGGGTTATTGTAATTACGAGGATTTACTGAAACTGCAAGCAGTGACAGAAGGCATGCACATTAAAGGTGAAAAGCGTAGACCTGACAAAGAATGTGAAGTGTGCATAAAGGGGAAGTTCACTCAATCGAGAAACAAAAGTCCCACAGAAAAAGTAAAGGTACCACTTGCGCTAGTTAACACAGATCTAGCCGGTCCAGTAAGCAACGAGTCCATAGGTGGCTTTAGATATGTACAGTCTTTTACAGATGTGTGTACAGGGGCAGTGTTTGTTTACTTTCTCAAAGCAAAGAGTGACACACTCCAGGCCACGGAGAAATTCCTGGCAGACGTAGCCCCTTATGGCAACATAAGATGCTTGAGGTCCGACAACGGAACCGAGTTCACAAATAGAGAGTTCCAATCACTGTTGAGAAGGAACAAGATAAGACATGAGACGTCATGTCCGTACTCCCCGCACCAGAACGGGGTGGCAGAGAGGGAAGGACGTACTCTTTGTGAAATGGCTAGGTGTAAGCTAATAGCTGGTAACTTACCTAAGAGTCTATGGCATTATGCGGTACAAGAAGCCGCTTACACCAGAAACAGGTGTTTTAATAAGCACACGGGCACCACCCCGTATACAGCACTGACAGGAAAGAAGTGTAATCTAGCTAGAATGCACAAATTTGGATCAGTGTGTTATGCTTACCAGCAGGACAGAGGGAAGCTTGAGTCCAGATGTGAAAAAGGACTCTTTGTAGGGCACAACAAAGGAAGCCCCGCTTTTCTAGTCTATTATCCCGGTAAAGGAAAAGTGCAAAAACACAGGCTAGTCAAATTTGTCACAAAGACAACATGTGAGAACGAGACACAGACAGAGGAGCCAGAGCTGGACTCCAGAGTAAGGTGTGAAGAAACAGAGACACCTCAGCCTAGTGTACTTAGCACAGTCGTGCAGTCAGCAACCCCCAGAGGATGATGATGAGGAGCACCCGAGGGTGACGTCACGTGCCTCATGCAGTGGGAGGTAGCACAGTCGGGCAGCGCTACTATTTAAGATTATGTTGACTGTATCTGTGTGCCCAGCCTCGGGCAGCGCTATTGTTTAGGAGTATGTTGGCTGTATAAATTATATATATTATTATTATTATTATTATTTTTTGCCTTGGGGGGGGGGGGGGGGGGGGGGGGGGGGGCTCGTGTTTGGAACTCGCACAGGGCCTCGCATTTCTCCCAGACGGCACTGTACACGACATACAGATATACAAATATATATCATGACATTTATGACACAAATCGATCTCTAAACAATGTTTGTATGTCTCCACAATGGTATGATTCTGGCCTGGTATGTTAAGCCACCGTTCGACGCAGTTTCTATATCTATCCCACCGTGTCTGTGTAAAATCTTGTACACGTTCTTTCTGAACGGTGAGATGCATATAACATTGTTTAGAAACCTTTTGGCGAACTTTAGAAGGTGTTTTTGTCCATTCTCGTCCTGTTCTGATGTAACGTTAGTCTGTGGATTGGATGTAATTTGTTGACACCGGATCGACCAATAGCAGTTCTCTTTGTTGAGCGTATCCTCGCAACAAAGAGAGCTGCTATTGGTAGAGCGCAAGATACGTGACCGACCTCGCACCAATTAGGTCAAATAAAACTCTGCAGTGACCAAATATCCATTCGCGAGGAAAGATCTAGTCCCGACTTTAAAATTATGATTGCACAAAATGGGCTAGTTTGTCAATGGAGAACTTTTTGTTCCTAAATCCACACCAATATATCTTTCACCCAGAGTGAAAATTGTGTAGTTCGGGGAGGTGGGAACGGGATGAAACGATACAGCCTTCACCTTACGGTCTACAAGCAGCCACATGCTCCCAAGAGCCTTCAGTTTGTCATCAACAATCCGTTGATGGTGTCAGATTTCTTCTGCATCTCCAATTATTGGTTATTTAATATTATTTATTTTTATTTATTTATTATTTATTGTTATTATTATTTATAATATTATTATGTGCTAATCATAATCATCCACTCCATGAATGTTGACATTTTCTGTACAACTGATCAAAGTGAAAATGTTTATGCCCCCTCTCACCAAATAAGTGATAAAATTTGCAACAAGGTACTTTTTACCTTCTCTCCCGTGTCTCCCTTTCTCTCTCTCCATCTCTCTCTATACCTGCCTTTCTTCACCTCTCTCTCTGTCTCTCTTTCTCTCTCTGTTTATCTCTCTCTCTTCCTCTCAACCCCCCCCCCCCCCCCCCCTCTGAGATGGAATGTTGATTCACTAATCCATGAAATGAGAATTTAAGTCATTCAATTGTGTATGTAGGGAACTAGAGCTGCTCTCTCTCTCTCTCTCTCTCTCTCTCTCTCTCTCTCTCTCTCTCTCTCTCTCTCTCTCTCTCTCTCTCTCTCTCTCTCTCTCTCTCTCTCTCTCTCTCTCTCTTTCACTCTCTTGTATCATTGTGACAAATTGCATGTCTGAATCATACCGTCATAAACAACAAACAATATTTTTGGGACCGGCTGACTGAACTGTTGGAAGAGGCTGTATGAAGATGATGAAAAGGACTGTATTTCCAATGTTTGGGTCATGTCTTGTAGCTGTATTGTGTTTACAATGTGGACATGGAATAGGCCACATGGTAATGACACGTCTGTCTGTCTGCCTGTCTGCCTGCCTGTCTGTCTGTCTGTCTGTCTGTCTGTCTGTCTGTCTGTCTGTCTGTCTGTCTGTCTGTCTGTCTGTCTGTCTGTCTGTCTGTCTGTCTGTCTGTCTGTATGTCTGTCTGTCTGTCTGTCTGTCTGTCTGTCTGTCTGTCTGTCTGTCTGTCTGCCTGCCTGCCTGCCTGCCTGCCTGCCTGTCTGTCTGTCTGTCTGTCTGTCTGTCTGTCTGTCTGTCTGTCTGTCTGTCTGTCTGTCTGTCTGTCTGTCTGTCTGTCTGTCTGTCTGTCTGTCTGTCTGTCTGTCTGTCTGTCTGTCTGTCTGTCTGTCTGTCGACCATCACAGGATCTGCAAGGCTGTAAAATCATGATGTAACCAATTGTAACATACATGGTATTGCTCAGGAAAGGAAAAGATTAAAAGTGAAATAAGTAAATTGAAGTTCTTAATGTTAATGACTTTGATGTAGTTTATAAAAAACATTTAAATAAAGAAAGTTCAACATACAACACTGTTGATGAAATCTGACACTAACTCAATACACCTTTAGTAGGCTCTACAACAGTGAACGGTAAAGTTATGGGCTTGTCATACAAGGCCTACCATAACACTGTAGTAATACAAAGCCACCAGAACACTGTAGTAATACAAAGACTACCATAACACTGTAGTAATACAAGGCCTACCATAACACTGTAGTAATACAAGGCCTACCATAACACTGTAGTAATACAAAGCCTACCATAACACTATAGTAATACAAGGCCTACCATAACACTATAGTAATACAATGTCTACCATAACACTATAGTAATACAAAACCTACCATAACACTATAGTAATACAAAGCCTACCATAACACTGTAGTAATACAAAGCCTACCATAACACTGTAGTAATACAAAGCCTACCATAACACTGTAGTAATACAAGCCCTACCATAACACTATAGTAATACAAGGCCTACCATAACACTGTAGTAAGTAATACAAAGCCTACCATAACACTGTAGTAATACAAAGCCTACCATAACACTGTAGTAATACAAAGCCTACCATAACACTGTAGTAATACAAAGCCTACCATAACACTGTAGTAATACAACGCCTACCATAAACTGTAGTAATACAAAGTCTACCATAACACTGTAGTAATACAAAGCCTACCATAACATTTACATTTACATTTAGTCATTTAGCTGACGCTTTTATCCAAAGCGACTTACAAGTTCTGTACGACAAGCCATCAGGAAGGGCACAACTCTATCAGCTGAGTAACAATGTTCGCCAAAGTGTTGAGTGCTACAGTGTAGGTTAGTTTATTAGGACAAGTGCATGACAGTATGGTTAGTTAGGGTTAGATTTTTTTTTTTTTTTTTTTTAATTCAGATAATGGTTGAAGAAGTGCGTCTTTAGTCGACGGCGAAAGATTGGACGTGTTTCGGCTGTCCTAACTGGGGTGGGTAGTTCATTCCACCATTGTGGGGCAAGGACTGAGAATAGGCGACTTCTCTTTGATGACCCTCCCGGAGCTTGGATAGGAGTAGGTCTGAGGCGGCCAGAAGAAGCAGAGCGTAGGGGTCTTGAGGGTGTGTAGTTAGAGACCATTGACCGGAGGTAGGCGGGAGCAGTTCCCTTTGCCGCACGGTATGCTAGGTCGAGGGCCTTGAAGCGGATTCGTGCAGCAATGGGGAGCCAGTGCAGGTCCCTAAGAAGTGGGGTGACATGGGCCGACTTCGGTAGGTTTGAGATCAGGCGGGCCGCTGCGTTCTGAATGAGTTGAAGAGGCTTAGTGGCAGTGGCCGGGAGGCCAGCGAGCAGTGCGTTGCAGTAGTCGAGGCGGGAGATGACTGTTGATTGGACGAGGAGTTGGGTGGATTCTTTTGTCAGGAAGGGGCGGATCCTTCTGACGTTGCTCAGGAGGAATCGGCAGGTTCTGGTTGTCGCTGCGATGTGAGCAGAGAAGTTCAACTGGTCGTCGAGGACAACACCAAGGTTCTTGGCGGTCGGGGACGCGGTCACAGCTGCATTCTCGACTGTGATGGAAAGGTCGGTCAGGGGGGAGGATTTGGCCGGCAGGTGGAGCAATTCTGTTTTGCTTAGGTTCAGTTTGAGGTGGTTGGTCGTCATCCAGGCGGAGATGTCGGACAGACAGGCCGAGATCCGCTCAGAGACGTGGATATCTGAGGGAGGGAAGGAGAGGAAGAGTTGAGTATCGTCGGCATAACAGTGGTAGGAGAAGCCATGAGACGTGATAATGTTATCCAGTGATTTAGTGTAGAGGGAGAAGAGAAGGGGTCCTAAAACCGAGCCCTGGGGGACACCCGTCCGCAGGGGGCGGGTGGCCGACAGGGTCCCTCTCCATGACACTTGGTAGGAGCGGTCATTGAGGTATGATGACAACCATGTCAGCGCAGAGCCAGCCACTCCCATTCCTGCGAGGGCCGCGAGGAGGATCTGGTGGTTGACTGTGTCGAAGGCTGCAGATAGATCTAGGAGAATCAGGACAGAGGAGAGGCCTTTCGCTTTTGCTAAGTGAAGTGCCTCTGTGACCGCAATGAGGGCTGTCTCTGTGGAGTGACCAGTTCTGAAGCCTGACTGATTAGGGTCTAGGAGGTCATTCTGTAAGAGATAAGCAGTAAGTTGGTTGGATACAGCACGTTCAAGTGTTTTAGAAAGGAAGGAGAGAAGAGAGACAGGACGGTAGTTGCCTATGACGGTAGGGTTCAGGGATGGTTTTTTTATGAGGGGCGTGACTCTGGCTTGTTTTAGGGAGGTGGGGACCACCCCCGAGTTGAGTGAGGAGTTGATGGTTGCAGTTAGGAATGGGAGGATGTCTGGTGCTATGGTCTGGAGGAGTGGGGAAGGTAGCCGGTCCAGCTGGCATGTAGTCGGACGGTTCGACGTTACCAGTGTCAGGGTCTCGGCTTCTGTAATGGGAGAGAAAGATGACAGAGTGAAGGATGAGGTTCTCGATTCAGCATTTGGAATGGGTGGGGGTTGGGAGAAGGAGCTGCGGATGTTCTCCACTTTTTCCTCAAAGAAGATCGCAAAGTCTTCGGCAGAGAAAGATGATGGAGGGGGGGGTGGGGGGGGAGTGAGGAGGGAGGACATGGTAGCATGCAGTTTGCGAAGATTCTTGGCAGAGGCCTCGATCCTATGGTGAAAGAAAGAAGCTTTGGCATTAGTAATGGTTTTGGAGAATGTTAACTTTGTAGTAATACAAAGCCTACCATAACACTGTAGTAATACAAAGCCTACCATAACACTGTAGTAATACAAAGCCTACCATAACACTATAGTAATACAAATCCTACCATAACACTATAGTAATACAAGGTCTACCATAACACTATAGTAATACAAGGCCTACCATAATACAAGGCCTACCATAACACTGTAGTAATACAAGGCCTACCATAACACTGTAGTAATACAAGGCCTACCATAATACAAGGCTTACCATAACACTATAGTAATACAAGGCCTACCATAACACTGTAGTAATACAAGGCCTACCATAATACAAGGCCTACCATAACACTGTAGCGTGTAGACAGAGAAAGCCTACCATATGACTGTAGAAATAGAAATAGAAATCAGAATCAGAATCAGAATCAGAAAGGTCTTTATTGCCAAGTAGTTTACACATACAAGGAATTTGATTTGGTTGTTTGGTGCGCCATTAACGGACAGACACTTACGGTAGAATAAAATAAAAGGTAGAATAAAATTAAATGGAATATAAACTAAATTAAAATAGAAGCACAATATAATATAATTATTAAATAAAATAGGCCAGGGCTGTACAATGTGAGCCTACCATATGAATGTAGAAATAGAATGCCTACCATATGAATGTAGAAATAGAATGCCTACCATATGACTGTAGAAATAGAAAGCGTACCATATGACTGTAGAAATAGAATGCCTACCATATGACTGTAGAAATAGAAAGCGTACCATATGACTGTAGAAATAGAAAGCGTACCATATGACTGTAGAAATAGAAAGCCTACCATATGACTGTAGAAATAGAAAGCGTACCACATGACTGTAGAAATAGAAAGCCTACCCTATGACTGTAGAAATAGAAAGCCTACCACTTGACTGTAGAAATAGAAAGCCTACCACATGACTGTAGAAAGAGAAAGCCTACCATATGACTGTAGAAATAGAAAGCCTACCTATGACTGTAGAAAGAGAAAGCCTACCATATGACTGTAGAAAGAGAAAGCCTACCATGAAGGTCATGAAAGAATGAAATCCTTCCCCAGGTGTTTCATTGTTTTGGCCCAATGAAAATCCCAGTCACACGTTTCTGTTTCTGTGATTACATTATTGTAAATTGTGAAAATATAGACTGTGCCTCTTCATAAATGAACATTAGTTCTCCCTGTCATTATGACAAATAGCCTTGCCTCTGTTATAGAGAAGGTTGGACTGTCATTCCCTTATTGCCGGCATCGTGATGCCACCAATCAGTGCCACCAAGATGCTGGCAATGTGAAACTAATGCAGACAGGGAAATGCAGAAGTCATAAACGAAGACAAACTTTATAATTCAACCTCCCTGTATTAAAGCAAATGAGGCAAATGCATCGTATAGTGATGTAATATTCAGAGCAGCTTATGAAATACTCATAGCCAGGGGAATGTCATTCCTCACCCACAAAACGAGAGTGTAAACTCTTATCAGTGGCTGACAGAGGGCATCAGTCATTTGAGATATGATTCATAACAAACACACACACACACACACACACACACACACACACACACACACACACACACACACACACACACACACACACACACACACACACACAGGGGTGTAGCTCCAGATTCTGGGCCCCATGAAAGAATGTATTTGTAGGCCCCCAGTGAATGCGAGCGCGCGTAAGCACGCGCGCGAAAAAATGTTTGGCCAATTTTTTATTGATGAAAACGCATAATATGGTTTTTACCTATACATTCGGATCAGCAGTTCAGCACCTGCACTGTTGGTGGGTGAGCCTAGTAAAGGATGTCGCATTGCGTTCATCTTCAATGAATGGACCAATGCAATAGTCTACCAAAGCCCCCCCTCTCTCTCTATATATCTCACACACACACACACACACACACACACACACACACACACACACACACACACACACACACACACACACACACACACACACACACACACACACACACACACACACACACACACACACACACACACACACACACACACACACACACACACACACACACACACAGTGATGGGCCCTTGGAATCATCCTAAGCTACCCCCCCCCCCCCCAGCTACGCCCCTGCACACACACACACACTTGCACGCTCGCTGGCAATATATTGCAGTATTTATAGTGTCGCAATATATTAACCTCTGTATCATGATGTCACAAGATTCTTGCCAATATACACAGCAGTATGTTTAAAAAGAAATGGATCAGAACATGCTTGCATGAATGAAATATTGAGTGATTGATTGAATGAATGAACAGAATCAGTGAATGAAAGAACATCTAATTTCTCACTCTAAACTGCTTAATTTGGTTCTGGAATTTGCATGTTGGATGCAAAAAGACCAACGTTTCCCTGATTGTCGCTCTCACTCCAACACAATGTAGACTGATTTCCTCACTTCCTTCTTCCCTCCTTTCCTCCTTCCATCCCTCTCTCATTGGGTGTGGTGGTTGAAGGGATAATGGAAAACATGACACCCGTAATCAGTGCTGATTTCTCCCATGGAGTTAACTGGATTTACTTGCCTAATCTGCATTTTGGACAGTCCTGATATTGTCTGAGACCCTGAGGTCAACTTGTTCTGTAAATGGGTTAATTGGAACTAAATAGTATTCAGCGAGGGGAAATGGGGTCCAAGATACCAAAAGAAAAAAGAAGAAGCATGTGTCTTACTGAACAAGGGAGATGTTCTGTAAAGGGTTAATTGGAACTAAATAGTATTCAGCGAGTCGAGACATTACCCCGGATGGTAAAACAGTTCATCAGGATGCCACTCTCTATCTCTCCCTAGACATAACATAACAAACTAGCCTCAACTTTCTCCTCCACCTTCAAAACGCTTTTTATTAGTGTTTATTCGTTTTCAAAGGTAGGGAGATAAATATAAAGCATATGTCTGCCGAGTTTGGTTTTCCCCATTTCAAATGGTACAGTAAATGGACTGCATTTATATAGCGCTTTTATCTAAAGCACTTTACGATTTGTTCCTCACATTTTAACCATTCACTCACACACCAACGGCGGAGGGAACCATGCAAGAAGCCAACCTGCTCATCGCGAGCAGTGTCTTGCTCAAGGCCACATCGGCACATTGGCCGGGAAGAGCAGGAATCGAACCGGGAACCTCCGGATTACCAGGCAACTGCTCTACTACCTGAGCCACTGTTGCCACTCTTGCCCTTTTTAACAATTTGACTTGTCCTGGTAGGTGAATTTCTGGAGAGAACAGGGATATTGATTGTTGTTTAATAATTTATCATACAACAATACTTTGCACTGCATTGGCTATATAATTGCTCCCACTCCAGAGTGACAGAGATATTCAACCTATGTTCAATCAAGCGTGAACAAGGCCAGATAACTGGACAACCCCAACCCACCGGGCAGCTGGCAGTAGCGTTAACAGCACCGCGTCAGCCTCAGGGAGAGGTAAAGGAGAGGGTGCCACAGCTCTGCGAGACCTTCTGCATTGTCCCGGTGCCCAAGAATGGACACCCCAGTGCTCTCAACGACTACAGGCCAGTTGCTCTGACATCACACATCATGAAGACATTTGAGAGGCTGGTCCACAGAGCCTGTACAATAAGGATTAATAAAGGTTTATATTATTTCATCTTATCTTATCTTATCTTAAAGAGGACACGTTTTAGTTAAGTTAATATAGGTCTTTGAGGTCCCATAAACATGTCTAAAAACACAGATTATGCATGCTACAGCAGCCTCTATACCTCTCTGTTTCAGTTCTCAATGGGCTGTTTCTCTGTCTGTAACGAGCAAGCTGCTTTAATCGTACAAATCTAGCTGTGGTATGCGAGTGTAATGGAGGTACCGCGAGTATATCCACAGTCACGATGGACTTCAAGTGTTGTGAAGTGACTGTGGACGTTAGCGGTACTGCAAGTTAAAACTCACTCCCCCTTAAAAGGCATGCAGACACATTACCAAGAAGTGAATTCACCTCTTGGTATAGTGGTCTGCGATGTCGCCCGCAGTGTGGGAGACCGGGGTTCGACTCCCACTCGGGGCAATCCCTTAACAGGGGTCGAATCTGAAAAACAACGCAAAGATGGCAATATGAGACCGGTTACAGTGGTGCCGTGACCCGGATGCCCTGGGTGGAGTGAGTTTAGGCGGGTGAGTGTAACGGCGGTACCGAACATCTATCCACAGTCACGATGGACTTTAAGTGTTGTGAAGTAACTGTGGACGTTAGCGGTACTGCAAGTTAAAACTCACTCCCCCTTAAAAGGCATCCAGACACATTACCAAGAAGTGAATTCACCTGTCTGCGATGTCGCCCGCGGTGCGGGAGACCGGGGTTCGACTCCCACTCGGGGCAATCCCTTAACAGGGGTCGAATCTGAAACACAATGCAGAGATGGCAATACGAGACCGGTTACACAAGCCTGTACCATCGAACGAAATTGAGATCCAACTTTCAGACTAAATGTTGTAGATCAAATATGACCCAGCAATAGCATAGCAATCTTGTCGCTAAAATGTTGTCAAACAAATATTTTAGGTTCAACTTTAGGTGGAAAAGAGAAGATTTACGCGTGAGCCGCTATCTTGTACATGCTCATTTTATCAAGATATCTTCACACACACGTTATTAATTATGGAGATTGTGGCTGCATTTCTGAATGGCTCGTTTCAAGAGGGAGGGTTCTTGTCACGGCTGCACTGCAGAAAAGGCACAATGCACATATTTTCTCAGTGTAGGTCCCCCTTAACACTTTAATTGCCAAACCCGAGATAAGGCGGGTTAACTCGCCATGCGTTGGCTGCCAGACTTGAGATATCTCGGGTTTTGGTTGTTTATTCTTTTATTCAATATTCATCCAGGGACCTTGGTGTTACCATAGGGCAGTGTTTCTCAAAGTGGGGGGCGCGCCCCCCAGGGGGGGCGCAGAGGCATGACAGGGGGGGCCTTGAGATTTATATTAAAAAAAAAATAAAAAATGGATTAATCTGTTGCAGCTGCACTGTTCTCCATGAAAATACCATTTCTCAAAATCTGAAAATCATTATTTAATAAAACACAGAAAAGGATCACCAAGTTACTCTGGATAAAAAAACCTTTACAGACAACATTGAGACAACGCTTCCTGACACATCTCCATCCAAACTCTTGGAAGAACTCTTTGAAATCTCATCTGATACCACCTGGAGAGATAGTTTCAGAGTGTGGTGCTGAGTACCAAGTATCTCATGATGCAGCAGTTAAGGTGTTGATACCATTCAGCACCACATACAGTATCTGTGTGAAGCTGGCTTTTCATCCATGACAGCTCTGAAAACAAAATATAGGGCCAATTTGAAAGGTCACGATATTGGTGTTATTTCAATAAATTTAAACATGGCCCATTTCATGACTATTTTGTTGGGGCGAGGGGGGGGGGGGGGGGCCCAAAATATTTTGGTCCGCCAAAGGGGGGCCTGACAGAAAAAGTTTGAGAAGCACTGCCATAGGGAATGAGTCTGAGATCGCCAAAGTGCAATACCGGCCACATAGACGGCGGTATCGAGAACCCTTTGAAACCTTATTATATCTTGGCCTGTGCAATGGTCAAATGTCTCCGGGTGCAGTCTTCTGGGTTGGGCCAGTCGAGCAGTTCTCCCGGCTCCATTGAAGCGCGTCAAATATCCTGATCCATATGTTGTGGTGGGTTAGGCCGTGGACCAAATGGACATCGGATGCACCAGATGGCGATCAAACAATTGGAATATAATTTTTGGAATACTCCCGATCACAGGTAAGGACTATCTGATGTACATTTTTGCTTGATCGTGCAATGCTTTTATACCGATCGGGCTGATAAGTACTTTTAGTGTTCAATACGAATGCCGTTACTGCCAATCAAATAATCAGAAACGACCCCCCCCCCCCCCCCCCCACACTTTTCATGCATTCATGATGGAACATAATACCTATTATATATATATTATCTATATATTATATAGATTTGATTTGGGAATAGTAGCGTGTCCAGGCAAGAAACGGCAACACTTATAGTACGTATCACGTATGAGGCTATAACACAGCCTTTCGGGAATTACCCCAGACCACTCTAAAACCATATATATTTTTTTTTTATAAATGTTTTTATTTTCAATTTTCAACATAGAACAAGACATCACAATACAATACCATCAATAATAATAAAAAATAATGACACTAACAACAGTAATAACATTACAAGACAGGCAAACAGAAAAGAAAAAAGACAATAAAAATTAAATAAGGAAATGACAATAGAAAATAAAATAAATAAAACAAAATAAAATAAGTGGCTTTCACGTGTGCGCCTTATCTCGTGTGCTATATATACGTGTGTTCTACCTACCCATATGTGCGTGTGCTTTACCTATGTATATGTTTTATGTGTACATGCATATATGTGTGTTGTGAACGTGTGCATATGACCGTGTATTCCCTAGTAGCCCAGAGTGCCTGTACAGTACTACTGCAGCCAAGAGGACACGTACAGTATCAATGTAGTCAAGTGGGTTTGTACAGTATTATTATAGTCAAGAGGGCATGTACAGTATCACTGTAGTCAAAGGTATATGTACAGCATTACTGTAGTCAAGAGAACATGTACCGTACAACTGTAGCCAAGAGGACATGTACAGTATCAATGTGGTCAAGTGGGCATGTACAGTACTACTGTAGTCAAGTGGACATGTACAGTGTTACTGTAGTCAAGGGTACCTGTACAGCACTACTGTAGTCAAGAGAACATGTACAGTATTACCGCAGTCAAGAGAACATGTACAGTGCCACTGTAGTCAATAGGACATGTACAGTATTTACAATGCCAGTACCGTAGACAAAACAAGGCAGCAGTGGGAGGTTACTGGTAATGGGGAAATCCGGCTAGTACAGTGGTGGATAGTGCAGGCCCAATATGCGACAGATAGGGGTCCCAGATCTCATAAAAAGTGTCCAACTTGGAATGCAGCATACACGTAATATACTCACAGGGGATACATTCCATTATGATATTGTGCCATGACCTCATTGACGGGACCTCGTCCTTGATCCAAAACAACAGGATGTTCTTTCTAGCAGCAAATGTCAACAAATTGAACAGTCTCTTATGTTTGGAATTGGTAACATGAATATCTGGGAGGCCCAGCAAAAGGCAGAGGGGATCCAGCTCGATGGGGGTGTGAAATATGTCAGACAGTTCTTCTACAACGTCGTACCAGTAGCTCTGTAGTTTTACACAGGTCCAAAAACAATGGACGTGATTTCCAATCTCTATCTTGCATTTAAAGCAAAGTGGGGACGTATTGGGATCCATTTTACTTTTACGGGCGGGGGTAATATGAATGCGATGCAATATTCTAATTTGGATGGCCTTGGTGCGGTTACAAACCGAGATTTTTTTTGCGTAGGTCCACATATCCTGCCAGTCTGCATCTGTGATTTCTATGTCCAAATCCTCTTCCCAGGACTGTTTAGTAACATAGGAAGATAAAGATGAATTAAGGTTCAGAGTACTATAGAAGATAGATATTTGTTTTTTGGGGATCTGTAAGGAGATGGCTTTCTCCACCTGCGAGGTGGAGATGTCAGTTAAAAGTGAGGTGTCCTTGGTGATAAACTGCCTAATTTGTAGGTACCTAAAAAATTCCGCTTTCAATAGGCCATATCGCTGCTGCAGCTGTGTAAAGGACATTAGGGTCCGGCCATCAAACAGGTGGCCAAGATCGGTTATGCCCTGCCTATACCAGGTCTTGAAGCCGCCGCCGACTTGGTTTGGCTTAAAGTCGGGATTGTCTACAATCGGGGTAAGAGGAGAGGTCAGCTTGGCTCGGCCCTCCACCTTACGGACAGTCTTCCAGGCCTTGACGGAACATAATGTGATGGGGTTGGAGCACACCTTCCTCACAGACCTAAAGTCTTTGATAAATAGTAGGTTCCACAAGGGGGACTTAGATTGCGAGGATTCAACGTCCAGCCATATTGACAGTGGGTCTGCTCTGAACCAGCCGACCATCACCCTAAGGTGTGCCGCCAGCTGGTAGTGTCTAATATTAGGTAGGTCTAGACCCCCATCTTCACTATCCATCTGTAATTTGGCCATTTTCAGACACGGTTTCTTCCCATTCCAAATGAATGAGCTTAGCCAGCCTTCCAGCACCTTGATAACCTTGTTTGTCAGCAGCACTGGGATCATTTGAAGAGGGTACAACAGTCTGGGGAGTACGTTCATCTTGACGAGGGCAATCCTACCCAGCCAGGAGATCGGTAAGGGGGCCCATCTAACAAAGTCTGCCCTTATGGTGTCTAAAAGAGGGGGAAAATTGGCCTTAGCCAACGTATCATAGGTGGGTGTCACAATTACTCCTAGGTAAACGAAGCCGGAGGGCGACCAGCGAAATGGGAAGGGCTCGGGCAGTATCGGGATAGATTTGAGTGTCCCAAGTGGCATTGCTTCGGATTTGGAAAAGTTTATTTTGTACCCCGAGAAGGTTCCAAACGTGGAAATCATGCGGGTCAGACATGGAATTGAAGAGTCAGGCTTAGACACAAAGATCAGCACGTCGTCCGCGTAAAGGGTGATTTTGTGCTCCCTCCCGCCCACTCTAATACCTGAGATCTAAAACCATACTTATATTCACCACGGTATAACACGGGAATGTATGGATGAAAAAATTTATTCTTTTTCACATACTGAACGATAGATAGTTGATGTCAAATGGGCCATAGTATTGTATCCATAACTATAATATAGAATACAGTTATAGCTCTACAAACAAGGTGACGCACTCCTATCTTTTAAAGCGTGGCATTGCTACGACGGGCCCCGTCTAATAGCTGCCACTGAATGAGTTAACTGTGGGTTCACACTTAAATCCAAGCCTGTGTGATATACAGTATGATAGAGAGATGCATTGAAAGGTCCCAACTGTTGTCCAAATGTATGGGTAGCCCCACCATCCAAAATAATGAAACCAGTATAGAGACACGTTTTCATTCCTTTATATTTATTTATACATAAGTATGATATTTAGACTTGGTCCTCAAAATGAATGGAAATGAATGAGGAGCCTGACGCCTGGGAGGAATGGTGGTGTTGACAGCGGACAACAGTGTCATGTCCCCTGTGGCCTAGTGGCATTGTCTCTGTGTGTCTTTGTGGGTACTTCGCAGGACAGTCCTTGTCTCCGTTCGTCTGTCTGGTAATCACCAGGAATTCATCTGATTCTTCTTCATTGACATTCCCCTGCTGTTGGGTTTTCCCTGGCTATGACTCCATAAACCCCAGATGAACTGGGACACCGACAAGGTCATTTCCTGGAATTTGTACTGCCATTCGAAATGTCTCCATTCGGCGTTAAGCCCCAACTGCCACCTGAGCCAATGTCTCCTGGAGAATAAGCTCTTTATCAAGGCAGAAAAATGTGAGTTCAATGCCTCCTCTGTCTCGTGCTTGGGGTTCGTCATTGCTCAGGGCGAGCTGCGGATGGACGCAGCAAAGGTCTCAGCCGTCGCAGATTGGCCACGTCCCTCCAACCGTCAGCAGCTACAGCACTTCCTGTGCTTTGCCAATTTTTACCATCATTTTATCCAGAACTACAGTAGCCTGGCTGCTCCCCTGAAGGCACTCACCTCCACCTCGTCCTCTTTTCTCTGGAACCCCGAAGCGAAGACCGCATTTGCGGAGCTAAAGTGCCAGTTCATCGCCACTTCCATCCTGATCCATCCAGACCGGTCGCTGCAGTTTGTTGTGGAGGTGGACGCATCTGACACCGGGGTAGGTGGAGTACTCTCTCAATGCACCTCTTTGGACAATAAATTGCATCCCTGTGCATTTCTTTCTGAAAAACCTTCTCCCACAGAGAGAAACTATGGGAGACAGCCCGTAAGACTGGCGCTGGAAGAATGGCGACACTGGTTGGAGGGCATGGAACAGCCGTTTATTGTATGGACCAACCATAAAAACCTCACCTACATCCAAACGGCTAAGCGTCTGAACTCCCGGCAAGCAAGGTGGGCTCTGTTTTTTGGAAGGTTCAACTTTACTTTACCCATAATGTTAAGCCCGATGCTCTGTCCCATAGATTTTCCATGGAGGAGGCTAAAGCAACCCCGGAGCCCATTGTACCTCCGTCCTGCATCATGGTCTCTGTGACCTGGGAGATCAAGTCCGTGGTACGGCAGGCCCAGGGTCCACCTAACCAACCTTTTGTCCCAGACTCTGTCCTCTCTCAGGTGCTGCAGTGGGGTCATTCCTCCCAACTGGCCTGTCATCCAGGCATCCATCGGACACTGGTGTTTCGGTTCTGGTGGCCTAAGATGGATAAGATTACCCGGTTGTTCATGGGGCGTGCTCAGTCTGTGCCCATGGGAAGACCTCCACCAAGCCCAGCTCGGGTCTACTCCATCCTCTGCCCATCCCTAGCCGCCCTTGGTCCAACATCGCCTTGGACTTCGTGACCGGTCTCCCTCCTTCCGAAGGTAACACCGTTGTACCGTTGTACTGATCGTTTCTCCAAGGCTGCTCACTTTATTGACTTGCCCAAGCTACCCTCGGCTAGGGAGATGGTGGAACTGAGTACAGCACTTGTTCCGCATCCATGGCTTGCCCTCGGATATTGTCTTGGATATCTACCTATTTACCTCACAGGTCTGGAGGGTGTTCTGTGTGGCTGTGGGAGCGACCGTAAACTCTCCTCTGGGTATAATCTGCAGTCCAATGGTCAGATGGAGCAGGTCAACCAGGACATGGAAGCTGCACTCCGCTGTGTCTCCAGCCCTTCATCCTGGAGCAAGCAGCTGTCATGGGTAGAGTATGCACACAACACTCTTCCCAATTCTTCTTCTAGCTTGTCTCCTTTTTTGTGTTCTCTCGGCTATGAGCTGCCTCTGTTTCCAGGGGAGGGGGGGAGATTGCTGTTCCGTCGGTCCAGGCCCGTTGTTGCATGCTACTTGGAGGCACACATGCATCGCTCTGCACCAGGCTTCATCCAGGTCTCAGGTCCAGGCCAACTGCATCCCAATTCTTCCCCGGGGGAGAAGGAGTGGCTCCGGTCCAAGGATCTGCCTCTCAAGGTGGAGTCAAAGAAACTCTTGTCCCGGTATGTTGGTCCTTATGAGGTGGAGTATATTGTTAATCCCTGTGCCGTCCGGCTCAAACAACATGTGGCTCTCCGTGTTCACCCTACCTTCCATGTGTCACAGTTGAAACCTGTCCAAGCCAGTCCTCTCTCTCCTCCTAGGGTGGATCCTCCTCCACGGATGGTGGATGATCCTACACTGTCCGACGGGTCTTGGATGTTCATCGCCGGGGCCGGGGCTTCCAATACCTGGTGGACTGGGAAGGTTATGTGCCAGAGGAGCACAGCTGGATCCCTTGATGCTTCATTCTGAATCCTGGATTTCCATAGCCTGCACCCGGACCGGTTTCTTCGTGCACCAGGTGGTGCTCATAGAGGGGGGCATAGCTGTCAACCCTACCGTTTTTCCCGGGATTCTCCTGTTTTTTCAACCTTCTTCACGCCCTGTTCACGGTTCACGTATTGGCACGTATTTTGTACTTATTAATTTTTACAAAATGGCTGCAATTCCCCTCCGTGACGACAGGTGGCAGCAGTGTAGATTAGAACGTTATCACAGGAAGTCAGACCAGGAGACGGTTGCGACCCGAAGAAGAATAAGAACAGCGAGCGGATTTGCTCAGAGCTCAGGGGAGAGACTGATGCACCGAGGGTGTCAAATCAACTTAGCCAGTGTCTCTTGATTGCCCACTCTGTGGCTTTTGTCTCTGGAACAAATGGTTTGCAAATCTTCTGTGGATAAAACAATACAAAGTTACTGTATGTGATGCAGGAATGTGTAAATGTGTTGGTGAACAGCCGTTTGCTCTGCGCCTCCCCTGTCATCCCCTAAGGTTCACGCGTCCCCTCCTCCCATTCCTCCACGGAGAGCATGCCTTCACTGGCCCAATTTCCTGAATGCGATTTATAAATATAAATTGATCCGTTTTAAAAGTTGTCGTGAATTGTCATGGTATGACAAATACAGTTACTGGTAACTCGCAGGCATTGCAGAGATATTGAGGAAAAACACAAAATCGCATTGGCTTTTTTTCTATCTCACTTTTCTCTGTAGATTGATTGATTGATTGAATTGATTGATTGAAAAGTTTATTAACAGATTGCAGAATGGGTACAGTACAGTACAGCTCAATACATACAATTGTTAAGGGGATGCAGACCAGAGAAAGACTTTTGTCTGGTTTACATCAGGGTCCCCCATTTTCAATTCATCATAACATATATGACATACATGACATACAGATAGACAGTACTGCTACATCTATACATTTATGACATATCAGATTTGCAAATACAGTACTGTTTGTGATACAAAAGTGTCCAGAAAAAGAGTGTATATACATTTGACGTAGAAACTGTACAGACACACACACTGTTCCAAAAATGATATTCCCACTGCTAAATTAATGACAATAGGTATTTTTTATAGCTTTAACGAGTTGTAGTATTAATATGTAGCCTACAGTGATGAAGGTATGCAGACACTATGGTAATACATTGATTGATTGCTAATTTTAACAGATTGCAGAATGGGCACAATACAGTATGGCACAATACACAATTGTTAAGGGGATGCAGACCAGAGAAGGACTTCTTCCCCCATTTTCAATTCATAACATTTACAGTAAAATCAAATACATTTACAGATTACAACCTTTATTTAATGGTTAATATTTTGATAAAATGTAATTTACTGTATTTTTATAGCATTTACACTTAAAGTAGGAACACAAAAGTAATCTGTAAAATAATACAGTGCATTTCCTGTATGGCTGGGTACATACAGGTTTTGACCAGCAGATGGCAAGCGACGAGGCAGCTCCATTGGGAGGGGGCGGGGCCGGGTGGGAGGGGGCGGGAACGAGGGAGCGGGGCCGGGGGAAGGGGCGGGGCTAAAATGTACACGTTTTGTCTCCTGCCTATGTTGACAGCTATGGAGGCGGGGGGGGGGGGGTACTGTCATGTCCCCTGTGTCCTAATGGTGTTGTCTCTGTGTGGGTGTGTGTATGTGGGAAGTGATTACAGACTTGGAAGTTGGAACCTGGTCCCGGGGATCCACAGCTGCTAGAGATCGGCAATCAACTGACTACTAGTACCCAGGACATACTGCAGGACGGCGCCAGATTGTATTCTCAGCTAACCCAGTCAGTCATTATTTGCTTGTAGCTTGTTTATTCCTGTACCTGTCCTGCCGTGTCTAACCCCACCTGTCCTCCCTTGTCTCTAGTCCACTACCTGGCTCCCCTCCCAGCGTTCAGCCTGTATCCCGTGTATGACCCTCGCTCATCGGACTACCCTTTCCTGGATCTCCCTGTGAACTGTCTGTGTTGCCTGCCTTGTCTACGAACCTCTGATTGTCAGACTACGCTTCTCCTGGATCATCCCACGCACCATCTGAGAACCTGGCCTCGTCTTTGACCTCACGCTTTTCCAACTACTTTTATTTTATTTTTTTATTTAAATTTTTTTGTATTTTATTTTTTAACAATTTTTTAAACATAACATCAAATTAGACACACAAGCATTAACAGTAAACATCCAATGAAATCACCATTTGAATCATTACAAATGTAGTATACGAGATATATACCTAATACTTGCTATCTAATACCCTACAATTATGCTCTTGCTCGCTCACCCCCCCCGCACCCCCACTTGGATAATCCATCCATTTTCATTCGTTTCTAACCAGGCACTACAATTCATATGCTAGCTTTTATTCTCTCCACCACTTCTAACCAGATTGCAATGTTGGTTTCACTGACACCTAAAATTCTTGCTGTAGAAATGTCTAGATAAATCACATCGAGATAGGTAAGAACCCATACCTTCCGGCACATTTTTTCCGGTTGAAACCATCCTGATGCTATCAGCTTTTTAGCCGCTGTGAGACCAGATAAAACTAGTCTCTTTAGCTGTATAGGGGCTGCAAACTGAAAAACATCATTCAACAACAATACAGAGGGGTGTACAGGTATGTTCATAAATAAGAATTCTGATCATTGCTGGGACACTTCTTTCCAGAATATCTTAACCGGTGGGCAATCCCAATACATGTGCATAAATGTACCCTCATCCCCATTTGTACATAAGGAACATCTGGAGTCTTGTTTAAGTCCCATTCTGTTCAATCTTATAGGGGTCAGGTATGTCCTATGAATATAATTAAGATTAATTTGTTGATGGTCCGGGTTACGTGACGCAATTCGAACATTTGCCCAGACTTCTTGCCAATCAAAATCTATTTCCAGGTCTGGTATATACCTCCTCCAGACTGAGTCTAGGGAGAGGATTCCATACGAGGACGTTAGTAAGTGATGATAAAAATCAGATACGAAGCCTCTCGATGTCTCTCTTTCATAGAAGAATTTGTGATATCTGTGGTGCTCAATTGGTATCCTTAATGGGACTCCATGAGCCTTCAAACAATCCAATAACTGTGCGTAAAAATAATATGTGGAATTTTTTATGTATGTCCTGATAGCTACAAAAAACCCGTTTGTTGAAAACATCTCCCAATGTGTGTATGCCCTGCTGTTCCCATGTGGGGTATCTTATAGGTCGTTTTCCAATAAGGAGTGTATTGTTATTGAATAGGGGAGTATGACTATGCCATTTATGTTGGTTAGAATATTTTTTTTGTGTGTCACGCCATATCCGGATCACATGAGTAATAAGGGGGCCAAATTTCAATTTGCATTGCTTAATTGATAATATGGTGTATACTATGTCCTGCAGTCTATGTGGTGCTACTATATTTTCTTCTAAATTTCTCCAGGATACAGATGCTTGGGAATCAAACCAGGTTGTCAGTGGTCTTAAAGAGTACGCTTTGGATCTTTTTATTCGTGGAGGTTTGTTATTCCAAATAAATGTGTATGCGGTGGAGTGTAATTTTTTCCAGAAACCATCAGGAGGGGGTAACGGTAACATTGAGCTAATGAAGTTGATTCTAGGTAAAACATCCATCTTAACTATTGATACTCGTGCCTGTACTGCATTTTTAAGTTTGGACCACCTGTCAAAGTCGTATTTGATCTTATCTTGGAATTTTATGTAATTGTACTTCACCGTTTGGCTTGTAGTGGGGAATACCTCAACTCCTAAACATCTGAAGTGTTTAACCATTGGTCTTTTTTCTGGAAGGAGTATATTCTTTGCAGGGGCATTAAGTGGAAGGAAGGCCGACTTTGGCCAATTTATCCTAAATCCCGATAAATTACCAAAGTCATCAATCAACTTGAGAAGATGAGGCATTGAAGTGTTAGGGTTTTGCATGAACTGTATTACGTCGTCCGCATATAAACTAATATGATGTTGTGTGCCCTTAATTTCGATTGGTTCTATGGATTGGGATTGTCTTATATATTGTGCTAAAGGCTCTAATGATAAAGCGAATAGTCCGGGACTAAGAGGGCAACCCTGTCTGGAAGAGCGCGATACCGGAAAGATTTCGGAGGTGATTATACCGGTTGTAATCATGGCCGATGGGTCTTTGTATAATACTTTAATCATATCAATGAATCCTTTTCCTAATCCCATCCTTTCTAGTACTGCCCATAAATAAGACCATTCCAACCTATCAAAGGCTTTCATCGCATCCAGGGACAACATCGCTATAGGTGGGGTGTCATCCTTGCTGGCATCTAACACGTGTAATATCCGTCTTATATTATCCGTGATCAAGCGGCCTCTTATGAAGCCAGTCTGATCAGGATGAACTAAAGACGTCATATACTTTTGAAGTCTGATGGCTAATACCTTGGAATACAGCTTGATATCGGTTCCGAGGAGGCTCAAGGGTCTATAACTACCGCAATCGGTGGGGTCTTTGTCTTTTTTAAGGAGGACTGTTATGAGTGCAATATTGTCGATCTTATGGAAATTCCCCTCCTTAATTGAGTATAAAATCATATTAAGTAATAGGGGTCCTATAACATCCCAGCATGAGAGGTACATTTCTGGTGGGATACCGTCCCTTCCAGGAGCCTTACCACTTTGCATTTCAGATATGGCCTCCCTAAGTTCATCTAGTGTGATGGGTGTTTCTAACTGTTTAGCGTCATCCTCTGATAGTTTGGGAAGGTTAATTTGATTAAGATATATGTCCATTTTGTTTTGATTGAAGGCCATTTCTGATTTGTACAAGTTGGAGTAAATTCTTTTGAATGTCTCGTTGATTTTTTTAGGGTCTGTAACAAGTCCTTGCTGTGCCTTAATAGTAGGGATATCTGCAAATGTTGCGTTGGCTCGTATCTGCATAGCTAGTAGGTGACTTGGTTTAGAACCATGAAAGTAATACTGTTGTCTTGTGCTACGTATTTGAACTTCAGATTGTTGTTTTAAAATGGCATTAATCTCTTTTTTTAACACAGTAATTTGAGATTCCAATCGAACCGAGTAGTTGTATTGTAAAGAGGAAAATAAAGTAGAGCAAAGCGTTTCCAGCTCTGCCAGTTTTGAACAATGATTCTTGCGTATTTTGGAGGAAAAGACTCCGGTAAAATCCTTCATAAATCCCTTTACCGACATCCATAATATTCTGGGGTCCTGTACCGATTGCGCATTCTCCAGCAGGAATACATACAGCAAGAGCTTCTTTGAATTGTGTAATGAATTCCTTGTTTTTCAGCAATATCGAGTTAAATCGCCATCTTGGGGCTCGGGATGACAGTATACCAAATTATCCTTTTAAGAGTAAATAACAGTACCATTTCCACGTCATAGTTATCAAATAGTCTAGGGGATGCAAAAACATAATCTATTCTGGAATTTTTCTGATCATTGGAAAAGGTGGGATAAGATTTATCCATACCGGGATCCCAAATGGCATTAAAATCCGCGCCAATTATAAATGAGTATTCAGGAAAGTTTAACATTGTTCTGGTAAGTGTAGCGTTGAAATTATCCTCGTAAAGATTTGGGGCATATGCCGCTACCAATGCTATTTTCCTGTTCCTGTATACAATTTTAGCTATGGTTATCAGACCATACTTCCTGCAATTCAATATTCAACTTCCGTTTCACGACTATAGCAACTCCACGGGATCTCGTTCCAAAGGAAGAGTGACTAATGTTATGATATATGTTGTCCGCTAGCGTTGCTTTGTCTTCCACTAAAAGGTGCGTTTCGCTTAGAAGAGCCACATCAACCTGTTTGTTTTTCATCAGTGTGAGCACACTTTTGCGTTTATGTTGTTTATTTATTCCCCCAGTATTCCAGATCATTATATTTAAACTAGCCATAATCTATACATGTTGTTGTGTGCTTGTTAGTAATGCATCTGGAGTACGAATTCACAATGGATATATATCCAATTATTGAGGTCCCGTTGAGAGCCGAGCTTAAAAACATACCTATATACAAATAATCCCCTAAA
This sequence comes from Notolepis coatsorum, assembly GCF_963971535.1. NCBI lineage: Eukaryota > Metazoa > Chordata > Actinopteri > Aulopiformes > Paralepididae > Notolepis > Notolepis coatsorum. Next base: position 49,761,422 of record NC_140174.1, read on the forward strand.
CCCCCCTCCCTCAAAGAGCCGTACAAGGCTGTGTTCCTTTGACACCACCTTCGCGTACAACTCCCTCCCTTACACCACCGGTTAGCCCAGAGTGAGCCATTTATCCTTAACTTTCCTATGCCAATTGCCATAGGATCTAAAACTTTAATTCTAATTTAATAGAATGTCACTCGTGGCCTAGCCACTCTCCCTTTAATGTAATAAAAAATCAAATGAAAAATGAAAAATATGCCTCAATTAGTATACTCATTTGAACCTTCTACTAACATGTATATATTGGAACCTTTCAGAAAACAGAGAAAAAGAAAGAAAGATGTTTAGAACTAAATTATAGAAATCCCTAAAGTTAGGGAACAATTGCTTACATTTTTTTAAATAACTTTGCCAAGCTTACACCTTTAGATGAAAATGAGGTTTTTAAATCCTTGTATGCAGTTCGTCCCCCGACAAGGGTGGGCATTAAACCGTTATGAAGGTTTATTGATCTTCCATATCTGGTTCATGTGCAGGTACATACCGAATGTTATTGTTCCCAGGCCTTCATTGTAAAAGTCCGGTGTATTCCAGAAAGTTAGCCACCGATCATGACTTGTATAAAACTGATGTTATGTTCCAGGGTATTCTTCCTGCCATAGAGTTATGTCATTCCAGTGTATTCCAGTATATTCCAATATGACACAGAGCGATCGAAAAAATAATCCAGAATGTTCCAGAATGTTCCAAAATGTCGATGTCAGATCATTACCTGCACAAAACCATGAATCTATAAATATAGTGTCTAGCGTTTCGTATTAAACTATTTGTACCTCAATGTTGTCAAAAAGCTTGTTTGATGCCGTTTTTGATGTCCAAGCCATAGCAAAGTTATCCAACATAGATAATAAAAAAAAATTAAAAATGAATAAACTTGTCATCCACGATGTGTTTCCTTCATGTACTCTTCGGCCGCTTCAGGCGAACGTAGCCCGATCCTTATTCCATTTCCCCCACAATGGAAAGAATCGCTGGATAACGTAGGCTAGGATGGAGATTTTTCTCATAGAGCTGCTGCATCACATCCTTGTAACGCGCTCGTAGGTTTATAGCCTCCCTGCACATATCTTCGTAGAAAGACACTTGTTTACCTTTGTAATTCAGTTTTCCCCATTGCTTACGTGCATCCCTGATGATCGTGTCTCTTATTGCAGTTTTACGCAGGGTAACTATGATCACCCTCACTTTGTTACCGCTGTGGTCTTGGGTGCCGATTCTGTTACAATGGTCCGCTGTCGGTATTGTAGGGAGGGTCTGTGTACCTAGAATTTCAACTAACACTGACAGAAACGAGTCGTCTGTGCATTTGACTGATTCATCCAATCCCACTATACGGATATTAAATCTACGAGAGTAACGTTCGAAAATCGAGCAACCTATCCATTGTTTTCTTGTTGTTGTCATGTATCTTCTGCAAAAGCTCCTTGTCACCCTGTTGCATCTCCTCCGCTAGATTTGCGATTTCATCATGAAGAGCCTTATTGCCCTCATCGACTTTCAGTGTATATTCGCCCACGGTGTTTTCAACTGCAGTAATACGCTCGGTTTGTTTTGCAGCCGCTGTTTTAAAATCTTCTAATTTAGCCTCGATATATAACTTGAAAGCGTTAGCATTAGCATCAGCCCTATCAGCAATATTACCAGCCTTGACGTCAGCTTTATCCACCTTGTCGGTCAAGTCCTTTATCAGATTAGTCAGCGACTCGAAATCGGGTGGTGTATTCTCCATGTCTGTTTCGGATGAGGTTACAGGAGCGTTGGGAACGGTGGTATTGTCGGTTGTTTTCTTCTCAATCTCCACTGCTATATCCTTCACGGAGCGCGTCATTGCCTGGTCTCCCGTTAGATTGTCTGCTCCGCGTCTCTTTCCAGGTTCTTTCTTTGATCCCATGTTGATTCTTTCTGTTGATATAGTTAGTAGAAGGTCTTAGTTAATATATACGTCGAGGTTTAAACACATTAGTGTTGTACAAAGAGGGTTTTGAAGCGAAATTAACGTTAACATTAACGTTAATTAATGACCAACGTGACCGCTTACATCTCGTTCTCAAACCGGAAGTCTTTTCCAACTACTATACCTTTTTGATATTAAACATCCTTGGAACTTTAGATAGAGGTAAGAATGCAGAGTTTCAGAAGTTCTACTAAAGTGAAATATCCCTAAAACACACGCACACACACACAGACACACAGTAAACCACCCATGTGTGTAACATTTGGTGTTTGCTCTGCTCAGTGAGCGAACCTCTAGCGTTACCTGGTGGGTAATTGCCACGTCTACCTGTCCTAATTACACTCATTGGGACCTGGTGTGGCTCGTTAAATGTCTCTCACATGTCAAGTCGATCACTAAACTGTCCGTGAGTATGCCTACATGTGTAAGCCTTATCGCTCCTTGCCACGGAGGATACGTTTGTTCGCTATGTGTCTGAGTCGCTGTGTCACTTTGATTGCCGATTGCATTCGTTGTTGAACGTTTATATTATAGTGTACATATGCAGCACCGTCGTTTGACATGTTTGCCATTCAGCGTGTTTTGGAGACCTTGCTTTCTCCCCTTTATTTCCCCCGATTATTGTATAGAGTATCCTATGTATTGTGAATCGTATTTAACGTGTTTTGGAGACAGAGACTTCTCCACTTTTGTTTATCCGTCATCGTATGCATGTTCATTAATCTACTCAAATGAAAGAAGTAGTGCTTTGTTTAAAACCAACATCTGCCTCTCGTCGTATCTGTTCTGTACTGCACCTGGGTCCAACACACCTACCAAACCATAACACCTGTGGTACAATCAAGTTACTAACTTTAGTTAATTGTTAGCCTAGCTATCAAGTGACACAAGTGAAAATGCTGTTATCTGGGTGGGTTGGGCTTGCCCAAAGTCCTTCTGGGGAATGTGGTTACTCACTAACAGAAGTAGAGGTGGAATTGGCTGGATAGGCGAGAGTGAGATCACCAAAAAGGTAGGCTACATTACAACATATAATCAGAAAATAATTCCTGGAATTCAACAATCAACAATTGATCATTTATAAAGTTTTTTTTTCCCTTTAACCATTTAGTTAATGACTTGTGTGCCTGAAACAACCGTTTATGACTACTGCAGTATATCCATGTCACACATTATATGTCTCATTCTCAGATGGATGCGTAGTAGTATGAGCGTGCATGCATGTAAATAAACAACCATAAATGAGCACACATGCACACACACGCGCACACATGCACTCACTCTCTCTCTATCTGTCTATCAGTCTGTCTGTCATGAGTTATTCCTTCATTATTTCCACATCCACTCGGGGGTCAGGTAATTACACCTTCAGAGCAGCATGATAATCAAACCTTTCCCATTTAGATTAGACCTTCATTAATTATCGACATGCAGCGCTTTAGCAGATGCCTCGCGATCAAATGCAGTATGCTAAGAGAGGAGAAAGGGAGCATATTCAATTACTATTACATGCATACACATATGCACATGCACATACTCTCTCTCTCTCTCTCTCTCTCTCTCTCTCTCTCTCTCTCTCTCTCTCTCTCTCTCTCTCTCTCTCTCTCTCTCTCTCTCTCTCTCTCTCTCTGTGTCTACAGTATATCTCTCCCTCTTTTCCTCTCCATTGGAATTTATCTAATTTTGTAAACATGCTGGATGTTATGTGGTTCTTCACTGCGAGGGTTCAGTTGTAATTGTTGCAGAATGACATGGCCTTGGCACCTCAGTGAGCCAGTGCGACACAGATGACATTGCCTTTGATGACTTTATGAAAGACTGTGTGATGATTAGTCATTAGCTGCATGATTGGGAAGCAATCATCAATCATGTACAAGCAATCTAAAAGCCAATTGTCAAGAACAAAAATATTATTTTATTCTGTAATGAAGTGATAGTGACAGTACTATAAAGCCTCCATACAGACGTTTATTTTTGGGGGACCGTATGAACGTGGTGAATATTTACATACATTCTTGAAGAGTTTGACGTACAGATGGACACTAATCTGTTTTGGAACTTTCAACCACGTAAATCTCTTTTACTCCATTGTTTACAAACATTACAAACATTTTACAGCCACAAAATATAGTAAACGCATCTAAAAATCTAAAAATTTACCTGTTAATCCTGGCTCGTATTTACCTGTTGTATATCCTTGCTCTATTTACCTGTTGTCTAGCATTAATCCTTGCTCTATTTACCTGTTCTCTAGCATTAATCCTTGCTCTATTTACCTGTTGTCTAGCATTAATCCTTGCTCAGCCAATCAACTAACAATGGAAAATGTGTCTTTTTTTTCCTTGGTGGTAGAGACACCCGTTTGTTCACATTTGGATTACAGACCAGCCTTTAGGGTGCTGTAATTACAGCCTCATAAGAGGTTTGATGGGGATAAATGATTGTCAAATCAACCCTCAAGTTCTTAAAGGTCATGGTAACATCAAGGGGCACAATGATAATGAGGTATTATTATTGGGAATCTTAGTGCAGGGAAATCCTTCCAGAATGGCTTCTACTTCCCAATAATAAGAACAGTAAAGAACAATCCATTTAATTATCAACCCATGTTCTACCTGCTCTATAAATCTCCAATCTGATTTAATTAACTATAAGACAAATAATAGGATTTGTTTCTTTCCACGCTTTGTTAACATGTAGTTCCTCATTAGTTCCTATAGTAAATCAGTTTACAAAACTGTAATTCCTACCATTATTAAATTTTATGTCATCATAAATAAAAAACAAGTCATTTTGAGGTTCTGTGAGCCAAACGTATTGTAGGCCCGGGCAAGAAGAACAACAACAACAATAATAACAACAACAACAACAACACCAACAACAATGAAACAGTAACTTTTCAGGCAGCTTCAAACTGTGTTCCAGGGATCCAAATATCCTCTGAGGACAGTTTGTTTATTCAATTGTGTTTTATGTTTCAGTTTTCACTTTGCTGTCTCTCCCAAATTTGCACACCTGAATTTCCCCAAGGGGATCAATAAAGGAATATCTTATCTTATCTTAAAGTGTTACCAAATAAGCTGTTAAACATAGACTTTCCTCCTCACGTCAGAGATAAACTAGATACAATTGTTCTGGATTACTGTATAAAGTTGTCTTTACCTTCTTGGTATCCACAGTTTAAAGCTTGACAGTCTTCCCTCCTGTTTGATACCCACTTTGACCCTTCAAACCTCCCACTCAGGGCAAACCTTCCTCTCAGGGCGCAGTTCCCTCTCTCAGGGCGCAGTTCTATAGGCCTGGGTCCTACACAGTTTTAAAGCCTGACAGTCTTTCTTGTTTGATACCCACACAGTTTAATACCTGACAGTTTACAATGTAATAGACAGAGTAAAATAGTACAGTGCAATAAAATAGTAGAATTAGATAGAAAAATTATGCAACAGTCAGTGTTAATTTTGTCAACTAAAATTATGACGAAAGATGTTCATCAATGACGGTTTTTTTCATGACGACAACAAGACGTGACGTCATGTTATTGAAGACCATGTGACGCTAACGTGACTTAATAGTTAATTAAATATCGTTGACCACAACTGAGGACACAAAAATGTAATTTACAAAAACCAGGACGAAATTTCTCTTCATGTATGTTGATATTGTTGACTAAAACAAGACGAGACAAAATAATTATAACTTTTCTTAATGCCATCATCCCGAGTACAGCAGTGTGACGGGGAGCTCTGTTATTAGCATTAGCTGAAGAGCTATTTGAAAAGCTAGTTTTAGCTTAATGTTACCTTGGCTAAAGTTGGGACTATTCATAATCCAGCTGCAGCCCTGCAAGCAAAATACAGCAAGTTGGCAAAGGAGTATTCCAAGGTAAATCACTTTTTCACCAATAACGTTACATTGTTTGTATTTCCATCTAGCTCGCGTTAACTAGTGGCTAACCTAGCTCACGCTAACGTGGTCACTGATCGACCTCTCGCACACAATTAATGACATAATGCAGACAGCCATACCGGTGACAATGTTTAGCTTTTAGTGCCAAATGATACGAGTCTGAGGCGGAGTCTCAAAAGAGAATGTTGAATATTTATTTTGCATTAAAAATCACAACAGAGCCTCTGCTACTACAGTAGCTAACCTAAACGGAGCCGACTGGATAGGAGGAAGTGCAACAACGTGTAACCTCCGTGCGGAACCAATGTGCCAACAACCTTTCCGTGGGTGAACTCATTGAGCTTAGTTGTCAATTAATGATACTAATACTAATCTATACAATAACCTGTTGTTGAATAAATACCATTACTTTCTAGTTATTACTAAAAACAGTATATATAAAACAGTAGCTGTAAAAAAGAAAAGATTTTTTTTTTATAATCTATATAATATTATACTTTTTATAATTTTTTTTTAAAATGTATGCACTGGTATCGGATCAGTATAACCAGACCTAGACCACCTCTAACTCTAACCCCTAACCAGACCTAGACCACCTCTAACTCGTGGGATCTGCACCGACACCGTGGTCTCTGTCATGGTGTCCAGCCAGCCGGTCAGCTTCCTCTGATCCATGCCCACCTCGATCTGAGCATCACAGAGACAGACATACCCGGCACGGATGGGCATGAGTAATGTTTTCCCAGATTGAGTACTTGCATGAATTATGAATAGGGTGTGAAAGGGGTTAACAGTCTGTAGTGTGGTAGTGAAAGCAAGGCAAGAAGAGATAATGTGTCTTATTAAGTTATTTCTCCATTCACAGATCGACAGCACACCCTCCCTGTGTATCACTTGTGCCGCAGACTCAGATTTCCCTAGGTTAAAAAATAAATACGCAATTTAAATCAGAATGTGTTCCGTGTTGACTATTTCTGACTTCTGACAAGTTTTTTTCCATTAACTAAAGAGAGAGGGGGGGGGGGGGGGGGTGCTTCAGTTCACTAGCAGCTCCTGGTACATGAAACATTTAAGGACTTGAATTCTCATTTCCTGGATTAGTGAATGAACATCTCAGAATGTGAAGGGTCTGAGACCAAATGGGCTCTGACTGGCTTCAGGAGTAAAGAGGCTGCTCAACCCTATATATTGAATTCGTTTGATTGGTGAATGCCTTCACAGGCAGGAAAGACAATAATTGTAAGACCTTCTGTAATCCATCTCAAGGAGACTCTGAGGGTTTTTATTTATGGAGTAACTGTATGATAAACCCTATCTATACTAGTTGGTCTTGTCCTATAATAGTGACCAAAATGATTGTGTTCCTTGTGAATTTAAATACAACACAGCAGGTGGCACTGTGGTCACGGTTATGGGCCTGAAATGAACCAGTGTCACGGTGGACAGAAAGCAGCTCAGGGAGAATCAGTGAGAGTTGAGAACATGAGGTAAACAGGAAGTTATGGTTGACGTATGTCAGCAGAGGATCCTATCAACGCAGCAGCTTCTCTTTTCCTTTTGTTAGAGACTAGAGACCAATTATTTTCCACATCAGTCATGAAAATTAAGATCTAAAATGAAGACGTCGGAAGCCACTTGTGCAAAGGTGAAGATTTCTAAAAAGGTGTGCAATGGACAAATTCATGCAAAACGCTAAATAAATAAATAAAAGTAATGCAGTTACTCCATGCATCAAGACACAATAAGGCGAGGTGTATCGACTTGAAATGTCTTCCTCTGGCAGCAGCAAGGTTTCATCTTGAAACGCCTTGTGCCTTTTTAGCGTCTTGCCGTTTGGAGTAAATCCTTTCACAGTTTGTTTTTGTTTGCTTTTGATGTGCGTCTCTTTATTTTGCACTAACTTATCAGTTATTAAATATTAACCTTTGCATTCAAGTGGTTTAAAAAAAATTGCTACAATTGTAGGCCTTTTTTGAGGCCCTTGTTTTCCCCACTGCTTGTAAGTGGATACCTGAGCACTAAGACTTACTACTTACTTGCTCTTAGCCAAATTGTCTCTGTTAACCATGAAGGTTTTTGTCTGATTCTGCTCTGAGAGACTGCTCAAGAGACTTTAACGTTGACTATACTGTACGACACCATTGCAGGTCTGTGTAGTGTCTTCTTTGAGTCTTGACATGGAACCTCATCTATCTCCAGTCTAGCAAGAGAAAGATATACAGTATGTTCTTCACCCGTCATTATGGAATGGAAGGCAGTAGGGAAGTGGGGCTTTGTTGGGGGGCTCCTTATGGAATTCTCAGAACTCCATAGCTTTCAGTGGCCAGTATCTGTTGTTCCATCATCATTAGAATGCAGGGACGTGCACAGGACTTGAATAGTCCTGTGACTTGAATTTGGCAGGTGCTCAAAGGCAGAAAAGGGCACTACACTTGTGTGTATATATTAACACGAGCCCCGATTTTTAAGGGCCCTTTTCAGGCGGGGGGGGCCCCTTTTTAGGCTTTTTGGGGGGTTTTGGTGATCAAATATTGAATATTGAACTATAATAATCAGTGCAAAAGCTCACTTATCCTTGAAAGACACTTTTATCACTGACTTAAAAGGCCCATACATCTCCATAAATGTTCAGGGGGGAGGGAATAAGTGCTTACCCTACAGACCCCAAGAAGTGCTGTATATTCTGTATTGTTTAATATAAATGCATTTTTTATTCCAATCCCGATTTGTATTTGAGATTCCCAAATCCCATCGGACTCGACTTCTTCGTGTCCCTCAGTGAGTGTAATACCAGCATTCAACTGTATGCGCCACAGCGGTTTCTATCATCATCATCATCACCACCCACGCTATGCATAAAATATATAGGTCCGCGGAGAGGCATGCTGAGGAGGCCGCGCTAACTGCAATGGAATATGGGGCATCTCTCTCTCTTTACCTAATATTTTTATTCTATCCTGACATTTTTCAGTTGGAAGGGCAGTCTATATGCGTAACAAAAAAAATTTAAATTTTAAATTTCTTTTTCTTTTTCAAAAATGGCACTTTTTTGATGAAGCTCAAAAAGGCAGGTGCTCAAGCACCCCTTGGCCTCTATGTGTGCACGTGCCTGTTAGAATGTTCAGCTCCCAAAATGCTACATGTGAGATTGTACAGCAGAAAGGGTGAATCCCCCCTCCCCTAGGAAGAGAGGTCTGGTGTCAGCCTGAGAACCTTTCCATAGGTCAGGTAGCGATAAAACACACCATCCATCCAACATCTCCACTCTGCAGTCTAAATGGAGAGATTCCTGAGAATAGATACATCCTTAGTCATGTCTCTGAGTCTGGAGGGAGGGAGGGGGAAGGAGAGGCACAGAGAGAGAGAGAGAGAGAGAGAGGGAAGGATAGAGAGAGAGAGAGAGAGAGAGAGAGAGAGAGAGAGAGAGAGAGAGAGAAGAGAGAGAGGGGGGGAAGGAAAGAGAGAGAGAGAGAGTGAGTCTTCCTGTCTCCAAGACACTTGTGGCCAAATCTGGGCAGGATGGGAGAAAAGACACGCACAGTCCGACCAGGAGGCTTGGAACTCCGCCCAAAAGCAGAAGAGAAAAATTGATGGTGTTTACATACTGGAGAATACATTGCAGGCATATTTGAAGGGGATGCAGATGATGTGTGTTGATTTGTATAAACATTTCTTCCCCCTAGCGTAGCGTAGGCTCACTGGACGTTCCATCTTCTAGAGCTCCATTGACAGCAGCGCTCCGCTGAGGTAATCAAAGCAGAATATTATGTGATTCAGAGTAGTGTAATTCTGACTCAGAGGCCACAGTGTGAACAGGGATGGACAAGACTAGAAGATCCTGTCCTTTGGGCTGGGATGAAAAGATGAGAGGAGGTACTGTAGTGGATGGATGGATGGATAGACTGATATCATGTGTATATGTTGATGAATTGAGATAGACCAGTAATTCTCAAGTCTATAATGCCAGGTCCCATAATGCTGCCCTCAACCCCTCACACCCAATGGGAGTTTGGCCCTCAATGTTGATGCTTATGTAGCAGGGTGGATTATCCCTGCTTTATGAGAGTGGTTGTACACGGCCACCTGGTAGCGAGAATGCAGCAGAGCTGAGTCCAGCTGGATCCCCGACTGTAGGCCAGGAATGTTGAAGTGGAGGTCGAGCAGCAGGAGTGGATGGGGCCTAGGATTCACTGACCTAGGAATGGTACTCTGGTCCTTCTGGCCCTCCAGGGCGATAAGCAGTAGCTCCCCACACACTCACACTTCCCCCAATACTTCCTGAGCCCTCCCACACCTGATGGCAGCAAGATGGATGATATATTCGCTCCCCAAAGCAGTACTCTTCCTTAATGATGAGAGAAGACTTTTCACATTAAACTATAGGCAGGGGGTGGGGAAAAGGGTTAAACAATAATGAGCATTACCCGGAGAGAAAAGGGTTAGACAAGATGCACATTAAAGACACACACACAGTGTTCCCATTTACGTCTCCTTTATATAAACGTCTAGTTCAATTTTACAAGTGTATTACTCAATTAGAAAAGCTATTCCCACACTGGGCACCTAGTGCTCTCGATCTATAATACACATGGATGAAAGTTATTCCCACATGGATGAAAGTTATTAACAGTGGGCCCACATTAGCAAATAAAAGTCCTAACTAAAGCCAGCTTGAATTGGTTGGGGCGCCCCTATACACTGCTGCCAGCGTTCGTTCAAAGCACCGTTTATCTTCGCCCTTAGAGAGCCTGCGCCACACAGTGAATTGTCTACCGATAACATTTCAGCACTCAGAGCGCCGCTGTACTTATCCAAGATGGCGGGCCTACTCTCACCACCACTAGTCCGGGTGTTAAGATGGCCGTCTGGAGATCCCGCGATAACAGCCAGCGGGGCGGGGTAGACGCTGGGGCAGGTGAGCTGCTGGGGAACGGCTTGGAGGGGCTGGAGGAGCGTGCAGTGTAGTGGCGTCCTCTGCTGGGCTGAAGAGGTGGGCCGACACGCAGACTAAACTGTGGTGCTAACCTAAACAAAGCTAAGCTGTGGGTCGTGGTGAACCCCCCTGCTATGACGCCTATACACAGCTAACGCAAGGTGGACAATATCTACCACCTGGTCTTCGGCGATGCTCGCCTGTTGGTTCATTCACAGTGTCTCTGGCACATTAACCAAACGCTAAGCTACCGCATACTTCTAGGACATACCTGGGCATTGTACGGCCCGCGGGCCGTATCCGGCCCGCGGGATGATTCTGACCGGCCCGCGAAAGATTACATGATAATAAAAAAAAAAAAATGTTTTTTTTAAATATTTTTTAATATTTTATTTTTATTTTATTTTATTTTTTTATGTCAACGTTCACACGCACAATATACGCTTACCTAGGATTTGTTATTTGATGTTTGGATTTATTTTTTCACAACTGAGGTAGGTAGATACAATTTTTAGAGACTAAAATAAAGAAAAAAGGTATCGATTCACAGGTACCGGTACCGTATCGGTTCAAATGTGAACGGTACCCATCCCTACTGAACACACAACTGCAGGGCAAGGGCATTTTTGCTCATGAAATGCATAGCCATGTGAAAGCCTTCATGACAAAGTTGCAATTAATTTCAAGGCAACTAGGCAGCAACAATCTCAAACACATGAAAACCCTGAAAGAAGTCAAACCATCAGCTGATCACCGGCACAGGTACTCAAATCAAAATCAAATCAAATTTATTTATAGGGCCCGACAACACACGTTAATGTCCCCATGGGCCGTACAGATCTTCTTTAAACAAGTCAAGAAGAAAACATAACAATAAGTCAAAAACAGAACAAGAACACCATAAGGTGCAAACATTTTTAGATGGATGCAAATAAATGAAAGAATGCAAGCACTCCCAGACATACCCCACGCGAAGGTAAGGAAAAACTCACTAAAACCTAACGATAGGGAAAAAAGCTCCACAGGCAGTGTGGAGGAGAGAAACCTTAGAAGGGCTATTCAAGGGGGGATCTCCCTTCTTAGATGTTGGTGATAGTAGTGTTGCAGACGGACAGTTGGTAAGCATGCACTCATGTGTGTAGTGGAACACAGATGAGTGCATGCAATAGCAACTGTACATTTTGAAAAATTAAAGATAGAGCTAATAGCGATAGCAACTGAACATTTTGAAAGATTAAAGATAGAGCTGATAGCAATCTATTTGAGGCACAGGGGCGGCGCAAAGAGGGTCACGTCCTCCCCGTCTTAGTCAAGGGACATTTAATGTTGGGAGCACTGCATGATGAATTTTCAAGGCGTTTTCAAGATTTCAAAAAGGTTGAGGATGAAATGCAGCTGGTTTCCTCTCCCTTTACCTGCAGTGTTGATAGTGCACCCACTGATGTTCAGCTTGAACTCATTGACCTGCAGTCTGATTCACTACTGAAAGAGCACTTTAAGTCAGCATCACTGCTAGAGTTCTACTCTGCTCTCAAGGAGGAGAACTTTCCAAACATGAGGAGACATGCTCAGAAGATGTTGGTTCTCTTTGGATCCACCTATATGTGAACAGACATTCTCAGTCATGACGTTTACCAAGTCCAGGTACAGATCCTCTCTCACTGATGAACATCTGGCAGCTGTGCTTCGCATCTCCACCTCAGACATGCAACCTGACTTTGATGGACTTGTTAAAGCTCAACAGAGACTGGATTTATCACACTGAATGAAAAAAAAAGAGCTGAAGAACACTAAAATGTGGAAATATAACAAGTGAAATGATACACTTGATATTTTTTTTTCTTTTTTTTGCACAGTTGTGTTTAATATAGGCATGTAAAGTAAAAAAGGCTACTGGGACACTTTTCTTTACACAGTTCAGTGACATGTCTTGTTTATTTTGGCTATAAGATGATGTGATGTCTTTAGAAAGCTAAGAAAATCCTTGTTTCAATAGTATATGAAACTCAAAATAACTTTATTTGTATAGCACTTTTTCATACATGCCCTTTGTTATTAATGTTTCACATTTTGTTTATAATTTTGGAAATAAATTCTATTTGAATAAATGATATTTTTGAAAGCTAACCTCACCTTTTAATTGCCAAATAATAACATACACTCTTACCAGGGGTCAAAACAATGCCATTTACTGCTTTTTATATAGAAATAAAATGTATATTATGCATAATTTTTTTTGGAATTTTGGCCCGGCCCTCCAACATATTTTCAGTTGCTCATTCGGCCCCCCGGGGAAAATAATTGCCCACCCCTGTTCTAGGATAACCCGTTGTGTAACTGAGTTTATCTGGCGCATTAACCAAACGCTAAACTACCGCATACTTCTAGGATAACCCGTTTTGTAACTGAGTTTATTCCTCGCGTGCTGAATCTCTGGAGCTCTCGTTCCAGACGTCCTTCTTCCTCCGTGGAAAACGCTGAAGAGGTCTCTCCGCTGTCCGAGCCCCGCCTTCAGCCCATTCTTCTTCACCTGATGTCCTCCCTGCCCAGCGTGGCCACCAGCGCCCCTGCCGGCACCTGTATCCTGTCCTACTATGAAGCGTCAATGTTTAGGATAGGGAATCAAAGAGAGCAGCAAGTTAAGAGTCAATGTCGGGGTAGGGAGAATCAAAGAGCAGTCAACCGGTTACAATGTCCTCATGAACACAGGGAATGCAAAAGATTAGCGTTAGACACCCTGAATAATAGTCAGACATATTCAGGTGGCTACATTTCCCCCTACTTTCAACTTGCAAAGTCCTCTGCAAGTTACACAAGTGGAACACACTCATGTATACGGTCCTTAGACCAACAGTTTCACACAACTATTCAAGATTTGCAAACACTGTTCAACATACACACTCTTTAGCACGTAGTCATGGCGATACCGGGCGGGTAGCCGACCTCTGGTGCTCCTCTGTGGCCGGATTGGTCCGACTCCTCCCATTTCCGACTCCGTGTCGGACTCGTCTGTCCCCACCGACAGGCCGTCGGCCGCGGCCTCATCTTCCGGAGCCACAGGTTGGTCGCCCGCATCGTCCGCTCCCACCGACAGGTCGTCGACAGCGGCCTCGTCCTCTGAAGCTACCGGCGGGTCGCCTGGACCGGCCTCCTCGCGTCCCTCTATGCCGTCCTCCCCCGATGAGTCCGACTCCACCTCTTCCCCCGCATCGGGCACGACCCCTGCGACGACCCGAGGGGACCTGGGTGAGTTACACGCCCTGGGACGCGGTTCCCGAGGACAATAGACGGCGTGTTCCACGTCCATTTCAGACGAGCTCCGCGAGCATGTAGGAGCCCTCCGGGGGATCCGTGCACGCCCTTCCCGATCGGATGTTAGAAAGGAACAGGGCTTGAGCTGGTCCTGATGTACAGTCCTCTCTGGGCCCCCTTCTTCAGGCCGGACAGTGAACACAGACGTCCCCTCGTGGCTCTGTGCAACCACCAGATAAGGCGTAGGCTCCCACTTGTCCTGTATCTTATTACGACCCCTGGGTCGGTGGTTGCGCAGCAGGACCCGGTCTCCAGCCCTTACGAGCGCGCCTCTGGACTGGCGGTCATATATCCGCTTGCGGCTATGAGACGTATGCTTCGCCGTGGCTCCTGTGGCAGTTGTACGTAAGTACCAGCTCTGGCAGGTGTTCTTTCCAGTCTTGCTTCTTGTCCGTGGGCAAGCTATGCAGCATATCATGCATGGTCCGGTTGAACCTTTCACATTGGCCGTTCCCCTGGGGGTGGTAGGGCGTAGTACGGCTTTTCGAGATCCCGTAGAGTCTACAGAGTTCTTTGATGACGCTAGATTCGAAATTTCGACCTTGGTCGGCATGGAGCCGGGCAGGGCAGCCGTAGTACACAAACCAATGCCGGATGAGCGCGGTGGTCTTGGCGGTCTGATCTTTGGTCGGGATGGCGATGGTGAATCGGGTAAACATATCGGTCAACACCAGGATGTTCTCGTAGCCGCCCGTCGACATCTCCAACATCGTAAAGTCCATGGCTAGGATTTCCATGGGCGCAGTCACGTTGGTGCAGGTCATCGGGGCCTGGGACTTAGGGAACACGTCCCGGGCCAGTGCACACCGTTTGCACTGTTGTACCCAGCCATTCACCGCCGCTGCCATGGTCTGGCAACCATCCCTACAACCATCCCTTTTGCTCCTCCCTAAAAACAAAATGGCTGCCGTGATAGCTGTGTGAAATGACAGCTCCTGAAAAGTTTGTTGGATTTTATTGGATTTTATTGAATTTTAATGGATTTTTAACATGGAATTGTACTGCCAGTTGAAAGGGTCTGTTTTATTTCATCTGCTTTAACTGTGGACTACTTATACTGTTTTTGGGAACTTTTCTGAAATTGTGCTCTTGCTTGTTATCAGTAGCCTAGCCTAGCTGGCTCTGTTAGCAATTAGCCAAGAGCTGGAAGACCTGCAGTAGCTTAGCTGGCTCTGCTAGTCCTGCTATCAATCCAGTCCAGAGTTGGAAGAATAATCTCCTGTTTACCTGCCCATCACAACTGCTGCAGTGTGGCTCGTCTATAGCCTAGATCTGCAGCAGAGGCTTATTGCCTGAGAGATATATTTTTTACTTTGGCCTGACTTGGGCCTCCAGCCTGCTACACCTGGGCCTCCAGCTCTACTGGGCCACTAGCTGCACCTGGGCCTCCAGCTATACTGGGCCTCCATCTCTACTGGGCCTCCAGCCTGCTCTACCTGGGCCTCCAGCTCTACTGGGCCTCCAGCTCTACCGGGCCTCCAGCTCTACTGGGCCTCCAGCCTGCTCTACTGGGCCTCCAGCCTGCTCTACTGGGCCTTCAGCCGGCTCTACCTGGGCCTCCAGCTCTACCGGGCCTCCAGCTCCACTTAGCCTCCAGCTCTACTGGGCCTCCATCTCCACCTGAGGACCTCCAGCTCCACTAGGCCTCCAGCCTGCTCTGCCTGAGCCTAAAGCTCCAGGATGACATCGGGCGCCGGTCCCCCACTGGAGTGTTCCACTACTGGCTGTTGCCAGATCGCCAAGCAGTTGGAGGATTTGCTGGAGCGGGTCTCCCTCCTCACCACCATCCATCTGGATGAGCAGAGACATCGGGAGACCATCCTGTCGGCTGACCTGAGAGAAGCACCCCCCCGCGCGCCCCCCGTTCGGCTGGATCTTCTAGGGAGAGCCTATACAGGAAGCAGGGAGCCAAGCCCAAGCTCTACAGCTCCACTCCTACTCACCCCCCTCCCCAGGCCTGGTCTAAAGTGCGGTCGAGGCGTAAGAGGCGAACCTGGGACTCTCGTCTTAGCCCTCCACCCCATGAGTCTCTCTCACTCTCCAACAGATTCAACATCCTGGAGAGTGTGGAGCTTGACCACTGGACACCAGGGGCCAAGAGGCAACGTCCGGGGTCAGGCTCACCCACTCCTACGGCTAGGAGCTGTCTGGGCCCCCCACCACAGGAGCGGGAGGAGGATCTGCCAGCTACTCCTAGCATTTCTAGGCGCCCTGGTTTCCCGGTCTTCACCCCCAGACCGAAACTGACCTCCTCTCCCGGGGCGTGGGAGCAGGTGTTGCAGCAGACTGGTCATGCAGGAATGTCCTTCACTGCTGCTCCTGGTAGCCGACACGCAGGAGGCGTGGATGGGTCCCCTGCCTCACTCTCTGAAGGATCTCCCTCGCCAGCCACGCCCCCCTCCCACTCGGAATAGTAAACCTCTACAGAGACCCACAAGGCATGGTGAGCCCTGCACCGCTCCCCCCACCCCTCCCTCTGTGCTTGTCATTGGGACTTCAATGGTGCGTCATGTGGCTGTCCCGAGGGCCAGAACCTACTGCCTCCCAGGAGCCAGGGTCTCGGACATCAAGGCAGCACTCCCTTCACTCATTAAGGACCATCCTCAGGCATCATCCATCATCATCCACTCCGGGTCTAATGACATTAGGTATCAACAGTCTGAGTTATTGAGGGAGGACTTTAGGGCCCTGATCTCCACAGTCCAGTCATCTAATAAATCCTGCATTATCTCTGGTCCCTTTCCCTCCCCTAGGTATGGGGATGGCAAGTACAGCAGGATCCGTGAACGTCATATCTGGTTGAAGGGTTACTGTTGCCTAATGATGATTCCCTATATAGATAATTTCTATGTTTTCTGGAGACGTCCGGAGCTCTTTGCTAGGGATGGCCTTCATCCCAACTGGAATGGAGCCCGGCTGCTCTCCATGGGTATGGACATGGCTCTGAGATCCGCAGTGAGTGGGAGTAGGGAACTGGTCCGAAAACATAGAACAGTGGATGTGGCCTGAAATGGGGTGAGTCCGATCCATCTCATAGTTCCTTGTGTCCATGTTTTTAAAGCCACTCCCAGGGATCAGGCGGATCAAAGCCCTATTGATGGACCTACTCCTAAAAATATCTCTGTTGTATGTGATGGTTTGTCGCGTGGTAGGCGCAGTTATGTAGAAGAGAGGGGTGTGGTCAGGAGTAACCTGGTGGATCTTAAAAATGAGAGATATGTACACCCCTTGTCTCAGGTTTCTGTTCCCATAACCTCTGTACCTAATGATACAGTCTCTGCCACAGTTAGTCTGAACAGCCCATCTGCCTTCAAGGATAGGAAAGGGCTTGGCCTAATCCATTTAAACATACAAAGCCTCCTTCAACAACATAAGTTAGACCATCTGAACATTTTAGTATCTCAGGCTGATCCTGATGTTCTGGTTTTATCGGAAACCTGGTTAAAGAAATCTGACAATGACTCATCTGCAGCTTTACAGCACTATAATTTATATAGAAGCGACAGAGCTGGCAGAGGGGGTGGTGTTGCAATGTATGTAAAATCCTGTTTGTCTGTTTCAGTATTGAATACCATCACAGTTCCAAAGTGTTTCGAATTACTTGTGCTGAAGGTTGATTTGGGGCCTTGTAACTCTTTAGTTTTGATTGGTGTCTATAGGCCTCCCAAAGCTGAGGCTAGTGCTACTGATAAAATTATGGATATACTGTCATTATATTCTAATTCAGAGATGCTAGTGCTGGGTGATTTTAACTTGGACTGGCGAAATGCTGCTTCTAGTTACCTGAAGGAGGTGAGTGGTAACCTCTGCCTTACTCAGTTGATTACTGAGAGCACTAGACCAAACCCTAAAGATCATGCTAAATCCACTCTCATTGACTTGATATTTTCTAACAGATGTGACAGGATCTCTGCTAGTGGTGTTTTTGATTTAGGCATTAGTGATCATTGTCCTACGGTCTGTGTTAGATCCACAAAGCTGCTGAAATCAAGACCGCGTATTGTTCAAAGAAGAAATCTTAAAATCTTTAACCCCCAAACCTTTTTGGAGGACATTGCTACTAATAATAGTCTATGTTTAGCAGGGTCTGATAATGTGCAAACTGCACTGGATTATTTTATAAAGACATTTAATTGCTTTGTAGATAAACATGCTCCTTATAAAAGGACTAGGATTAAGGATAGGGTGGCACCGTGGTTCTCAAGTGAGCTGTCAGCATTATTTTCTGAGCGGAACTCTGCGTGGTCACGTGCTAGATGCACTGGGGATACGCAAGACTGGCTTTCCTTCAGACAACTTAGAAATAGAACTACTGCAGCTGTGAGGAAGGCTAAATCTGATTACTTTTTAGTAGAGCTGGGCCGTTAACGGCGTTAACGTGCTGCGTTAACGTGCTGCGTTAACGCTATACTAATATCGCGCGATAATATAATTAACGTATTAATCAAAAAAAAAAAAAAAAAAAATTAAATTTTTTTCTTTTTACCTTTATTTACCCAGGGTAGGTTCGCTGAGCACAGATGCTCTTTTTCAGGAACGCCCTGCTTCACATTCACACAGTTCCATTCACACCTGGGAGCTGCCCAGTACAACCACAGTTGACACCATTGGCCACTGAGCAACTCCACTGGAGCAGTTGATTCAAGCCATGTCACATTTCAAGTTTGAAATGATTCTTTCTGTTTTGCTCCTGAGAGTGTGCTAGATACTGTACTGTACTGGTACTATTATTTATTTGTGTTAACTTCTGAATAAAACAACTTATTAATACAAAACTTATACAATCATCAAATTTGCTGACGACACAGTGGTGGTGGGCCTGATCTCTGCCAACGACGAGAGGGCCTACCTGGAAGAGGTCAAGGTCCTGGCGGGATGGTGCCAGGAAAACAGCCTCTCCCTGAACGTCAGCAAAACAAAGGAGATGATTGTGGACTTCAGGAGGTCGGGGGTCAAGGACTACAGCCCCCTCAGTATCGACGGGGCACCGGTTGAGAGAGTCAACAGCTTTAAGTACCTCGGAGCCTACATATCCGAGGACTTGACATGGACCACACACATTGACAGTGTTGTGAAGAAGGCACGACAACGCCTCTACTTCCTCAGGCGCCTAAGGAAGTTCCAAGTCAGTCAGAAGATCCTTAAGAACTTCTACTCATGTACAATAGAGAGCATCTTGACCGGCAACATCACCTCCTGGTTTGGGAATAGCACTGCACAAGACCGAAGCAGACTACAAAGAGTGACACGTTCAGCCGAACGCACAATTGGAGGGGGGCTCCCCACCCTCCAGAACATTTACAACAAGCGTTGCACGGGCAAGGCTAAGAGAATCATTAAAGACTCCAGTCACCCGAACAACTGCCTCTTTGAACTGCTGCGGTCAGGCAAGCGATACCGGAGTCTCAAGGCGAGCACAGAAAGACTCAGAAGAAGCTTCTATCCCCAGGCCATCAGGCTGCTAAACGAACAATGAATGAACACTACACAACAACAACCACCAAACGCACATAGCACACACATCCACACGCACACACTCACTTTAAACAAACACACTGTAGCACCCACTCCACACACTTTATAGCACACACCCACTTTAAACAAACACACTGTAGCACCCACTCCCCACACTTTATATTTATTGATGAAGGATTGCACTACAACTCGTACACCTTACTGTAAATTGTACCTAAAATTGTACCTCATCCCATTTCTGCTTTGCACTAGATAGTACTGTACATTAGTACACTGCATAGTATTGTATATTATATGGTAACTCAGAACATTGTACATATGTCTATACCGAACACTGTGACCTCATTTTTCTTCTTCTAAATTACATGCTATATTATGTTATTTGATACTATCTTGTCTAGCACAGTCTCTGGAGCGTAACAGTAAGAAGCATTTTGTATGAAAGTATTCTGTACTTCTGTATGACAACTATTAAAGAACTTGAACTTGAACTAAACACAAGTACATCTTATTGAACATTATTTTGATATTTCATTACCAATTATCATAGCAAAACAGCTTTTTCAAACAGTCTGTAATGCATTTTGGAAACGGGAGATGGGCTCATGGTGTAATGGGCCACCTGGCCTGAGAAACATAAGGAGGAAAGAAAAAGTAAGGACTTACTTCTGGTCATTATTTGGGTAGAACACACATATTTTGAATGCCTTCGGCAGGTTTTTTATTTTTTTTTAGCCATTTTAATCTAGATTAATCTAGATTAAATCCAGGATTGCAGATAGATTAATCTAGATTAAAAAAATTAATCTATGCCCACCTCTACTTTTTAGACTTAGTCTCGAATTCCTACTCTAACCCAGCTAAATTCTGGGGTGCAGTAAACCTGTCAAAAAATAACCCTGCTACATTGCCATTGTGTATTAATGTGGCTGATTGTAAAATCTCGGATCCTCAGGAAATTTGTCTTGCTTTCAATAAACACTTCATTGAGGCTGGGTCCTTATTTGACAGGTTGTCTACTGGGCTGGCTCCACTGGATGTTGACTCTGACCCTAGCGGCCTAGCCCAATCTTCGATCATGCCTCGTGTGTACCTACATTTTCCTTCCAGCCATTTTCATCTAGTGAAACTCTCAATATCTTGCAATCCATAGACCCTAAGTGTTCTACTGGTGTGGACAATTTAGACTCTTTTTTTATAAAACTGGCAGCCCCTGTCATTTGTGAGCCATTGTCACACATCTTTAACTTTTCTATTGCATCTGGCATAGTCCCGCAAGTGTGGAAATCTGCCAAGGTGCTCCCCTTGCACAAAGGGGGGGATAGGGATAAGATGGATAACTATCGTCCTATCTCCAAACTATCATGCCTAGCCAAAGCACTGGAGACCTTGGTAAACAACCAATTAAAAACCTTTTTCTCAAGTTGCTCAGTGCTAAGTACTCACCAATCAGGTTTCAGAGCAAATCATAGTACTATTACAGCTGTTACTTTGGTCACTAATGACATTATTTCAGCCCTGGACAATGGGAAGCATTGTGCAGTTCTCTTTGTAGACCTCTCAAAGGCGTTTGATACAGTAGACCATCACTTGCTTTTGAATAGTCTAGCTAGCATTGGCCTGGATAAAGCCGCTTGTGCTTGGTTTCAGGACTATTTATCTTCAAGGTGTCAATCTGTGAATTCAGGTAACTTTCAATCTGATTTCCTGCCATTGTCTAAGGGTGTACCACAGGGTTCGGTATTGGGGCCGGTCCTCTTTACAATCTATATTAATGATATTGTTTCTATAGTCTTTCAGCACTAGCAGGTTGTCAGGCTCATCTTTATGCGGATGATACAGTTGTCTACTGCATTGCGGATACTGTTCAGGAAGCTATTGTGAACCTGCAGCTTGCGTTTGACACTCTCCAAAATGCTCTAGCTAAGCTCAAGTTAGTGCTTAATGCTAGTAAAACCAAGTATATGATGTTTTCTAGAGCCAGGGTTATAGATTATGACATGCTACACCTAACAACAGCAAATGGTTTGTATATTGAAAGAGTTAGTGAGTATAAATATCTTGGTATATGGCTGGATGATAAACTTTCTTTTAAATTCCATATAGATAACCTAGCTACAAAATTACGGCAAAAGATTGGTTTCTTGTACCGTAACCGCGCTAGTTTTCCTATGTTCTGTAGGAAAAGAATTATACAGGCTGTTTTTTTGTCAATATTGGACTATGGTGATGTCATTTACAGGCATGCGTCTGCGTCTGCATTAAGGCCTTTGGATTATGCCTACCACTCCGCCCTAAGATTTATTACGGGTGACAAATATGATACTCACCATTGTCTTTTGTATGAGAGGGTAGGCTGGCCATCTCTCTCGTTGCGACGTAGTTATCATGGGTATCTTTTTATCTACAAAGCAATTATTGGCAAACTTCCACCTTATATTACATCTTTGTTGGTCTGGAGTGCTGTCACCTACCAAACTCGTTCGAATGATCGGCTTGTGCTCAGGGTGCCTCGAGTTCGGTCTGAGCTTGGAAAATCTGCCTTCTCCTACGATGCTCCATACACATGGAATACCCTGCAAAAGACTCTAAAGCTCGGAACATTCCCGTCATTCATGGAGTTTAAAGGCATTGCACTTGACCTATGTACTGAATCATGTAATTGTTTTTAATCCATCATTGTAGTAATTGTAATTCATTGTAATTATTAACTGTTATGATATTTGTGTCCTTTGTTAACTCGTCATCACTGTAAATGAGGGAAACCTCAGTGCTTTCACGAGTATAAATAAAGGTTTGAAATGAAAATGAAATGAAAAAAATTCCCATCCAGAAGTAACTTCGCCTCATCAGGTCTATAGTCACCTGCCTACCGAAGTGTCCCCCGTAGTCGTGCTGGGTCTCATAGATATGTCGCCGCAGGGCCGTCGGCACCACCAGTTGCAGGACCTCTTCCCCGTTGCGGGGGTCGCTGACGCGTCGAAACAGTACTTTTTTGTGTAGACGGAACCGCTCCCATTGCCCGTATAACTTGCAGAGACCAGGGTCCACATCTTGCAACTGGGCTTTAGTGGGTGGGGTCCCACGGGTCACTGCCCGCCATACCGGTCCCAGTTTGGGGTCTTCCGCCTGGAGTTGCCGTAGTTCGTCCCAGCTGTACCCGCTGTTCCCCTTCTGCGTCACTATTTGTCTTGCGACGACTGCCGGGACCCCCGGCGGGTCGGTCCGGTCCTCGGGGTCTAAGCGAGCCCGGACTTCTTCCGCCGGGATCACTACGAAGCCTTCGCCGGCCAGCCTTGCGGCTAGGGGCGCCTCGGGGCTCAGGCGAGCACGGACTCCCAGCCGAGTATGTGCTTCCGCAGTGATTGCTAGAAAGTCTTTTTCGGTGTCCGCTACTTCTGATTCTTGCCTCATCGGGATGCGTGACAAGGCGTCGGCATTTTGGTTGAGTCGGCCGGGCTTGTAATGCACCACAAAGTCGTATTCGGCCAGCTGGGTGACCCAGCGCTGCTCCACCGCCCGCAAATTGGCCGTGTCCAGGTACCGCAAAGGGTTGTGGTCGGTGACCACGGTGAATTGGGAGTAGAGCAGGAGGTCTCGGAACTTCTCGGTGATCGCCCACTTCAGGGCAAGGAGCTCCAGCTTGAACGCGCTGTAGTTCTGGTTGTTTCTTTCGGACCCTCGTAGGCCCCTGCTCGCGAAGGCGATGACGCGATCTACGCCCTCTTGCTTCTGACTCAGCACGGCTCCCAGCCCCAAGTAGCTTCCGTCCGTGGTCACTACGAATGGGGAGTTGGAGGTCCGGATATGCCAACACCGGTGGCGTCATTAGGCACCCTCGCAGGTGGTCGAAGGCCTCCTGACACTTTAGAGTCCATTGGAAGGCCTCGGTCCGTCCTTTAGCGAACCCTTTCTTTTCCTTTCCCATGAGGGCATGCAGAGGCTGCGCCACTTGGGCGAAGTGGGGCACGAATCGCCGGTAGTACGACATGAATCCGATCACTTGTCGCACTTCTTTCGCCGAGCGTGGTGCCGGCCAGTCCTCCAGGGCCTTTACTTTGTCGGTGTCGACTTGGACCCCGGCCACAGATACAATGTGTCCCAGGAATTTTACTTCCGCCTTGAGGAGGAAACACTTCCGGGGCTTGAGTTTGAGGCCATGTTTGCGGAGGCGTCCGAACACCAGGTCCAGCTTCTGACAGTGGCTCTCGAAGTCCCGTAAGAACACCAACACGTCGTCCAGGTAGACCAACAGGACATCGAAGGCCAGGTCCCCTAACACCGCGGTCATCAACCGCTGGAACGTCGCCGGCGCATTGCACAGCCCGAAGGGCATACGGGTCCACTGGTAGAGGCTGAAGGGCGTCATGACGGCCGTCTTTTCTTGATCCTCCTCCTTCACCGCCACCTGGAAGTAGCCCGCCGTGAGGTCGAGGGATGAGAAGATTGTTGCCTGTCCGAGGGCGTCTAGGGACTCCTCTATATGGGGTAGAGGATACGCATCTCGGTGCGTCACATCGTTTAGTTGACGGAAGTCGCAACAGAATCGCACGGAGCCGTCTTTCTTGATCACTATCACTGCGGGCGACGCCCATGGGCTACAGTTCTCCACTAGGACGCCCTGACCGACCAGGTCCTGCATGTGTCGTTTCACTTCCTGAAAGATGTGAGGCGGTATCCGGCGGTGCCGTTGTTTGATGGTGTGTGCGTCCCCGGTGGGGATGTAGTGAGTGACCGTGGTAGTGTATCCGTAGTCTCCATCGTCGATGGAGAACACCGTCTTGTGTTTCTCCAATACCTGGTTCAGTCGGTCCACCTGTGCCCGGGTAAGGTCTTGGAGGTTCGCTTGTACGGGCACGGCTAGTCGTCAGGTCTTCTCGCCGGTGACCGCAGTAGTCGGGTTGTCTCCGGCTTCAACCGCCGTCACTCTCAATCCCCCGGCAACTTCTTCTACGGTCACCCTCTCCTTGGGCAATACTTGACGGGGGCAGTGAAGTTCCGCCAGTCGGGACCGGGGCCGAAGCACGATGGCCGCGTCGGTCGGGTTTAGTAGCCGCACGGGCACCCTCCCATTTAGGGCGTGGGCCACTACATTGACCACCAGTAGGCCGGGCGGTAGGTTGGCAGTCGGAGTACTCTCGAGCAGTATGGGGCGTCGTGTCTTTGCCGACGTCTCGCAGCGGCCCTGAGCGATCCTTTTGCTGCGTGGGTGGATGACTACCGGGTCTCGGCCGGCCACTTTCAGGTACCCCCTTCTCCCCAGGGCGGTGCACCCCTGTTCCTCGTGAGCAACGGCAGCAACGACTCGGCGCAGGGCGGCACTCCCGGCGTCGGAGCGACAACGACCTGAGGGGCGTATCCCCTTGATTCCCTCGAAGAGGTCGTACACCCCGCCAAGTATGTTCATCCCCAGGAGGCCCGGGACGGCGTGTCCCGCGGGGCTGCGGAGAGGGTCGTCTTTTACTATTAACACGTATTTTCCGGGGAACGTCATCTCTAGGCACTTCACTTCCGCGTAGAGGCACCCCACCACTGGGATTTCTAAGCCGTTGGCGGCCGTGAGGGTGATCCAGTTGGCGGAGGACAGCCTCTTCTTCGGGAAGTGCCGCTTGAAATGGGTTTCAGTCATGGTGGTAACCTCGGATCCAGTGTCGAAGAGGCAGCAGGTCTCGACGCCGTCTATCTGCACGTCTAGGGTGTAGCAGCCCCCGTATACATCTTGAGCCCCTGGGCCCTCAGCGACCGAGTCAACGGCTCCTGTCGCCACGGCGTCAATTGCCCCTCGCGTTCCAGATCGGTATCCCGACGGGCCCGGAGCTTCGGGCACGGGGAAAGGTGCTGGCCGTGGTCCGCCGGCTTGGAGTGGGCATTCCCTACTGATATGTCCCGGCTGCTGACAGGCGTAACAGATCAGTCTCCCATCCTCGCTCTGGCGGGGAAGATAAGATAAGATAAGATATTCCTTTATTGATCCCCTTGGGGAAATTCAAGGCCAATGCGGGGCAGCGGGCATGTCTCCCCTGGGTCGGCGTCCGGCGACACTTCTTTGGGGCGCATCACGCTCTTGCTGAAGGGACCGGAGGAATTGTTCTTGGCGCGCGACCAACTGTCCTTGGGCCGCGACCAACTGTTCTTGGCCCGCAAACAGCTGTCGGATGGATTTCTGTAGTGCGGCTATGCTAAGAGGGGGTTTGCGTCCCTCCGCGGCGGTGGCGTGTATCGTGCCCCGGCGGAACCCTTAGAGGGGGGCAGGACCAGCTCCTCTTCGGACCAGTCGATCGCCGCCAGCATTAATTCGAGGAACGTCCATGTCCCGTCCTCCCTTATATATTTTCTCATCTCCCGTCGCAGCGTTTCGTCCCTTAGGCCTAACACGAACTGTTCCTGCAGCAGGGTGGCGGTGTCTGAGACCTGTGTGGGTGCCCAGCGCTGTATGCGATGAATCTTCTCCTGTAAGTCGTAGGCAAACTGTCTCACGATCTCGCCATCTGTTTGTCGGCGGTCATAGAACTCTCCCAGACGGACACTGACCGGGGTTTTGTCTCCGTACGTCTCCTCCAGCAACCGGAACATGGTGTCCGGGTCCGGGACGGCCTCTTCCATCACGAATCGCACCGTCCGTTTAGCCTCGCCTTTCAGGTGTTGTTGTAAAGACTCCGCCTGCTCTTCGGCTGGCGCTCGGCTGGTCCGGAAATGTGCTTTCATTTCCCGGATCCAATCCTCCACTGGCGGCTCTCCCCTCCCTCTTTCCCCCCCGAACTCGCTGCATTTTTGGTCCCGTTGGACGTACACAGTCGAGGGGGTCGCGCGGGGTTCGCGGCCGTTCCTGTCGAGGACGGCCTGGGCCTTTTCTATGGCCACCGCCTGTCGGTCCAGGAGGCCTGCTTGGTCGTGGGCTTGGTTCGTCAGAGCCTTCACCTGTGCGGTCATGTTTTCCATCGTTTTGGTTTCTTCCTATTTGACCTCGGCGGGGTCGTGCTGGGCGCTTTGTTGCTCTAGTAGGGCCGCCTGGGCGTTGCACCTCTCTTTCAGAGCCTCCACCTGTGCAGTCAGTTTTTTCGTCGTTTCGGCTTCCTCCTCTTTAACCTCGGCGGTGGCGTCCTGGGCATTTTGTTGTTCCCGTAGGGCTGCCTGAGCGTGGCGCCTCTCTTGGAGTGCCTGTTCGGTCAAATCCCTCACCGCTTCGGTTTGTTGCTTCAGTAGTGCCGCCTGGGCCTGGCACTCCTCCTGAAGCGCCCCATACTTCGCTGCCATTTCCTGCACGGCGCGGGTCCGTTCTTCGGACATCGTGGGTCTCTCTCTCTCGGTCAATCAAAGAAGTGAGTTAGGATGTTGATCCTGTTCGTGACGCCAAATGTAGCAGGGTGGATTATCCCTGCTTTATGGGAGTGCTTGTACACAGCCACCTGGTAGCGAGAATGCAGCAGAGCTGAGTCCAGCTGGATCCCCGACTGTAGGCCAGGAATGTTGAAGTGGAGGTCGAGCAGCAGGAGTGGATGGGGCCTAGGATTCACTGACCTAGGAATGGTCCTTCTGGCCCTCCAGGGCGATCAGCAGTAGCTCCCCACACACTCACACTTCCCCCAATACTTCCTGAGCCCTCCCACGCCTGATGGCAGCAAGATGGATGATATATTCACTCCCCAAAGCAGTACTCTTCCTTAATGATGAGAGAAGACCTTTCACATTAAACTATAGGCAGGGGGTGGGGAAAAGGGTTAAACAATAATGAGCATTACCCGGAGAGAAAAGGGTTAGACAAGATACACACACAGTGTTCCCATTTACGTCTCCTTTATATAAAGTCTAGTTCAATTTTACAAGTGTATTACTGAATTAGAAAAGCTATTCCCACACTGGGCACCTAGTGCTCTCGCTCTACAATACACATGGATGAAAGTTATTCCCACATGGATGAAAGTTATTCCCACATGGATGAAAGTTATTCCCACATGGATGAAAGTGGATGAAAGTTATTCCCACATGGATGAAAGTTATTCCCACACTGGGCACCTAGTGCTCTCACTCTATATTACAGACACAGTAAGAACCTCTTCCCTTTAAGGGTTATCTACTGCTCCGCTTCGCGGTAGGTGAGCACAAGGTAAATAGTAAAGGAGTTCAATGGGAATTTTATAAAGAACCACATGTTATTATTACACTCAAAAGAAATTAACAGTGGGCCCACATTAGCAAATAAAAGTCCTAGCTAAAGCCGGCTTGAAATGGTTGGGGCGCCCCTATACACTGCTGCCAGCGTTCGTTCAAAGCACCATTTATCTTCGCCCTTAGAGAGCCTGCGCCACACAGTGAATTGTCTACCGATAACGTTTCAGCACTCAGACCGCCGCTGTACTTATCCAAGATGGCGGGCCTACTCTCACCACCACGATCCCGCGATAACAGCCAGCGGGGCGGGGTAGACGCTGGGGCAGGTGAGCTGCTGGGGAACGGCTTGGAGGGGCTGGAGGAGCGTGCAGTGTAGTGGCGTCCTCTGCTGGGCTGAAGAGGTGGGCCGACACGCGGACTAAACTGTGGTGCTAACCTAAACAAAGCTAAGCTGTGGGTCGTGGTGAACCCCCCTGCTATGACGCCTATACACAGCTAACGCAAGGTGGACAATATCTACCACCTGGTCTTCGGCGATGCTCGCCTGTTGGTTCATTCACAGTGTCTCTGGCACATTAACCAAACGCTAAGCTACCGCATACTTCTAGGATAACCCGTTGTGTAACTGAGTTTATCTGGCGCATTAACCAAACGCTAAATTACCGCATACTTCTAGGATAATCCGTTTTGTAATTGAGTTTATTCCTCGCGTGCTGAATCTCTGGAGCTCTCGTTCCAGACTTCCTTCTTCCTCCGTGGAAAACGCTGAAGAGGTCTCTCCGCTGTCCGAGCCCCGCCTTCAGCCCATTCTTCTTCACCTGATGTCTTCCATGCCCAGCGTGGCCACCAGCGCCCCTGCCGACACCTATATCCTGTCCCACAATGAAGCGTCAATGTTTAGGATAGGGAATCAAAGAGAGCAGCAAGTTAAGAGTCAATGTCGGGGTAGGGAGAATCAAAGAGCAGTCAACCGGTTACAACGTCCTCGTGAACACAGGGAATGCAAAAGATTAGCGTTAGACACCCTGAATAATAGTCAGACATATTCAGGTGGCTACACTTAGATAAACGTTTCTGTTTATCATGGGTATCTATGAATGCCATTAATGTTATTATTTGGCTCGGTTTGTTGGGCCTGTCAGTGTTTTGTGTCAAATGAAGGCTTCTAACAGAGTAGGCAACATCAGAAATAATAGCAAAGCCACTGAGTAAATAATGAAATAATATAATTTTAAGTAACAGATATTATTGTCCACATAATACACAATCATTAAATAATAGGAATAGGAATTTGAAATTCAAACGTGAATGTGGCATCATTGTTGATAAGAAATAGCAACCAATAAATATGCCATGTAAGTAAAGTGACCCAGAATTGTTTTGAGCACAATGTGGTTGAGAGAAATGGAGTCACCAGAACCTATAGGCTATTATTCATACAGGACTTTATATTAGTTACATTTATATTAGTTACATTAGTTACTTTATATTAGTTACATGGGGGCCTTTACCACAGAGGTGTCCTGATACTGAACTTGATTTCCTGGAATAATTTTATTAAAACAACGATAAACCATAATAATTCGGTACCGCCCCCATTGAGAAAACCCTAATATACAGTAGATGGATGGATGAGGTTGATTTATTGAGGTCGGTAAAAAAACAAAATCTGATTTTCTTGTTTTGTAACAGTGGAGCTTGAAATTGCCTTTAGAGTGTCAGTGTTCAAACAGAAACACAGTGGCTTGGTGCGTGAGCCACCCACATAGCAAGGTGATAATAATCAAATCTCAAATGCACCACACTGTACTTGGCATGGCATTTTGGAAGCACATGCTTGGACGGCTAATCCTTGTGTATACATTCCCCAGAGGTGGTAGGTGTTATTAAAGCCACAATCAGTGATATTATTATTTTCAGGGTATATTCACGTACATTGTTGGAAAATAAGAATGGAATGTAGGTCTATTTTACTCCAATGTTCACAAATGTTTACCAACATAAACACTAATTTTACAGCCATTAAAAAAAATAGCCCACAATTTAATAAAACTTGTGGAACAGTCTCCTTACCCAGGATATTTCAATATTGATAATCCAACGATGTCTATCCAACAGGAGTACTTTTATCTGCAGAAGATCAGTTTATTAGGGACCACAGCTTAGGCTGAACGCCTTCTTCAGCCTATAAAAAAACATGTTTATTTACCCGTGATCTAGTGTTGATCCAGGTATCAAGAGTTGGATCAATCTATAGACAATAAAAACTTGATTGCAATTTAGTTTCTTTCCTTTTTGGTGGCAGTTGGTGGACTACCCCATTTGTTTACGTCTGGATCACCGATGGGGGCTTTAAACCCCTCCGATCCACTGTTTTGACAGAGCTTTCTGTTCTCTCTCACCCAGTGTTGCCACCAACTTCTCCCAGACGCTCCGCCATTGCTCTCCCCGCGCAGGAACCCCGGCGGAGCGGCAGACACCAGGGTTCACTGGCCTGGCGGGGGAGCAGCTGCAGAGGGGCTTTAATCATTAGCAAGGCGAGCAGCTGTACGGCCAACTGTGTATGTGTGCACATGTCCAGACTAATGTATGTCCAGACTAAATGTATATACAATACTGTACTAGCGAGATGTTAGGCTGCCAGAAAGTAAAGCTGTCATCCAAAACAGAACATGTATGATGATGTTGTTGTAAAAGGCCCTGAAAGGTCTGATCTGTACGCTGTGCTCAGGAAGAATTTAAATTTTTTTTTGTACACGATAATGGACATTTTCTGGACATACAGCCATACGTTTCTCGTCGACTGTATTGTCTGATACTTTTAACTATTGCCTGTATCTAATACTTACTGGACGGTCATGCTGATTGCGATGAAGGCATTGCCCTCCGACAAAATAATTCATTTTGAATGAGAGAATCTGTTCCCGATGCGTCGCGTTGCATTTCAGCTGTCGCATACAATTGGATTTATCCTACTTACATTTACATTTACATTTAGTCATTTAGTTGACGCTTTTATCCAAAGCGACTTACAATTTCTGTACGACAAGTCATCAGGAAGGGCACAACTCTTTCAGCTGAGTAACAATGTTCATCAAAGTGTTGCGTGTTACAGTGTAGGTTAGTTTATTAGGACAAGTGCATGACAGTGAGGTTAGTTAGGGTTAGATATTTTTTATTTCTTTTGCATTGAAACACATACATAAGCTAAAACGATAGGTTATGTAGATAACCTAGTTATATTAGTATTGGCTAAGCGTCCCGCTCTGAGCCTTACGAGATACTCTATATCTCCTGTGATACCTAATGTATCTCCCACGAACAAAAAACACATGCACCCCACCTGTATGGGGCCCCGCCCCTTATGGTGGTACCACCCATATAACCATGACTCTGGTCATGAAACACCCTTCCTCGCCAAAAACCCGTCCCAGGAAAAGACCCCTCAAGAGGGAACTCAGGGCGCGCAGAGCGGGACGCTTAGCCAATACTAATATAACTAGGTTATCTACATAACCTATCGTTATATTTCGTATAGCATCGCGTCCCGCTCTGAGCCTTACGAGATAATGGGGAAGAGCGGGCGCGAGACCCGACAGATGTACCCCCTGAGGACCCGTAAGCCCACATCAAGGGGTGCGGGGAGCCCTGTCACCCCATCCTTCCTAACGAAGGGGGGGCGCAGTCAACTCCACCTGAATGCGAACAAGAGGGAGCCAGAACCCCTTGAACACACCGTACAGGCGGAACCACGTGTGACTCAACACACTGCGGCCCATACCCATACACTCCTGCTACCCGACCAAAGGACGGGAAGCAGGAAAGGCCACAGACCCCAGAACCGCCTGGGAGACAGAACCCCCGGTCATGTCCATGAGGTAAAACCTTACAAAGGGGCCCGGTGAGGACCATGAAGCTGCAGCACAGATGGCCTCCACCGAGGCCCCACCCAGGAGAGCGGCAGAGGCAGCCACCCCACGAGTGGAGTGCGCCCTGACGCCCCCAGGGGGATCCTGCCCAGCCAGCGTGTAGCAGAGGGTAACACCCTCGCACAACCAATGGGACAGGCGCTGCTCCGACAGTGCCTTACCAGCACGAGCCCCACCGTAACAGACAAAAAGCTGGTCGGTAACCCTGAAATCCTGAGTACGGCTGAGGTAAATCCCCAAGCACGGACTGGACATGACAGGTGAAGGCCCGCATCTAACTCACCAGTGTGAGGAGGAGGACGAAACGCCTGAACCACAATATCCCGGGAGCGGAAGGAACTCCGGATATTCTTAGGCACGAAAGCAGGATTAGGTCGCAGAGTGACACCGCAATCGGTCCGAAAAGACAGGCACTCTGGACGTACCGAGAGAGCACAGAGCTCACCTACGCGTTTAGCGGAAGTGACAGCCAGAAGGAACGCGGTCCTGAAGGACAGCTGTCCCAACGGCGCCCGCTCGAGCGGCTCAAACGGGGCCAAGGACAACCGACCGAGGACCAATTGAAGATCCCAAGTCGGAGCCAAGGAGCGTTGCACCGGCTTAACGCGTCGAGCGCCAAGCAGGAAACGCTTCACAAGAGGGTGGCTGAACAAGACATCCCCTCAAACCCCTCATGATAGGAGGATATAGCTGCTGCATATACCCTCACCGTCGAAGCCGACAGTCTATCAAGGAGAGACTGGAGGTAACTAAGGACAGCAACCAGGGGGCAGGAGACTGAGTCCTGGCCCCCCGCCTTACACCACACTTGGAACATACGTCATCTGCCCGCGTAAGCGCGACAGTGGAGGGAGCATGCGCATTCCAGATGGTAACACCATCAGGATCAAGGACCTGCGCCCCTCAACGTACCCGTCCCAACAACTGACCTAACAGATGTATGGGGAAGAATCCCTGGCGGCACGGCATCGGTCCCAGACCTGCCTGGCCATGTCCAGACGCAATCCTCACCCGTCAGGATGAGGGCCGCCCCGCGACAGTACACCTGCACCCACATTCTCCCTGCCGGGGATGTGGGGAGCCCTTAGGCCGCGCAGATGGAGGACGCCCATAGCCAGCCGCCCGCCGCCTGGTGCAGACAGGGGGAGCGTACTCCTCCCTGTCTGTCGATACACGACACTGACGTCGTATCGTCCGTCCTGATCAACACCATTTGTGGACCAGAAGGACCGCTTTCAACACCAACACATTGAACGTAGCGCAGACCGGGCAGCATGGTTTGCCAGCTGCCCCCTACTGCGTTGGCCCGACGCGTCACCAGCGAGGGAGGCGTCGGTGAAAACGCGACGTGAGACAGCGCCGTAACCGTCCTAGGACGGAACCTCCCGAGCGTATTGACAACACGCTCTGAGATGGATGCCCATAGCCCTCCAACCGTTGACTGGGAAGAGGAATACTCTACATCCAGTCTACAGCAACCCCAGGCTGGTAGAGACCTGCCTGGTACGAGACCTGACGATCCACCTTGACCGCGAAGGACCAGAACGTCATCAGGGCAGAACACTCCGTAACCCCGGATGACGCAGAGGCCCCAGTGCGGCCTCCACGCACTTGGTGAAGATGCGGGGAGCCAGAGAAAACCGAACGGCAGCCTCTGGTACTCATACGCTAACCCTGCAAAGGAAGCGTAGGTAAGCCCTAGGATGGAAGATCGGGGATGCGCATACGCATCCTACAGGTCTATGGAGGAGAACCAGACCCCCACCTGACAGTGTTCAACAGGTAGGAGACGATCCAAAAAATGCTGAACCTTCCCATGGGACAGGTCCAGCCTGGGTCTTACACCCCTCCCTCCCGACTTCTCGGGCAGAGAACACCGGGAGGAGAACGCCACGACGATGGCTTGCTTCGTCCACAGAGATTGGATCTCGTCGACCAGAGCTGTCCCTGCTGGAGACCCCGACAACAGGGTCTGTACCAAACCTGAAAACGGGTGGGGTTGTGTAAACACAAGTCCCCGCCTCACCATTCTCTCCATCTACCTCGACATATGGTACTGCCGTAGTCATATGTGACGACACTCCCAACGCACCCGCCGTCACGTGGCGCAGGTCCGCCAGGAACTGTAGATAGTTGGCCCGGTCCCCCCCGCTGTGCGAAGACAACCCTGGAATCGTGCGAGGAGCGCGTTCCGTGTCGGAACACCTGACCCTGACACCACCCACGAGGCAATCGCACCCAAGGGGGAACCCCGACAGAAAAGGGCCTGTCTGATACGGGGGGCTTCCGATCAAAAAAGCCCCCCCACTGAACACCCCTCCAGAACATGCTGAAGGAGTTGTTCTGCAGCCGGACATGCAAGGTGTAAGGCCCCCATGGGTTCCTACACACCGTAGCCCTGCAGTGATATCACTACCACCCCAAACCATGTGAGCTGCGACCACTTGCCAATATTCCAGGAGTGGGAGCACCAACATGATACCTGGCCTGGCGAAGGCGAGGCCAGGGAAGCCCGCACTGTGTGCCTCAAAAGGTTTCGAGCCCCCCTGCTGACAACACTTAAGTTGACAGACGTAACACCAGGCTCAACCAACACAGTTCAAGGTGTGGGAGCCGCTTGACAGCACAACATTCTCACGGACAGACCCAGGCTCAGCCATCAACTGGGTGTCAGCCCCTGTCTCCATGAGAAGCGAAGAATGGGGCCGCATACGCTTCAAGAAGGTCCGCGGCCCGCAGCCAAAGGAACACACCCAGAGCCCCGCTTCTGAGGGTAACAGAAAGCGGACTGAGCGGGGAGCGGGCTGCTCGCGGCAAAATGACGACGGAGTGGTTTACCAACACCGAAATCACCCAAAATGGCCGATCCCTCGGCCGCCAAGACTGTCGGCCTCGCGATACCCTGTCGATTCTCCAACCAGGGCACCACTGGCGGGGGAAACATGGCCGCCTGTCGAGGGCCCCGTCATCGCCGCTGACGAGGCCGTGCTCTCTCTTCTTCTGGCTGCGCGGTGTGAGGCGGTGTAGGGCCTAGGACAATACCGCCCGCGCTCCAGCAGAAGACCAAAATCCCCTGCGGAGAGGGGAACCCTGAGCGGTTATAGCTTGCGGCTGGGTCAAAGCTAATAACGTCAACATCCTCGACGGAGTGGTTTACCAACACCGTGCGCGATGTGTCGACGTCGGCCGGCCCTCAAGGCCCCTCCACCAGACACCATTTCTGTAATAGAAAAAACACCAATTCGAACACAGTTCTAATCGTTGCCAATTCCATACCGTGGCGGTACAAGCCTTAACAGCCCACCAGCCACTCGCCAGGCCGACCCATGGTGTCGGCCGGGCGGGGCATTGTTTCAATATATCAAAAACAAAGGACTGACGTTAACATGGAGCACCAGTGGTGATTGCAAACAGCACCCTCCACTGTGGTGTGGACCATGAAAAGGTTAAATGAATAAAAGAGCTAAACCACAAAAACTGTAGAATGAGCAAACCCATACACACAAAGTTTAAGGCGAGACGGACCAGACCCGTCTTCATTCAAAATATTCACAACAGAACACCAGCCCTAGTTTAGCCCATTTACCAAAAAAGGTAAACAAAGCCCCCCCCCCGCACTACTCCCCCAGTATACCGATTGACCGTCAGTATGAATGGTTTGAGAGGAGAGAAAGCTTGTAGCAAGACAGACCTTCTCATAGCAGAGTGACAAAATGAAACAATAGCCCCCTACACAGGGCCGCCCCAGGAGATGGGGGGCCTCGCGTCTAAAAACGCACAGGGCCTCACATTTCTCCCAAGCGGCCCTGCCCTTACACTACTGCAGCCTAACGCCAGGCAATGTGGAACCCAAGACAACAATTGCCTGTGCACAGACACGCAACATGTTTACCATGTCGGCTGGACCCATAGCCCCACTACCCGACGCCAACCCAGATGGGAACACCGTTCAACAAACCCCGCCGGAACACAAGGTAATACCTGGCTAGAACCTAGCCACAACCTACCCCGTTGTCAACCCATTTACCCGAAAAAGGTAAATAGAACTCAAAACCCCACAACAGCTACCGACTGACCTTCATTGATGAACCGGGCAAGAGGCGGGAGAGTGACAACATCTCACGGCGGAGACATTAAAACAGCATAGCAATTAGCAGTAGTGATAGCATGCGGCAGTAGCGATAGCATGTTAGCATAGCTTTAGATGTTTTAGCAGCACGCCCAAGACAGCTTGGAAACCGTTCCCTGCAGAGAACGTTCACCAAACCATCTTGCCCCTGGCGCCAACACACAACAAGGTTGTGTTAACAACACAAACCAGCATTACTAACACTAATACCCATGCCTGAAGACACAGGGCCTACCTGAGTACAAGCTGGCCCGACAGCCAGCCTTGTACAGCTGAACCTCGATGTGCAGTCATCAAACGAGGAACATCACAGGCCCGTCGTGTCGCCGAAAACATGCGTCGAAGATGCCAGGGGCCAGCAACCTCCGGTAAGCTTCCAACATTATTAATCTTCCTTAATCTTTTCATTCCGCTAGCTCGTATGGTGCAAGCATCCAGTACGCTGGGACGAAAATAGAGGAAGGGTGTTTCATGACCAGAGTCATGGTTATATGGGTGGTACCACCATAAGGGGCGGGGCCCCATACAGGTGGGGTGCATGTGTTTTTTGTTCGTGGGAGATACATTAGGTATCACAGGAGATATAGAGTATCTCGTAAGGCTCAGAGCGGGACGCGATGCTATACGAAATATAACAGATGTTATATAGCTAGTTTGTTTGATTGTACATAACCCTCTCTAGACCTCTAATGAACCTCAGACACTGTTTCCTCATTTATTCAACTTTCCTCAAGTTGTTTCTGTGTCTATCCAATTTGACCGACTGTCCAATATGACTGGGGTCCTTTTTTTAGTTGGGTCACTCACACTGTATGTCATCTCACTGTACGTGGCTTCACATCGATAGCGTCAGTATTATGTACAATGTGTACATTTTACAAATAGGTACATATATTACCTAGTCTTCATGGCGATAGCGTCGGTCTTATGTACAATGTGTACTTATTACAAATAGGTACAAATTACATATTCAAACAATGGAAACGATTTCAGTTCCTGGCTTGTGCAGAAAATGTTATATCATGACAAGGCTTATGTACAGTACAATGCCCAGCATGTTCAGCACCATGGACAGCAGCCCTCCAACAGAGTTCAACTGTTCACTCCTCCTTACCTGCTCCATTCTGCTCCTGTAATGTCACACCCTTCAGCGTTGGGCTGTCATGAGATATAACATTTTGTTTGCATACAGTTGGATTTATCCTACTTTTGCATTGAAACACATGCATAAGCTAAACCAGATGTTAGAGCTAGTTTGATGATTAGTGCGACAGTAGCTCAGGAGGTAGAGCAGTCGTCTGGTAATCCGGAGGTTCCCGGTTTGATTGTCGAAGTGTCCTTGAGCAAGACACTTAACCCCTAATTGCTCCCGATGTGCAGGTTGTCACCTTGCATGGTTGCCTCTGCCATCGGTATGTGAATGTGTGAGTGAATAGGTAAAATGTGAGGAACAAATTGTGAAGCGCTTTGGCGCTAGATCTCTAATGAACGGCCTCCAAGACATTATTTTCTCATTTATTCATCTTTCCTCAAGTTTGTTCTATTAAAGCTGAAAACTGTTGAGGAAAATAGTGTCTGCAGTTAAATATATAATATGTAGCATTTCCATTACAATGTCTAAAAATTACTAAACCTCTGTTATATATTTTGTTGAGTTGTGTACTGACATCATCCCAAATGTCAAAGTTCAGACCATGAGAAATTTAGAGTTGAGTCAAGAACAGATGTGGGTGATGTACCCCAGTCCGCCAGTATCTTTCAAACCATAGATATACAGTATATATAAATACTAGATGGCGCAAGGCGGCGTGATTACCAAACCAAGCCGCATTTCTCGGAGACGCTCTCTGATTGGCCGACGCCTGTTTCTACACTGGTTAAGCTTAGGCACTCTTCGAAGTCGGTTAAGGTTAGAGTTTGTCTTAGAGCGTGACGGCAAGTTCTTTCGACGGTTAAGCTTAGGCACTCTTTCGAAGTTGGTTAATGTTAGAGTTTGTCTTAGAGGATGGCGATAGAACGCCAGGTAGTTTGCAGGCTGTTTGACGTGGAAATGGGCAAAGACACAGCTCGTCACGGATTGGGCAAACACGTCAGTGGCGAATCATAGCCACGTTAATAACGTTTGTAATAAACCAAACCGTTTATAAATCCATCAAGATTTCAGCGAGTTAAGAGTATTTTTGTTTGTGCAGATCACTCACCAATAGCTTGGAAGAATTTTAAGTACGTCTTTAACAAACCAAACGGTTGAAAATTGAGCAAGCTATGGTACATGCACTATATAATTCAATAGTACATGCACTATAGACATTTATATTATGAGTGGGCGTGCTACCTGTAGCAAGATGGCCGCCATGTGGCAATGTCGGTCTCCGTTGGCCAGCAGTGTGGGTGAGTCATCTAGTCTTTATATATATCTATGTTTCAAACCATGTCAGGCTCATTTGAATTCTAAATCTAGTGAAAACTATCCTAAAGCTAGGTAGTAAGTAATCTACCTTGCCTATATTAATACAGACTATGCTAA
Source organism: Notolepis coatsorum (assembly GCF_963971535.1). Lineage (NCBI taxonomy): Eukaryota > Metazoa > Chordata > Actinopteri > Aulopiformes > Paralepididae > Notolepis > Notolepis coatsorum. The sequence continues at coordinate 49,799,729 of NC_140174.1, forward strand.
ACTGTCTATACTACTATGCACTCAAGACTGTAGCACCCAAGTTCAACACTGTTTGATGAACAATGTTACTTAGCTGCCAGACTTGTACCTTTCCTGCTGACTTGTTGTACAGAACTTATAAGTCGCTTTGGATCAAATCGTCAGCTAAATGACTAAATGTTAAATGTTATGTCCAATGATCACATCACGACAGAACAATCGGATTCAGCTAATCTGTGAGATGCCGCATTAATGAGACAGACGGTACTATACAGCGCTCTATGCTATATATAAATGCAGACCATTATGAAGACCAGAGAGACAACAAGGACTCTGACGTTGGCACTGAATGACTCAGTACCACCGTACTGTACATAAAGGAAGTGTTTGTTTGATCGGCTCCCAGCTGTGCTTCTTTGCGTCCTGCTCACCCTCCTCTATGAGTGTTGTTTTGATGTCTCGCCTCGGCTTAAAGGACGAACAAAATGGAATGTAACATCATGTGACGCTACAGCACACACACACACACACACACACACACACATGCAAGCATGCATGCACGCGCGATAACATGCGCACACACAAACTGATGCAACAGCACATACACAAACGCACACACTGACACGACAGCACACACACGCACGTACACGCACACACACGCAAGCACACACAAACACAGACACACACAGAGCTTTCCCCAGGAAAGGCTTTGATTTAGAATTTCTGCGAAAATCGCCCAGCTCTGTGGCGTGTGTATACAAAGCTGTCAGAGGAGTAGATAAACTCTTGAAATATTAATTATCTGATCGTTATCTGCAGGCTGGAGCCAATCAATCTCTGACTGAAAGCTTGAAAGCAAGCTAACAGAGAGAAAATAAGACATTCTACAGGGACATTTTAAAAAATAAACAGAAAAACGGTTAAATCAAAAATAGGATTATGTGGGGCTTTGTGGTATTTCCATGATAATTTGATGATTATTTTGGTTGAATAAGGTGCTACTGCTTGACAGCTAGTATGTACCATTGGGGAATTTGGATTACACCTTCAGAATGTTAAACACACTACACAAGCATTCATAAAATGTCTCCAGGATGATGCAATATACTTGTGAAAGATGCTATATTCTATCAAGGGATGAAAAAACATCTCTCTTCATCTACATCATTTCATTGAGCTGTAATTAACACAACACAGTGTGTTCAGTGTCCTCTGATGACATCAAGGGAGGAGATATTCAAACTCATTAACTCTCAATAACTGTCAAACTAAATGCATGTGCAAAATAAGCTTTGTCACGTGATCAGAACACGTTCTTTGGCAGATTCAGGGGGAATGGAAGTGGGAAGAAGACGTTACTCTCTTCACTAAAACATTTAGTTAAGTCCTTATCTTTTGTCAACATAAACAACATTAACTAAATCAACTTCACGTGACCTCTCTCCTCAGGACAAACTGTTGGGATGAGTATAAACACGTGCAAATAGGGATAATAAACTATTATTAGCACTTGCCTTCAGGTCAGATTTTGAACCACATGTAATCATTACACACTTCATCAACTCAACGCTGAATCCTTTCACACTGTTATCTTATACCGGTATGGATAAAAGATGATCAAAATGTATAATGAAAAAAGTATTCTCTCATGAATGTGACCATGTGAGGTTATTTAGGAGCATTTTCCTCGTGTTTAGACTGCGGTGCTCAGTGTGTGTTTGGGAAAATGTTAAATGGTTGATAAATCACTCGACACAGGGGCCAACAGACCCCCCCCCCCCCCCCCCCCCCCCACTCGCGCCCCCCCCGTCTGTGTTCATCATGCACTAGAGATAATCTCTCTCTCCATCTCCAACAGGCCTGTATCCATGGTAACCCGCGCTGTTGTGAAAGAAATGAGATTTGAATCGTAGAGAAGGTGGAGAGAATTGTGCTTTTCAGACACTTGAAATGAAAGAGAAAATGGAGGGAGGGAGGGAGGGAGGGGACATGAGGACGATGAAGCACATGTCTCAACCGAGCCTAAGGGCATGTGGACGTTTTAACCTGTTGAAAGAGATTACAGGGTTGAGTCCAGGGTCACAACCTTGTTAACCTGCTGTAATGGATGCCCTGTAATGTCCTGCCTCAGGACACAGGGCGCAATTAGAAAGGGATTTTTTTTCTCTCTACGAGCCAAGTTGAAAATCTTGCCAGAGAAACAAGCAACCGGGTCTAAGGAAACAAGCCCAAGAGAAGCGACTTGGCTACTGTAGGCCACTTGATGAATGTATATATATTTATATATATAATACTGTAAACAAAATGTCTTCTTTTTAACTCTAGCAAGGTTGAGCAAAACCAACTGGCCAACAAAAATTCTTATAAAAAAATTAATTAATGAATGCAAATGAAAGTTGCATATAATGAACTGGCCAAGTAATGATATCAGTGAAGGCAGTGATATCAGTGAAGTTGGCCTTTTATTTAGACAATCGTCACAATTTGGACCCTTGACTGGCCATCTCAATGAATATAATGTAGGCCAGTCACACTTACTGTCATAGTCACAGCACGAGCGTACTTCACTCCCCCAGTAGGAGTAAGAAGACGTTTGGAACTAGGCTAATTGAGGAACCCACTTCCAGTGACTGATGCTAAGCTAGGCTAACGGTGCGTGTCTTCCTACTCCTACTGCATGCACAGAGAAGAAAAAGGGTATGTATCTTCTTGTCTAACTCCAGGGTAGATGCCAAATAAGCTAATTTCCCAAAATGTTGGAGTTTTCCTTTAAGGCCTTTTCACTTTATTAGACAGGTATAGTGGAGAGAGCCCAAAAAAACCACCCTACCAATATTTGTAAGAGAACTTACAGAAAAAGTCTCAAAGTGGCTTATAATAAGTGCCCAGCAGTTCATTCATTCTTTCCAATCCTCCTGTGTGTGTGTGTGTGTGTGTGTGTGTGTGTGTGTGTGTGTGTGTGTGTGTGTGTGTGTGTGTGTGTGTGTGTGTGTGTGTGTGTGTGTGTGTGTGTGTGTGTGTGTGTGTGTGTGTGTGTGTGCGTGCGTGCGTGCGTGCGTGCGCGTGCGTGCGTGCGTGCGTGTGTGCGTGCGTGCGTGCGTGCGTGCGTGTGTACGGTACTGTATGTATGTGTGTGTATGCACATTATATTCTGTTTGCTTCATGTCATTCTTCTCATCTTTGCAGTGCATCATTTGTCCCATCATCATGATAATCTATCACCAAAGTATTTTACACATTACATTTCAAATAAATAATATTGTCATTCTTCCATCTTCCTAGTCTTCCATCTACTTCCAGTCATATTCAGTTTGAATTGGTCTCAAACCCCACCCTCTTTTCTCGATCCTCCCATCACAACTGTCGGACAAAGCAACAGTCGTGATTGGAGGATCAGGAAAAGAGAGCGGAGTTTGCGAAAGGTCGATTGTTCTACGACATCAGGAGGGGGCGATGAGAAAAACAAAAACCAATACACTTTGTTTTTCTCACAAAGCGTTGTGTTCATTTGTCCTGTGTGGTGTAGACTCTCTGTAGAGTGATTCAGACCAGAGTGATGCAGGAAATGTGTGTCATGATGACCCTCTTCAAGGCTGATTGATCAACACTGTTGATTTAACCTTTATAAGTCCAATGTCTCCTCTCTGCTGGCCCATTCCACCACACCATTGCTGAGACCGCCAGGAATAGGCATGTCTTTCTTACACTTTAAAGGGGAATGCCGCCCATTTTTAGGGGGGATACACATGTGTTATTCTTGTGCCCTTGCACGGTTCAATCAATATTTGTGAATAGGGCGCCAATCTCTCCCAAATCCAGAAATCAAAGAGAGAACTCTTTAATATGTGATGTCATTTGGATGTCAAATCTGGGGCTACTCCAGAGATCATTAATTACACCCAAGAGCTCTGGGTTCAGACCCGTTAGAACAACTAGAATATAAATTATTGAGGATGTGAGAATTTGACATCACATTTTATAGCACCACAAAGTTAGCACCCCATTCACTTGCTATGAAGCGGACCCTGATATTGCATCACAGTGACATCACAAATTTGAGGGTTCTCTTTGATTTCTAGCTTTAGGAGAGAGTGATTATTCACACATAATGAGTTTCAAGTTTCAAGTTCAAGTTCAAGTTTCTTTAATAGTTGTCATACAGAAGTACAGAATACTTTTATACAAAATGCTTCTTACTGTTACGCTCCAGAGATTGTGCAAGACAAGATAAGTATGAAATAAAATAACATAGTATGTAAATTAGAAGTAAAAAAAATTAGGTCACAGTGTTCAGTATAGACATATGTACAATGTTCGATGCAGAATAGACGTAACTGAGTTACCATATAATATACAATACTATGCAGTGTACTAATATACAATACTATATAGTGCAAGGCAGAAATGGGATGAGGTGCAATTTAGGTACAATTTACAGTAGGTGTACGAGTTGTAGTGCAAATCCTTTATCAATAAATATAAAGTGTGTTTGTGTGATCTAAAGTGTGGAGAGTGGGTGCTGCAGTGTGTTGTTTGTTTAAGTGAGTGTGTGCGTGTGGGTGTGTGTGCTGTGTGCATTTGATGGTTGTTGCATAGTGTTTATTGTTCGTTTAGCAGCCTGATGGCCTGGGGATAGAAGCTTCTTCTGAGTCTTTCTGTGCTCGCCTTAAGACTCCGGTATCGCTTGCCTGACCGCAGCAGTTCAAAGAGGCAGTTGTTCGGGTGGCTCGAGTCCTTAATAATTCTCTTAGCCTTCCCCCTGCACCGCTTGTTGTAAATGTTCTGGAGGGTGGGAAGCCCCCCTCCAATTGTGCGTTCGGCTGAACGTGTCACTCTTTGTAGTCTGCTACGGTCTTGTGCAGTGCTATTCCCAAACCAGGAGGTGATGTTGCCAGTCAGGATGCTCTCTATTGTACATGAGTAGAAGTTCCTAAGGATCTTCTGACTGACTTGGAACTTCCTTAGGCGCCTGAGGAAGTAAAGGCGTTGTCGTGCCTTCTTCACAACACTGTCAATGTGTGTGGTCCATGTCAAGTCCTCGGATATGTGGGCTCCGAGGTACTTGAAACTGTTCACTCTCTCAACCGGTGCCCCGTCGATGCTGAGGGGGCTTTAGTCCTTGACCCCCGACCTCCTGAAGTCCACAATCATCTCTTTTGTTTTGCTGACGTTCAGGGAGAGGCAGTTCTCCTGACACCACTGTGACATATTTTCTACCTCTTCCAGGTAGGCCCTCTCGTCGTTGGCAGAGATCAGGCCCACCACTACTGTGTCATCAGCAAATTTGATGATTGTGTTGTTGTTCCGCTGTGCCACGCAGTCATGTGTGTACAGGGAGTAGAGGAGGGGGCTCAGAACACAGCCCTGGGGGGCCCCTATGTTGAGCGTGATGGATGAGGAGGTGCAGTTGCCTGCTCTTACCACCTGGGGTCTGCCCGTCAGGAAGTCCAAGACCCACTGGCAGAGGTCATAGTTCAAGCCCAGGTCCCTGAGCTTGGCTATGAGTTTGGAGGGGACTATGGTATTGAATGCTGAGCTGTAGTCGATGAACAGCATTCTCACATAGTTCCCCTGCCTCTTGTCCAGGTGTGATGCTGCTGTGTGCAGCACATGGGCTATGGCGTCCTCCGTGGACCTGTTGGGGCGATATGCAAATAGCAGGGGGTCCAGGTTGATGGGGAGGGAGGAACAGATGTAGCCCTTCACTAGCTTCTCAAAGCACTTCATGGCTATGGAGGTGAGGGCTACAGGGCGGTAGTCGTTGAGGCAAGCGGGCGTAGATTTTTTGGGTACAGGGATGATGGTGGACTTCTTCAGACAGGTGGGGATGACAGCCTGTTCCAAGGACAGGTTGAAGATGTCAGTGAATACCGGGGCCAGTTGGTCGGCACAGACTTTTAGGACGCGGCCGGGGATGCCGTCCGGTCCTGCTGCCTTCCTGATATTCACTTTTTTAAAGATCCGTCTCACCTCATGCTCTGTTACCCTGAACACTGAGTCTCCATCAGCAGACCCCCCCCCCCCCCCCCCCATTGCCGTGGTTTGTAGGCTGGTGTTGTTATTCACAGCCTCAAACCTTGCATAGAAGGAGTTGAGATCATTTGCTAAGGATATGCCACTGTTCAGCTTGAGGGAGGTGCCTTTGTAATCTGTCATTGTTCTGAGGCCCTGCCACATGCCTCTAGAGTCAGCCTGTTCAGCCTGAAGTTCAACTTTATCCCTGTAACGCCGTTTTGCCTCTATTACTGCTCTCCTGACTTTGTATCTTGCCGTCTTGTGTTCTTCCATGTTGCCTGTCACCAGGCCGGAGTTGTAGGCTGATGTGCGCACTTTCAGAGCCTGACTCATGACTCAACTGTCCTAGGGCACATAAATAACATTTATGTGAATGTTAAAATGGGTGACATTCCCCTTTAGGATGACCCTTTCTGTATGAGAGGTCAAGTGATTTTCCAGTTGAAATTGCAGCCAAACCATCACTGTGCAATTTACCCATGGATAGAGAATGCGTGTTGGTAGGCTACTGTACATTTCCACTGTACTTGCGCGCAGAAACAAAACTGTGATTGCTTGGGCTCAACCTTGGCTCCGAGGTGGTGATGTTTGTGGTGGTGACGTTGTTAGCTACAGAGAGATGCACCGCCCCGAGGTGTAGCCGTGTTGACCGAGGCAGGCCAGCGGACAGGATGTTCCCGGCCATCCCCAGACTCCAGCTCTCTCAGTACCCCTCACCCTGTTTGTTTTTCCAGCTGAGAGCCACCGCTCTTGTCAGTCCCCCTCCACAGAGGACCTGCCATCACTCCTCACCAAGAATGTAAACACACAGAGTATGCACACATGTATTTGTACACACACACAGAGACGGACACACAGTACTCACATGGACATGCATGCATATACACAATGCATATTATGCATATATCTTATGTACAACCTTATGGGTAAGAATGATGCTTATCATGTATTTTTGGCTTCTTTCTGCACCTGTTACAGCTGCAGTGCAATCTATAAAGTCATACATACTGTACACCTAAACACACACAGTAACTTTGTCTTTATTCTTTTGCTGTGTCTTAAAGCTGCTGTAGGCAACTTCGTTCGGAGTAATTAGCAAGAGTGAGTTTACATCACCCAGCACAAGGCCATGAACGCGTTTTCCCCAGACTCCCAGAGGCACCAGCAGCTTTAAGCTGCATAAGAAATAAAGAATTTGGCAGGTAGTTTTTCACATTATGTGTACTTTTTGACGAGGAAAACAATGGTGTTGGTGTCAGTTTTCTGATGCGACCCCAGCAACACCACTTGGCAGGCCAAAAACATCTGATTGGATGTTAAAATTCTGCCCAATTTTGTGTACTTTTTGTTTCTCATCAAAAACTACACACAATGAGAAAAACCACCTGCCGATCAGAACCACCTGCCGATTTTGTTTGGTATTTTATTTTATTAACCCTTTCACTGCCACACTACCAAATGGTTTAACCCTTTCACTGCGACAATACAGAAGGTTAACCATTTCACTGCCACACGACAAAGGGTTAACCCTTTCACTTTTCAGACCATCTGCAGTGTGATAGTAAAGGGTTAACCTTCTGTAGCGTGGTAGTGAAAGCGTAAAATGTTTTGAAAATGTCAGTAGCTTCTGCTGCCTCTGAGAGTCTGTGGAAAACCTTTGTTGTGCATGGGCTTGAAAAGTGACGCAGAGCTTGCTCAATTTCTGCTGAGCAGGTTAACACACTCTTGCTAAGTCAACTACTGCAGCTTTAACGGAACAGAGCGGAACTCATTCACAACAGCAGTCGCACGCCAGGCTCCCTCTCTCCTCCGAAGTGTCAGTTAAAAACATTTCACCTGCAAAGCGAGAGCAACGTTCCAAGTTCCCACCACCACAGGATGGGCCTCAGAGACATCAGAGAAGCAAACAATTTACGTTTAACCCACATAGCACCTGTCTCGTCTGCTAAACACCATTTGCAGCGGATCGTAAACATCTGTGTGTAGCACTGCACTGTGCAGCCTCTCTCCCCAACCCCCCGAGTGCTGTGTTTATCCAGCCTGTGTCCTGACTTTCGGATGATGGAGCCGTGAGGTGGTGGGAGAGCAGAGCAAATGCATAGAGGCATGTAAATATACGGACGACCCTCTTGGACCTGTGCTTAAGATTCTCTCTCGTGAATTTATGGTTATTTGTGCAAGCTGCAAGAATTCTATATCCACACGGTAGAAATGTATGTCATTTATATCATGTACATTATGTTGTGTATATATACGGCAGCAAGGTGAACTGAGTAGCCTACGTATTGGTAGGGAACATTACATGCACCAATTGTGCCAATGCTAGTATTATAGAACGGTAGTACTTGCATAGGGTTGTGAAACCACTACCAGCATTTAATGGGATGACAGTAATCTAAGTAGTTATAATGGTAAATGTAGCCATTCCATTTCACAGAGATACCATTTATATGTAGATCTACATCCACAGAGCTTTTACAAAGGTGCAGAATAAAAAGATGCTTGAATAATGCATTTATCATTTAAAAAAAATGTGCATGTCCTAAATGAATATTGTTTACATGTTGCAGGCATGTACTCCCTACTTTCCATTTCCCCACATGGAATACATCTGATTGGATAAATGACATGCTGGTACTCTAGTGTGACATCTAGTGTCTGAATGTTATCTATAGCACCTTTAACACAGTTACATCGTATGCAGTTACAGTTACAGTTAACATTCTCAACTAGCACTAATTTAATAATTGAACATTAATTTGTTTATTATATGAATTTGATACAATAACATGTTTTTTTCCACATACAGTAGCAGATTATTTTCATCATGGCAAGCTGTGAATCTGTGGAATATGCTTTATACCCTAAACAGCTACACAGTCTCTTAACTCAATCAGCCTAGAGTATCTTTGTTCCTACCACGCCAACGCTCCAAAAGATAGGAATAAGTGGCGGTGTTTGCAGGGCTATATATATATTCTATATTATAGCTATGGATACAATACTATGGCTCATTTGACATCAACTATCCATCGTTCAATATGTGAAGAAGAAAAAAATCATCAATACGTTCACGTTATACCGTGGTGAATATGAGCATAGTTTTAGAGTAATCCTGTCTAATCCCAGAAAACGACGATATGCAGCAAAATGTGAATTTCACTAAAAGCGTTGCCGTTTCTCGCCTGGACACGCTACTATTTCCAAATCAAATATATATAATAGGTATTATGTTTCATCATGAATGCATGAAAGGGGGAGGGGGGTACATTTGTTGATGCTTTGATCGTCACCAATGGCATACGTTGTGGAGTAACATTACACAAACGTTGCGATCAAGGTGAAATCATGGTTAGATCAAAGCGGGATTGATATAATTGAATCCTTACCTTCACTAGGAGGTACCCCAAAAAGAATATTCCAATTGTCTGATCGCGAGTCCAAGTACCGGTGTCCATCGTGTCGCCAACATAATCCACCACAACAGAGGCATCTGAGGCATTTGACGCTTCTCAATGGGATCGGGATACCCGCCCATCTCGCCCGACAAAGAAAAGTGCGCCCGGAGACATTTGATTGACGCACAGGCCAAGAAATAATGTTTCAAAGTGTGCTCGATACTGCCACTTGGGTGGATGCGGCCGGTATTGCACTTTGGCATTCTCAGGATGATTCCCCATGTTAACCCCAAGTCCGTGTGCCTGTAATGAATGGAAATATCGAATTAAATAAACAACGATGAAAACCCAACTATACTCGGGTTTTCGGGGGTCCTGGCGCTCAAAGCATGGCGAGATAACCCGACTATCCTCGGGTCTGGCGTCCAAAGAGTTAATACAAGGCCATAGAAAAAAAAGTTTGCCAAGCAAATATTCCCACAAAAAGAACTGCAGGTATCACATCACCTCAGCTCACTGATCTCCTAGAGTCAGGAACAAAATCCAATATCTCTGACCCAAATTGGATCAGTAAAACAGCAGACAGCTTCAGAAATCAGTTCTCTTTGCTTTATAACCATGTGATACCGGAGGCTGCACCACCGTATGCAGGCATTAATCATTCCTCACAAGGTCTGGAATGCAACCTTGTGAGAAATGATAGCCATGTACAATATTACTGTATATACCATATATACAGTATATATATATCCATACTTGTCTGTCTGAATATAGGCTACCTGCATACATTCCTGTTTATTTACATACCTGTATACATACCTGTATACTATATCTATATCTGTAACCTACTCTTACTAGTTATACCACTGGCCAGTATGGCTTACTATCATAGTGAATTCATACTTTTATCACTGTACATACTAATACTGTAACACTGTACACGTCAGGTTAGCATAATTTACTTTATATATATATTCCATTTGAATCACTTGTGCATTGTATATTGTTAATGTACTTTACTGTCACCCTTGCTCTCTGGTTAGATGCCAATTTATTGTTGTCATACTGTGCTAATCTAATCTAATCTAATCTAATCTAAACAAGGTGTTCGTTCAGCCAAGACAGGGCCTACTGGTAGACAAACTGGTAGTAACTTTTTAGAAATCTGGAATTTTAAGTAGAAAATGCTTCACATTCTCCTCACTGACAATGAAGGACATACTGTAAAAGGAAAACTGGGCTTCAGATTATCTGTTGGCCAGCCCGTGTTTATATTCTGTGCTCATAAAATGTACATCTTAACCCCTTTAAGAGTTAAAGATCATGGGAAGCACTTAAAAGTGAACGTGGATGTGTTTTATGAAATGGAATCCTTTAGATATCTCCAGCACTCACACACTTGAAAGGAAACACACCCCATGGACGCTACCGTTCACAAACACATGGCCTTAAATAAAGACACGTTTATATATACAGTCTCCGTCTGTCGATGTTTATTCATTTACCACTACGATTTCACGCCAAGATAAATTGTAGACAGTGGTAAATGAATAAACTTCGACACCAAGGTAAGCTCCTCCCGAGACAAACAAATGATTCTAACCATAATGATCTTGAACGTGTGAAAAGTCACAGACAGAGTTTGTGTGTGGCATCTTGTAAACTGTTAACTGGCGGTGAGATAAACTATAGCCTACCGGTCTGTTTCTGGATAAAACCCAAATGAGACACTTGTGGTTGTAACTCCTCTCTCTCTTTTAATGAGGAGGCACTCTGGCCAGATGGTCCCGCTGCTATGTCAGACACTTCTCCTCCTGTTCCGCCCAAAATTTTGTCAACTTTTTATACTTTCATTTTATCTCTTTGACCGACAGACAAGCGGCAGATATTGTTCATGTCGTTAGGCAGAGAGGTTTGCCTAATAAAGCTTTGAGGTTCTCGGGGAGAGTTCTCTGAGCACCCGGAGAATTATCTGGGTTTCAAATGGCTACACTTGACTCCTCACATTACCTCCTTGACAGCCTCTTCACTCTCGGCTCCATCCACGTCCGGCTCGCAGACAGAATGGGATTGCAATACTGGAGCAGCCCTCCCCCCCCCCCCCCCCCCCCCCGGGGACCGTGTCTGCATGAAATTGCTTTAATCCCATTTAAATTCTCCTGAACCCGGGCGAGGATATTTTTCATATATTCCCATTGTTGTTTGTCCAAACCTTCTCTTCTAAATTGTTTATTAGTTGCAAGCTCAGTAGAGACCGATGGCCCTTGTAACAACTGTCTACAGTCATGCTCGCGGGGTTGGATGTAGAGTAATCTTATTTCACCGGTTGTTTTCGTACATCACAGTCAGAAATGATTGTGTGGCTGGGGGCCACTGCGGCACCATGATACCCCTCTCATTGTCTCATATACAGTTCCTAGAATGGATTCCCTGTCATATCCATAACCCTGCTGCGTGCAACCTCTCTATCATCATGTAACGGAAACACAATTACTCCGGATGATGTATCGCTGACATTAACCTCCTTTACTCGACGCACATAAACACAGCTCTTCATTTCAGCTGCTTCTTACTGCCACGTGCAGTGGTGGAACAAGTACACATTTCCTTTACGTAAGTAAAAGTAGAAATACCCAGATAAATGAGTACTCTGGTAAAAGTAAAAGTCCTTCAAATTATACGTAAGTAAAAGTAGAGAAGTATTTGCTATGCAATCCTCAATCCATTGACCTCTATAGGTTCTGTGTCGTATGGTTCTCGCTCGGCGTCACTACTGCACTATACTTCACTTGTGCACGCGCACTGAATAAAAAAATCCAGAATGTACCTTTACATCCCAACATTCGTCTGGCCACACCCCCATCCGCTTACCTACATAAGCAGGGGTGTGGTCACCTACTCACCTCCTTCTTCGCTTTCACCACAAGGAAGTGCCTTCGGTAGATCCCCACTTGACGAGGTTGTTAGTAGAAGAAAGTTGGAAAACAAGAGATACGTTGACATCATATCTTTATTTTCTCTCTCACTATTTTCGAGAAAATACGGCGATATTGTCTTAGTTACTGGAGTGTCTGGAAGATGATGATCATTCTACACCTCCACCGGGTTTTTTCGTATTAGGAGCTCACGCCGCTGACATGCTTCCCAACTACAATCCTCCTTGCTGCGGCTGGATGGGGTAAGACCCTCCAGCAACACAGCTGGACTGTAGGACGCACACCGACTGTTGTGAGAAGCGGTGGGTTCCAGGTTGGGTGAGTAATGTTTGCTTGCGAGCACCACTTGTCTGTTAGTGCTATGGGGGCTAGCTGACAATGTTTACGAAAACCGGCCCCAGATTAGGGTCCTCTGTTCAGCCTCTTAGGCGACGGCGGAGGATCTTGGTTTGAAGCCCATTATAGTCAACTAGTGGGCCACGACCAGTAACTGGTGATCCCAGGATTCTCTGGACGAGTGGATGCTTCTCTGTCACCGTGTAGGCCCCATCTTTCATATACAAATGAGAGTATACCCTAACGAGGAAATGTGGGCATGGACGTTCGTTATCGGAAGATCCATGTTCAAGTCGGCTGCAACCCAGATGGGACTGGTGCTGGCTCCGCCGGATGTCTGGTAAAATCACCGTTGTAAACTGTGTTGACATCTCTTTTTCTCTTCTCTCTTAAAGGTGAGGAGGGTTTTCAGACGGCGGCCTGTCGGAAGTGTGGCTTGTTATATCGTTTGTGTACAAGTTCAGGTGATAGCTGCTTAGCTTGCGTGCTAGTTGTGGCCTACCTGTTAGCCGCGCAGCTGTTAGCTGCAGCGTTAGCTCGCTGTGTTTACCAGGCTGGTATACGTTAGCTTGTGGCTATCAGCCGATCGGCTGTTAGCTTAATGCTACACTGTTGAACGTTCTGAGACTATAACATGCTTTAAACACTCTGACTATGACGTCATCTTTGACAGAGGATGTTAGTCAAACCTACCGGGAGCCCGGCCGGCGAGGACTGCGTCAACAAGGAGAACCGTAGCGGCGGGGTGGAGCAGCGACGCTGCCCGTGTCGTCAAACACAGGATGCTGTGTTTACTATCGGTGCCCTGTTAGAGACTGCAGTTTGCGTGGTCTGCGCTCACGGTGAGGAAGGTCCTGACCAGACCTTAAAACGCGTCTTCTTCCTTCCCTTCTAATGTTTTGTAATAACGATGTTTTCCAAAACAAGTGTTGCTGCAATACATTTAGGATATGACGCGAGTTGTGTGTGAATTGTCTTGTCACTGGTATTAGCTTCTCCATGCAAATCGGGTTGTTTGTTACAGATGTAAAAATGATCTGGTTTGTTGTGTTGAGAAACATCATGTGTGTTCATGTACCGTGTACTCACAACTAAGGGGGTTAATATATATTACATATTAGACCATGTATACTCACAATTTAAGAATGGGTACAAGTCACAGGCTCTTAGTCCATTCGGTAAATCGGACCACGCCGCCATCTTTCTTTTGCCAAAGTATAGACAGAGTCTCAAGCGAACGCCGGTAGTATCGCGAGAGGTTAAGCGTTGGACTGTGACGTCAGAGGAGACACTCCAAGCTGCACTTGAATGCACAGACTGGAGTGTATTCCGTGATAACACAGCCAATATTAACGAATACACTGAAACGGTGCTTGACTTTGTCTGTACTCTGGTAGAAGAAACAATCCCCTCTACCACAATTAGAATCTACCCAAATCAAAAGCCTTGGGTAGATAAATCGGTCCGTGAGGCTATGAAAGTGCGCACCTCAGCCTACAACACCGGGCTGATGACAGGCAACATGGAAGAACACAAGACGGCAAGATACAACGTCAGGAGAGCAGTAATAGAGGCAAAACGGCGTTACAGGGATAAAGTTGAACTTCAGTTTGAACAGGCTGACTCTAGAGGTATGTGGCAGGGCCTCAGAACAATGACAGATTACAAAGGCACCCCCCTCAAACTGAACAGTGACATCTCCTTAGCAAATGATCTCAACACCTTCTATGCGAGGTTTGAGGCTGTGAATAACAACACCAGCCTACAAGCCACGGCAATGGGGGGGGGGGGTCTGCTGATGGAGACTCAGTGTTCAGGGTAACAGAGCATGAGGTGAGGCGGACCTTTAAAAAAGTGAATATCAGGAAGGCAGCAGGACCGGACGGCATCCCCGGCCGCATCCTAAAAGTCTGTGCCGACCAACTGGCCCCGGTATTCACTGACATCTTTAACCTGTCCTTAGAACAGGCTGTCATCCCCACCTGTCTGAAGAAGTCCACCATCATCCCTGTACCCAAAAGATCTACGCCCGCTTGCCTCAACGACTACCGCCCTGTAGCCATCACCTCCATAGCCATGAAGTGCTTTGAGAAGCTAGTGAAGGGCTACATCTGTTCCTCCCTCCCCATCAACCTGGACCCACTGCAATTTGCATACCGCCCTAACAGATCCACGGAGGATGCCATAGCCCATGTGCTGCACACAGCAGCATCACACCTGGACAAGAGGAAGGGGAACTATGTGAGGATGCTGTTCATTGACTACAGCTCAGCATTCAATACCATAGTCCCCTCCAAACTCATAGCCAAGCTCAGGGACCTGGGCTTGAACTATGACCTCTGCCAGTGGGTCTTGGACTTCCTGATGGGCAGACCCCAGGTGGTAAGAGCAGGCAACTGCACCTCCTCATCCATCACGCTCAACATAGGGGCCCCCCAGGGCTGTGTTCTGAGCCCCCTCCTCAACTCCCTGTACACACATGACTGCGTGGCACAGCGGAACAACAACACAATCATCAAATTTGCTGATGACACAGTAGTGGTGGGCCTGATCTCTGCCAACGACGAGAGGGCCTACCTGGAAGAGGTAGAGAATCTGTCACAGTGGTGTCAGGAGAACTGCCTCTCCCTGAACGTCAGCCAAACAAAAGAGATGATTGTGGACTTCAGGAG
This sequence comes from Notolepis coatsorum, assembly GCF_963971535.1. Lineage (NCBI taxonomy): Eukaryota > Metazoa > Chordata > Actinopteri > Aulopiformes > Paralepididae > Notolepis > Notolepis coatsorum. Next base: position 49,815,065 of record NC_140174.1, read on the forward strand.
GTCGGGGGTCAAGGACTACAGCCGCCTCAGCATCGAGGGGGCACCGGTTGAGAGAGTGAACAGTTTCAAGTACCTCGGAGCCCACATATCCGAGGTGACATGGACCACACACATTGACAGTGTTGTGAAGAAGGCACGACAACGCCTCTACTTCCTCAGGCGCCTAAGGAAGTTCCAAGTCAGTCAGAAGATCCTTAGGAACTTCTACTCATGTACAATCGAGAGCATCCTGACTGGCAACATCACCTCCTGGTTTGGGAATAGCACTGCACAAGACCGTAGCAGACTACAAAGAGTGACACGTTCAGCCGAACGCACAATTGGAGGGGGGCTTCCCACCCTCCAGAACATTTACAACAAGCGGTGCAGGGGGAAGGCTAAGAGAATCATCAAGGACTCCAGCGACCCGAACAACTGCCTCTTTGAACTGCTGCGGTCAGGCAAGCGATACCGGAGTCTTAAGGCGAGCACATCCCCAGGCCATCAGGCTGCTCAACGAACAATAAACACTATGCAACAACCATCAAATGCACACAGCACACACATCCACACGCACACACTCACTTTAAACAAACAACTCACTGCAGCACCCACTTTACACACTTTAGAACACCTAAACACACTTTACACTTTATATTTATTGGTAAAGGATTTGCACTACAACTCGTACTGTAAATTGTACCTAAATTGTACCTCATCCCATTTCTGCTCTGCACTATATAGTATTGTATATTAGTACATTGCATAGTATATTGTATATTGTATGGTAACTCAGTTACTTCTATTCTCCATCGAACATTGTACATATGTCTATACTGAACACTGTGACCTCTATTTTTACTTCTATTTTACATGCTATACTATTTTATTTCATACTTATCTTGTCTAACACAGTCTCTGGAGCGAAACAGTAAGAAGCATTTTGTATAAAAGTATTCTGTACTTCTGTATGACAACTATTAAAGAAACTTGAAACTTGAAACTAATTTAACCTATAAAGCTATGCTCAGTGACATATGAGTGAAGAATGAATTTTTTTCTCAGCCTGTAATGACAATGAACAGTGTGTTCACATATTAACGGGTTTACCTGTTCAACTGGCCGTATTAAGGGTAAGGTAGGAGGAGTGATCCCCCCGGTTCCCGGGCGACTTCCCCACCCTCCTCTCAGACATGTTGTTACAATATATTGTGTCACTGTGTGGTGGGATACGATGTAACCCTTAGCTTGGTTGCTGGGGTTGTGCTAAAACCGCTTGAGAAACTATATTTTCCTAAAGAAAAGATTGTTTGGTCACTTTTCGTGTGTGCTTAGCAAAGCCTGTGGCCGATACTAATCGAGAATTGTGTATTCTCTCATTATGAAAAACGGCGTTCCTCTGCAGAGTGTATTGCCATTTTTTGTGGTGATAAAGGGTTGTGTGTGTCGTGTGATCTACAACTGGGTTAGGTTGGCCACAGAAGCACATGTGTAAGTCTGGTACCGGGGCTCTTAAGGGGGCCCTCTCTATTCTGTGTTTTTTCCTTAGTAAAAATCAGATAGCAGGTTAGCACATGAGCTGTGTGAAGCTGTTAGACACTTCATGTAGCTGACTGTGACTGTGTCATGCTCTTTTTTGTCATTACATCGTATCATGGGTGTGGGGTCGTAAAGGGGTGAACTGGTAATCCTTTCCTCCCCTTTTAACGGGCAGGGGTTCCAACCTCCTGTCCTTCAAGGTTCCTGTCACGTTGCTGTTCGGCACGTTACAGGGTAAGAGGGGGGGGGGGGGGGAGTTTCCTGGTCCCACGCCCCAGAAATTCCCCCGCCATAGAGTACGTCACTGTGCGCGTCTCTGTTGGTAAGACTTCCGTGAGCTGTTCAGGTCCATATGATGGATCTGTTTCAGGGAGTGGTCAGGGCTCCTCCTCACGAAGCTCCTACTCAGGCCTTCTGTGAGTTAGGACTCTCCTTCCATGTGAGGGAGCCTCCTCAGAGTGCAGAGCCTCCTCCTCAGATTGTCAAGGTGAGTAGAACTTCAAAAAGGAGTCCTGCTCTATTGTGTGTGTATTCGATTCAATTCGATTATTGAGTGTGTATTGGTTCAGTGCCTCCTCCTCGGAGAGCCCTAAACCAAAAATGTACATGGCTCAATGTTGCAATATATTCTTTTCAATCTATACAGCTCGCGTGGGAAGTCTCTCTGGGGATTTCCGTCTCCTCCCTATGGGACGGTGGTGGGATGTAAAAATGTAAACTATTTTTACCCTCAGCGGCGTCACGAGGGATTCATGTCGGTCTGTGTTCTTTCTTTTTTTGAATAAAAAGAGGAAGGTACATGAAGCACGACGGCTCCGTGTCATTCTCCCAGGCGACTTGGAGGAACAATGTTTGGTGTCTTGCTAGACTATCCATTGATGTGTTTGGGTCTCGACGCATACATAGTGCTGGCTCAGGTGTGTTTCTGTGACAGAATCACACAGGGGCTAAGTGCGCCTTGGTTGCTTGTTAAAACAGCGTTTTTATAGGGCAACTGGGATGGAGTTTTGTCTCTTCCGAGCGCCAGTTTACTAGGTTGTCTCGATGAATTCTCGTTCATATGTGGGAGATGTTAACGGAATAGATCTGAACATAGGTAGAGGAGTCTCACGCCCTTGGGGTGGGCCACTGACCACGGTCTAAATGAGGACCGTCTGGGTGGCGCCCTCTTTTCATGTTTTAGATCGACACGGATACCTACCCCCTCTCCTGGAGTGGGCATGTCGGCGTGGTTAGGACACGGGACTGGTCTGGTCACGCTGGTCCAGGTCAGTTAACCCGTTGTCCGCCGGGGATGCAGATCTGCTGTTCTGGTACCCTGAGGGACTTGTGCTTTTTTCGGGGGGAAAAATGCCAGGTCGGTCCGGGTGTCACAGGGTTAGGCGCTATGGAGACCCTTGTTGGGTACATATTGTACTCTGTACTATCGTAATGGCTTACGGCCATGCCAACCTGTACACGCCCGATCTCGTCCGATCTCGGCCACTACGCAGGTTCGGTCCTGGTTAGTACTTGGTTGGGAGACCGCCTGGGAATACCAAGTGCGGTGTGCTTAGGGCTGGTTCTCCATTATTTTCGCTCCTCTCTCACGCATGGCGAAAAGGGGGCTGTTGGGGTGGTCTTGGACCTCCTCTGGTAACCCTGTGCTTCCCGTGCCGCCGGGCCCGGTCCGAAGTAATGTTTCGTCGACCCGTAGGCCTGGAATAACCCTTTTTTGAAAACTGAAACACTTGTACTGCGGTATAGCCAGTTATGCCCGCAGGTGTGTTTTGGAGTTTTTTCTTGAGGGGTTATAGGAACGACCACCGCATAGGGTAACGACAGGGTGGTTGATTCCCTGGTGTGTTGGAGCAGTGTCAACTCCCGGGTTACCCGGTTGAGTGTGCCCCTGCACGTTCATGACGTCTGCCAATCATGTCAGCCTTCTCTGCCTCAACCCCTCTGGGTGGGTTTTTTTTAATGGAGGCTTTGTCATGCAACAACGCCAGCATACGCCCCTTCCGCCGGGGGGGCTGTTTTCAGCTGACTCCTTTGGCGCCTGTCTGTGGTGAGGCGGACCTTTAAAAAAGTGAATATCAGGAAGGCAGCAGGTCCGGACGGCATCCCCGGCCGCGTCCTAAAAGTCTGTGCCGACCAACTGGCCCCAGTATTCACTGACATATTTAACCTGTCCTTAGAACAGGCTGTCATCCCCACCTGCCTGAAGAAGTCCACTATTATCCCTGTACCCAAAAGATCCAAGCCTGCTTGCCTCAACGACTACCGCCCTGTATCTCTCACCTCCATAGCCATGAAGTGCTTTGAGAAGCTAGTAAAGGGCTACATCTGCTCCTCCCTCCCCATCAACATGGACCCCCTGCAATTTGCATACCGCCCCAACAGGTCCACGGAGGACGCCATAGCCCATGTGCTGCACACAGCAGCATCACACCTGGACAAGAGGCAGGGGAACTATGTGAGAATGCTATTCATCGACTACAGCTCGGCATTCAATACCATAGTCCCCTCCATACTCATAGCCAAGCTCAGGGACCTGGGCTTGAACTATGACCTCTGCCAGTGGGTCTTGGACTTCCTGACTGGCAGACCCCAGGTGGTGAGAGCAGGCAACTGCACCTCCTCATCCATCACCCTCAACATAGGGGCCCCCCAGGGCTGTGTTCTGAGTCCCCTCCTCTACTCTCTGTACACACACGACTGTGTGGCTCAGCGGAGTAGCAATACAATCATCAAATTTGCTGACGACACAGTGGTGGTGGGCCTGATCTCTGCCAACGACGAGAGGGCCTACCTGGAAGAGGTCAAGGTCCTGGCGGGATGGTGCCAGGAAAACAGCCTCTCCCTGAACGTCAGCAAAACAAAGGAGATGATTGTGGACTTCAGGAGGTCGGGGGTCAAGGACTACAGCCCCCTCAGCATCGACGGGGCACCGGTTGAGAGAGTCAACAGCTTTAACTACCTCGGAGCCTACATATCCGAGGACTTGACATGGACCACACACATTGACAGTGTTGTGAAGAAGGCACGACAACGCCTCTACTTCCTCAGGCGCCTAAGGAAGTTCCAAGTCAGTCAGAAGATCCTTAAGAATTTCTACTCATGTACAATAGAGAACATCTTGACTGGCAACATCACCTCCTGGTTTGGGAATAGCACTGCACAAGACCGAAGCAGACTACAAAGAGTGACACGTTCAGCCGAACGCACAATTGGAGGGGGGCTCCCCACCCTCCAGAACATTTACAACAAGCGTTGCAAGGGCAAGGCTAAGAGAATCATTAAAGACTCCAGTCACCCGAACAACTGCCTCTTTGAACTGCTGCGGTCAGGCAAGCGATACCGGAGTCTCAAGGCGAGCACAGAAAGACTCAGAAGAAGCTTCTATCCCCAGGCCATCAGGCTGCTAAACGAACAATGAACACTACACAACAACAACCACCAAACGCACATAGCACACACATCCACACGCACACACTCACTTTAAACAAACACACTGTAGCACCCACTCCACACACTTTATAGCACACACCCACTTTAAACAAACACACTGTAGCACCCACTCCCCACACTTTATATTTATTGATGAAGGATTGCACTACAACTCGTACACCTTACTGTAAATTGTACCTAAATTGTACCTCATCCCATTTCTGCTTTGCACTATATAGTACTGTACATTAGTACACTGCATAGTATTGTATATTATATGGTAACTCAGAACATTGTACATATGTCTATACCGAACACTGTGACCTCATTTTCTTCTTCTAAATTACATGCTATACTATGTTATTTGATACTATCTTGTCTAGCACAGTCTCTGGAGCGTAACAGTAAGAAGCATTTTGTATGAAAGTATTCTGTACTTCTGTATGACAACTATTAAAGAAACTTGAAACTTGAAACTTGTCTCGTCCGCAGTGCTCCAGGCTCAGGTTACAGCCTGTTGCCTGGTTTCCCCGGTGCGCTGCCTGCTTCCGTTGGTTAACCTTTTTTGTGTGCTTACGGCCATGCTGACTGCCTGTTCTGCAGCATCAGTGTGCCAGGCGGTGTGCTATTGGGGGGAAAGGGCCCGCTCTTGGAGGGGCCTTATCCGAATACGCTGGCAATGTGGGGGGCGGTGTCACTAAGTGACCGCCTGGTGGGGTCTTGATGCCTGGCGTCATTGACCTCTCCGGGCCCCCGTTTTCCAGGGGATCCAGTCCCTTCAGTGGGTCTGGGTCTTCCTTCGCGCTCCGCTGCTACGGCTTTGCCACGGGGTTGGGTTTGCTCTTGACCCCGTGATTCTGGGGGCAGTAACGAGGTTGTTCCTTCCGTTCGTTCCCGGGTGGCATGCGGGTTGTGCGTGTGTGTAGTCGTGGGGTCAAGCCACGGTCTGCTCACCCTGTGCGTTGAGTTGCTTGAGTGCCTCTTCGCACGGTCGGATCCGTCGCCCTCCCGTGAACCTCCAATAGGGAGGGTAGCCTCCATTAGGGAGGGTCGGGGGGGCTCGGTCCTCCCCGATCTGATGGTTGTGGGGGGCCTCAGCGGGGTACATTTGTCGGGCGATGGCTCTCGCTCGGCTTCCCTTGTGCAGTAGTGACGCCGAGCGAGAACCATACGACACAGAACGATTTTATTATAACTAGTGCTGTCAGGCGATTAAAAAAATTAATCTAATTAATTACAGGATTTGTAATTAATTAATCTAATTAATCGCATTTTAATCGCATAACCATTTTATGCCTGATATTCTATATTATATAATCATATTTCAAATTGCATGTGTCCGGATGGCAGAATTCAGTACTGTATCTACAAAACCTTCTGTTTAATCATCTTCCATCTATTAATTTGCTTAGATTTTTCAGGTCTGGTCAATTTGAGCATGGTGTTATTCACAGTCAAAGATACAAACAAATTTATTGATATTCTCATTTGGTTCATTACAATTTACTCAAAATAAAATTTTCATTCAATCAATCACCGCGCAGATTGATTGATTGAATGAAAATGTTATTAACAGATTGCAGAATGGGTACAATACAGTACGGCACACAATTGTTAAGGGGATGCAGACCAGGGTGCAACTTGCACCGCGCAATCCATTCTTTGTGGATCTAACCCACAGTATTTCTGACACTGGGAATACATTCCCTGAGATTCATAGATGTCCCTAGAATCAGATACCAAGAACATGCAAATGGACCATATTAAAAAATAAAAAAGTCTGTAAATGTGTATTCTACATTCTTATGGAATGAATGAGATACAAAAAAAATATTATAAAAAAAAAAAAAAAAAAAAAATGTAATTAATTTTGAGTTAATTTTCATAACGCGATAATTTGCTGTGTAATTAATTAATCTAATTAACGCGATAAACTGACAGCCCTAGTTATAACTATAACCAAGTTCTGTGAGTAATGGTGACGCTCTGCATCAGACGCCGCTGCGGCCCTTGATCTCACCTTGTGGTGAAAGCTTGGGAAGGAGGTGAGTAGGTGACTGTTATGTTTGTTGTTTCCAGTTTTCCTAACTAGGAATAAACAGGCTAGGCTAGGGTTTATTTACTGGCTTTTATTCACGTTGTCTATCCGTACATCAAGGCACTCTCTCTGTTGTGCATCCGTACATCAAGCACTGTTCCTCTACCCCGGTCCTCGGTCCGGGTACTACAACAACAGGGCGGAACCAATATTATGTATTATAATAACAACACATCTTCCCTTCTTTTAAACAGACACAACTTGTTCTTTTCCTGTAGTCGTCTATAACAAAACGTTCGTTTCCGACTGTTCTTAAACCTGTACATTCCAATAATAAACATAATTTTTAAACATGAACGTATGCATTCAAACAATAAGCATATGCATCAAATCTTTCTTTACAATCCTCTTTTTTTTTTTTACATTTTCTTTTTCATTTAACCTTCATCATCAAGTGTCCTCTTTTCTTTACCCTATCCACGTCCACAGTCCACATGCCTTTCAGCACTGTGCAATAAGTCTCTCAGGAGGTTTAACAGTCCTTTTAGGCCTGCAGCAGGTCTCAGAGGGCGTGCTGCCCCCTTTTGGCATGACAGAGTCACTGCGGTCTGGGGAACTCTGACAAAAATGCTCACTCCTGGGAGCATCTAACACCTCTGCAGTGCTTCGTTGTTGAGAGTCTGTCTCTGGGACTGTCACCTGTGGTCTCAAATCCACACGGTTTCGTCTCAGAGAAGCACCATGGTCTGTCTGGATCTGGTATGAGCGTGGTGAAACTTCTCTTTGCACGCGTCCTCCTTGTCTCCATGTGCCTGTTGTGTGATCCAGGATACGGACTGTATCGCCTGGCTTGAGGCTTGGTAAGTGTTTTGCCTTCTTGTCATGTTGCAATTTGTGTTTCTCTTTTTGTTATTGTTTCCTTGAGCTGATTTTGTGCGCTCCTTCTGGTGTCAACAGGTTCTCATGGATAGGAAGGTTAGTGCGTAAGCGCCTTCCCATCAGCATCTGGGCTGGGGACAAACCATTTTCCAATGGGGCACTCCTGTATATCATCAGACTCCTCTGGAACTCCTCCTGTCCATCTTGAGCCTTCTTCATGAGGGCCTTGACGATCTTGACTGAACTCTCTGCGAGCCCATTGGATCTCGGGTAGTTCGGGCTAGAGGTGGCGTGGTGAAAACCCCAGTCCTCTGCAAACGAAGCAAACTCGCTGCTGGAAAACTGTGGCCCATTATCTGAAAACAGCTCACAGGGAACTCCATGTCTCGCGAAGACTGTTTTCAGGTAGGCTATGACTGTTTTGCTGGATGTTGACTGCAGTGTTACAACTTCCGGGTAGTTGGAGTAGTAATCTGTGACTACAATGTTGCTTTTACCGTTACAGTCAAACAAATCGACTCCGACCTTCTGGTACGGGCGATCAGGTACAGGGTGGGGCATGAGCGGCTCTGCTTGTTGTTTAGACCTGTAGGTGAGACATATTTCACATGCAGCTGTGGTGTGGCTGATGTCTTGGTTGAGTCTTGGCCAGTACATTACTTCACGCGCTCTACGTTTACATTTTTCCTCACCCAAATGTCCCTCATGCACTTTCTGCAGCATTTCCTTGCGCATGGATGCCGGGATGACAAACTTGCTTCCTTTGAAAACAATTTCATTAGCAACTGAGAGCTCTGATCTGCATGCCCAGTAATCTTGGATCTGACCCGGGCATTCACGCTTTTGCTCAGGCCACCCTTTCAGTATGGTCTTCTTGAGCTCTTTCATTGTGTCGTCTAGTTCAGTTGCTTTCCTGATCTTCTCTGTTCGCTCAGCAGACACAGGAAGTGATGTAACAATCATGTCAACATAGGCTTGTATTTCTATGCTTTTCTGTTCATTTGGACTTTCCATTTTGTTGACTGCGCGTGAGAGCGTGTCAGCAGTAAACATGAATTTTCCTGGTGTATAGACCATGTTCACATCATATTTCTGCAGTCTGATTGACAGTCGCTGAATCCTCAGAGGACAATCATTGAGGGGCTTGGCCATTATTGATACTAGGGGCTTGTGGTCTGTTTCCACTTCAAAAGCCTTTCCGTATATGTACTGATGGAAACGTTCACATGCATATGTGCTGGCTAAAAGTTCCTTTTCTATTTGTGCATATCTAACTTCAGCACTTGTCAATGCACGAGATGCGTAGGCTACGGGCTGCCAGCTGTTGTCATACATCTGTAGCAGTACTGCTCCTAGGCCGTACTGAGAAGCATCTGCCGATATCCTAGTGATCCGTTCTGGGTCATAAAACTTGAGCACTGGTTCCTTGGTTAAGATCTCTTTCAGCATTTTGAAGCATTCTTCCTGCTCATGAGACCATTCCCACTCGTTCTTCTGCTCTAGAAGCCCTCTGAGTGGTGCTGACTGGGCAGACAACTGGGGGATAAACTTAGCCAAGTATGTGACCATTCCCAGAAATCTCCTCACATCTTCTTTGCTCTGTGGACGTTCCATGTTCACTATGGCTGACGTCTTCCTTGGATCCGGCTTGACACCTTGCTCTGAAATCACATCTCCCACAAAGGTAAGGCTTTTCACTGCAAACTCACACTTGTCTCGGTTTAATTTCAGATTGGACTTGCGTGTCAGATCCAGTACTTCCCTCAGCCGTGCATCATGTTCTTCTCTTGTGGATCCCCACACGATGATGTCATCCATCATGGTCTCCACTCCCTCTATGTGCTCATAGATCATATGGATTGTCTTGTGGTAAACTTCGGGCGAAGACAGAATACCGTAAGGTAAACGCAGAAAGCGAAACCTTCCTTCTGGTGTAATGAACGTGCACAGTTTTGAGCTTGCCTCATCCAGCTTCATCTGCCAGAAGCCTGTTGACGCATCCAGCTTGCTAAACCATTTAGCACCGGCAAACTGTGACATGATCTCTTCTCTTGTTGGAAGCTTGAAATGCTCACGCTTTATAGCCCTGTTTAGATCCCGTGGATCGAGACAGGTGCGTAGAGATCCATTTGTCTTCGTCAATACTACTAGTGAGCTCACCCAATCTGTTGGCTCATCTATTTTCTTTATGACGCCCATCTTCTCCATGCGGGCTAACTCCTTTTTGAGTTTGTCTCTCAGTGCAAATGGAATCTTTCTGCACGCATGCACTACAGGAGTCACTGTGTCATCCACACATATCTTGTGCTCACCAGGCAAGCATCCTAGTCCTTCAAAGACATCGCTGTACTCCTGCATGACTGCTTTGTGGTCTGTGCTAGTCTGGGAATTCACTACAAACACCCTCCTCACTAAGTCAAGCTTTTCACAGGTACTCAGACCTAGGATTGGCTGTACGCTCTTCTCTACTATGAGCACCTGTGCCCTTAACTGCTGTCCCTTGTGCTTTAGAGTCACTACACAACACCCCTTAACTGGAACAGTCTCTCCTGTATAACCAGTCACGTTTACTTTCACAGGGTGTATTTTGCTCTTAACTGTGAGGGTCCTGTAATCGTCTATGGACAACAGGTTGACCTGTGCACCAGTGTCTATCTTAAATGGAATTATGGTCTCATTCACAGTTAATGGGACTATCCATTCTGCCGCCTCTGCCGTGCTAGACTGTACTACTGAGTCCACAAAGAACTCCTCTGGCTCTTCTTCCACTGTGTTCACTTTCATCCCTGAAGCCTCAGCTCTGCAATACTTCGCAAAGTGGTTATCCTTCCCACACTTGTGGCAGACTTTCCCATAAGCAGGGCATGCCCTAGACATATGCTTGCCTCCACATCTTCCACATCTACTGTTTGGACTCCTGGGACTTTGCTCTGTAGGCTTTTGTTTTACAAACTGTTTTGGGCGCTGTCCCTCTCTTTTCACGGCATGCACTGCTGCCGACTCATCCGTGCGCAGCTCCTTTGCTTGTGCACGAGTGGTTTCTGCTGCTCTGCACATGTGAACTGTTTTCTCTAGCGTTAAATCATGTTCACGTAGTAATCTTTCTCTGAGCCCATTATCAGGAATTCCACATATTATTCTATCTCTGACTAATGAGTTTCTTAAATCTTCGAATTCACATGACTCAACATAAGTAGTTCAGTTAAGTACTGATCAAAACTGTCACCTGTTTTCTGACTGGCAGAGAAAAATGTATATCTCTCAAAAGTGACATTTTTACTGGGCACAAAGTACTCCTCAAACTTTGTCACTAGCTCAGTCAATGTTATATTTCCCTCATCTATCTGAAAGCTGTTGTAAATATCCAATGCATCTTCTCCTATTACATGCAAAAATATAGCCGCTTTTCTGTTCTCATCTCCTCCCCCCGCCCCACTTGCAGCCAAGTAAATACTAAATCTCTGCTTAAATCTCTTCCAATTATCAGCAAGATTGCCGCTGAACTGCATGGGTGTGGGAGGACTGATCTTATCCATGACGGGGAACACTATGGGTGCAGGATTTTCTTGGTCTCCTTCTTGATTGGTTGAAACGTTTTCACTCACGTCGTTAGCTTGATCACTTTCACTTTCACTAGTAGACATGCTCGCATGCTGATCCTCTCGCTAGCAGTGCGCACATTTGTGCCTTCGGAATCCAGCACATTCCTTCTTGACGTCGATTCAACTCCGCGTCGCCAGTTCCATTATCTGACACCATGTTATGTTTGTTGTTTCCAGTATTCCTAACTAGGAATAAACAGGTTAGGCTAGGGTTTCTTTACTGGCTTTTATTCACGTTGTCTATCCGTACATCAAGGCACTCTCTCTGTTGTGCATCCGTACATCAAGCACTGTTCCTCTACCCCGGTCCTTGGTCCGGGTACTACAACAACAGGGCGGAACCAATATTATGTATTATAATAACAACACCCCTGCTTATGTAGGTAAGCGGATGGGGGTGTGGCCAGACAAATGTTGGGATGTAAAGGTACATTGTGGAATTTTTTATTCAGTGCGCGTGCACGAGTGAAGTATAGTGCAGTAGTGACGCCGAGCGTCACCATTACTCACAGAACTTGGTTATAGTTATAACCTATCGTTATGCGGTATGTGGTCCAGTTATGCTGCTCTGATTATGTGTATTGGTTAATCATCTATATACTTTTTTCTTTGCAGAAACTATGCTTTGTATTTATCTTTTATTTCACCATTTATTATGATTCATATGATATTACACATTTAAAGTCCAAATCCAGATTTTCTTTTGTAGATCCTATTGTAAATGTGGGGTATAGTCACACAAACACATGAAGAGTTTGGTGTTTAGATGGAAAATATGCTCATTGATTTTCACAAATCATTGTAAATCATTGTAAATTATCCAAGGGGGGTCCTGAGGGGGGGGAAGAAGAACGAGCAAGAGCATATGTATATGTATAATGGGGATTAGGTATATATCTCGTAACCTACATTTATTGATTCAAATACAGGAATGTATATTACTGTGATTTATTGAGATATTTACTGTTAATGTTTGTCTGTCAAAAGAAATATAAAAAAAAAAAAATCATTGTAAATCAGAATCACATAGGTCTGTTTCACTCCAGTGTTTACAAACATCACCAACGTGAACAAATATTGTACAGCAGCTAAATACAGCAAAATACAATTAAAAGCTCATATTTGGGCCACCTGTTTAGTCTAGTGTTAGTACAGTACTTGTATTAAGAGCTAATCAACTACATAATGAAAACATGTCTCCAGTCTTGTTTCTTGTTCTGGGGCTATCCATTTGTTTACGTTTTGGATCAGGGAATGGGGCTTTAACATAGCGAACACTAAACAGTCCTTTCATTGCTGTGTGAGTTAGGGGACAGTGGAATCCTTTTTAGAGTACTTCTGTGCCCTTAATGAAACCTTGTGATGGTCAGTGTGACGAGCTATTCACTGTGAATGCAAGCTTGGCCATAACTTAATGCAGTAATTACTCAGTTTGTTAGGCCACTTTTTTTTGTTTTATCACGTTTGCTTTATGTTTTTAATTTGAAATAATAAAATGGCCTTAGTAAAATATTGACAAAAGTCCTGTCAGATATTAGATCAAGAGATAATCTTGCATTAATACTAAAGTCATCATCAAATAAGCCGTTAACTTCCTATATATAATATTGTTTTCAACAGGGTTTGCGATCACTTCACTTTCAGTTTCTGCAAGACATTTATCTTTTTATCGATGTGTCAAAAGCCTTCGACCAGTAGAAAAGAAGGCGACGAACGTTAACGCCGCCATTTTAGTACTGGGAGATTTCAATAGCGCCAATCTGAGAAAGGTATTGCCTGATTTCTACCAGCATGTGACTTGCAACACCAGAGGCGGTAACATCCTAGATCACTGTTACACGCAATTTAAAGGTGGCTACAAGGCTCATTCTGATAGTGGCTTTGGCAAGTCAGATCACGCATCCATTTTCCTTACACCAAAGTACAGACAAAGAATTAAAAGTACTCCCGTAGTCTCGCGAGAGGTGCAGAAATGGGATGTGACGTCAGAGGATACACTAGTGTCAGTGTTTCACAACACAGACTGGATTGTATTCCGCGACACAGATAACATTAATGCCTACACGGAGACAGTGCTGGACTATGTCTGTACTAGGGTGAAAGAAACAATCCCCACTACCAAAATGAAAGTTTACCCAAATCAAAAACCCTGGGTAGACAAATCCGTCCGTGAAGCTCTGAGAGAGCGCACCAAAGCATACAATGACGGCCTAGTGGCAGGCAACATGAACGACCACAAGGTGGCGCAACACAACGTAAGGAGGACAGTGTCAGAGGCCAAACGGCGCTACAGGGATAAAATTGAACTCCAGTTTGAACAAGCTGACTCTAGAGCTATGTGGCAGGGGCTCAAAACGATGACAGACTACAAAGGCGCCTCCCTCAAACTGAACAGTGACATCTCCTTAGCAAACGACCTCAATACCTTCTATGCGAGGTTTGATGCTGGTAATAACAACACCAGCTCACAAGCCTCGGCAATGGGGGGGGGGGGGTCGGCTGCTGATGGAGGCGCAGTGTTCAGGGTAACAGAGCATGAGGTGAGGCGGACCTTTAAAAAAGTGAATATCAGGAAGGCAGCAGGTCCGGACGGCATCCCCGGCCGCGTCCTAAAAGTCTGTGCCGACCAACTGGCCCCAGTATTCACTGACATATTTAACCTGTCCTTAGAACAGGCTGTCATCCCCACCTGCCTGAAGAAGTCCACTATTATCCCTGTACCCAAAAAATCCAAGCCTGCTTGCCTCAACGACTACCGCCCTGTAGCTCTCACCTCCATAGCCATGAAGTGCTTTGAGAAGCTAGTAAAGGGCTACATCTGCTCCTCCCTCCCCATCAACATGGACCCCCTGCAATTTGCATACCGCCCCAACAGGTCCACGGAGGACGCCATATCCCATGTGCTGCACACAGCAGCATCACACCTGGACAAGAGGCAGGGGAACTATGTGAGAATGCTATTCATCGACTACAGCTCGGCATTCAATACCATAGTCCCCTCCATACTCATAGCCAAGCTCAGGGACCTGGGCTTGGGCTATGACCTCTGCCAGTGGGTCTTGGACTTCCTGACTGGCAGACCCCAGGTGGTGAGAGCAGGCAACTGCACCTCCTCATCCATCACCCTCAACATAGGGGCCCCCCAGGGCTGTGTTCTGAGTCCCCTCCTCTACTCCCTGTACACACACGACTGTGTGGCTCAGCGGAGTAGCAATACAATCGTCAAATTTGCTGACGACACAGTGGTGGTGGGCCTGATCTCTGCCAACGACGAGAGGGCCTACCTGGAAGAGGTCAAGGTCCTGGCGGGATGGTGCCAGGAAAACAGCCTCTCCCTGAACGTCAGCAAAACAAAGGAGATGATTGTGGACTTCAGGAGGTCGGGGGTCAAGGACTACAGCCCCCTCAGCATCGACGGGGCACCGGTTGAGAGAGTCAACAGCTTCAAGTACCTCGGAGCCCACATATCCGAGGACTTGAAATGGACCATACACATTAACAGTGTGGTGAAGAAGGCACGACAACGCCTCTACTTCCTCAGGCGCCTAAGGAAGTTCCAAGTCAGCCAGAAGATCCTTAAGAACTTCTACTCATGTACAATAGAGAGCATCTTGACCGGCAACATCACCTCCTGGTTTGGGAATAGCACTGCAAAAGACCAAAGCAGACTACAAAGAGTGACACGTTCAGCCGAACGCACAATTGGAGGGGGGCTCCCCACCCTCCAGAACATTTACTACAAGCGTTGCAAGGGGAAGGCTAAGAGAATTATTAAGGACTCGAGCCACCCGAACAACTGCCTCTTTGAACTGCTGCCGTCAGGCAAGCGATACAGGAGTCTCAAGGCGAGCACAGAAAGACTCAGAAGTAGCTTCTATCCCCAGGCCATCAGGCTGCTAAACGAACAATGAATGAACACTACACAACAACAACCACCAAACACACATAGCACACACATCCACACGCACACACTCACTTTAAACAAACACACTGTAGCACCCACTACACACACTTTATAGCACACACCCACTTTAAACAAACACACTGTAGCACCCACTCCCCACACTTTATATTTATGGATGAAGGATTGCACTACAACTCGTACACCTTACTGTAAATTGTACCTAAAATTGTACCTCATCCCATTTCTGCTTTGCACTAGATAGTACTGTACATTAGTACACTGCATAGTTGTGTATTGTATATTATATGGTAACTCAGAACATTGTACATATGTCTATACCGAACAACTGTGACCTCATTTTCTTCTTCTAAATTCATGCTATATTATGTTATTATGTTATTTGATACTATCTTGTCTAGCACAGTCTCTGGAGCGTAACAGTAAGAAGCATTTTGTATGAAAGTATTCTGTACTTCTGTATGACAACTATTAAAGAACTTGAACTTACTTGATATAGGATTGTCTAACCATGCTGTTTGCTGGTTTGCCTTGCTGAGATAAATCAGTGTGTTCAGTTTGATGGTGCCAGCTCTACAGTAATGAATGTGTTCAGAGGTGTGCTCCAGGGTTCAGTCCTTGGTCAAATATTATTCACTATTTACATCAATAACTTGGTCAAAATGTTCCGAATTCTAATCTCCACTTCTATGCTGATGACACAGTCATGTACTGTTGTGCCCCCACTCTCAGCCAAGCTTATGCATACTTACAATCTGCTTTTAACATTGTTCGGTCGCAGATATAATCTTAAACTAGTTTTGAATGAAGTCCATTCTTTGTATGTTCCTCTCCTATCAGTGCACTTTCATATATCACAGAATATTGTCAGCTATTAGTCTACACTCATCTGACCTGTACTTATCATTTATTCCCAAGGTCTGCAAGCTAACTTGCAGATGGAAAATCTGATTACTTTAGAAGAATTTAAAACATTTATGAAAGACTTGGAAACAGAGTAGGCTAAATCCGGAGCTGATCTGTCTGTGTTTCTGAATCTCACTTCCTTTAACCCTGGCCCTCGACTTTTAATGTATTTTGTATGATATTATTCTATGTATTTAATCTGCATTTGTTGTTGCAAGGCTCCTTGCAGACCGTCAGGGTTGCAGAGAATCCAAACACCATACTTGATGAATTGAAGTTAATGGGGGCCAATTTGAACACACAAAGATATATCATTATACAACGGCATGCACATTTCTCGATTCTGATTGTTTATTGTATAGCAATAAGGTTGGATGAATGTGGCAGTTGTATAAAAGCATTACACCACTTGCAGTCGTGATTTGTGAAAAATAAACCATGCCTAGGGGGGTCTAACGACCACCCCTAGGCATGGTTTATTTTTCACAAACCACTCCTGTGCATGATGTAATGCTTAAATACATCCCTTTAGAAACTCTCAAACACATTGTGCCATATAACCCAAGTCTCGTTTATCCAGTTGTATGCTCAGTACTTCCCAAACACATGCATTTTCGCTAAGTAAGGTGCTAACGAAAACATTTTCGGATAAGTGCTGCCTTCAAATGTGGTCGTATTTACCGGGTTCACGTGGTATTCACAACGTTGTGAGTGAAATCTTTCATGCCCAGTTTCCCAGTTTCTGCCTATTTCCCAGTTGCCTATGGTGTCCTCACGACTTCAACAACTTGAACGACAAGCATATTGTGTACTCGATGTCGAGACCACAAACCTGCGAGTTCCATTTGAAGGCAGCACTTTGGTTTTCGCTTTCGCTGGCCCGTTTTTAGCGAAAATGCATACGCTTGGGAAGTACTGAGCATACGACAGGATTAATGAGACTTGGATTATAATTGCACGATGTGTTTGAGAGTTTGTAAACAGATGTTTTGGTATAAACTTCAGAGTGTTCACACGCTAAACCTGTTCAGATGAGGACCGGTGCTGCTCTGATTTGGACCATAATAGTCATCAAAAAGGAAGGTACTGGAGCACACAGATCATCTTTAGAAAAGTTTTGTATGGTTTTGCTATTGTTAAAATTGCCCCCCATCCCCCACAAACTTCAATTAATCAATTCATCACTGTGGAGACATGCGTCTTACTCAACACAGGGTTAGTAATTGATATACAAATGATCATTTTTGGGTGAAGTGTTCCTTTAAGTTGAACACTGGATCAGCTACAGTATGGGCTCACATTGCAGCGCCCCACCTCCACTAACTACTTTCCTGGTGGGGGGGGGGGGGGGGCCTGAACCCATTAGTCCTCATAGGATCTCCATTAGTGTCAGAAATGAAGCCCACTTACTGGGGTAGTGACCCATCGCCCCACCCGCATTAACCTGCCTCCAAACCACTTACCTCCAGTCAGGGTCAACACATGTGCTTTTCATAATATATCCATACTATATTAGGTGTGTCTGTGCACACGCTTTTCTATGGCGAGTGTGTGGGCATTTGTGCACTAATTAATATGAGTGTTTGTGTTTGTTACATTTGAGTTAAGTGTGTGCTCCATGTGTTTTTCTTCTTCTTTTCTTTGTATATGTGGCTACATGCTCCCGGACAACGAAGTTAGCTCACAGTTATGTATCGTCGTCTCTCGGGTCTTCTTATCTTGATTGGTTACTGGCTGAGAAGGATGAGGCACGTTGACTGGTGAGGAGCCCCAGGCGTAGACTCTTACCACATCAGGTCAATAGGGAAGGACACAGACAGTATAACCAGATCCCAACTCCTCGACAGCCTGAGACCTCCTAACTAAACACACACACAGGCAGACTGGGCAGAGACGCTGACGACAACTTTAAGGAAACAACTTGAGAGGAAAACAACTAACTGATGACTACTTTGATTTGAACAAAGCAACAAGAGATACAGTAACTACTGGATCCCCACACATTACGGGGGAGAAGACCGGGGGGGGGGACTTCATTCAATCCACAAGCCAAGAGGAGACCTCGGGAGGAACTGTTTGCGAGAGAAAACTGACAGGAAGGTGACAAAAGAGCATCGCTTCAAAATGGAGTCCAACTAGGAAGAGTACAGGATATCTCCGCCGACCAATCAGCACGACCAACCAAAGAGCTAACTAATCACAGTTTTCCCTCTTCTGCAAACCAAAACAGAAGCCATTGAGCAACTCTCACAGCCAGATAAACATTCACCAGAAGGGGAGATGGAATTTGAAATTGTCTGCACCTGACTGAGAAAGGAGAATCATACGTCGTTGACCAGGCTTGTGTCCACGCGTTGGTCCCAATGTGCGATGAGGAGCCGGTGAGACAGACCGACTATGAGTGAGAGGGTACCTTAGGAGCGGGCGGGTCCAGGGACATCGTGGCATGAGGTGGCAGAGCAGCTGTGAACCGCTTTATGTAAACAAAGAGCCATGCCAAAGCCAATGTTAACACCAACCTGGTACAGGGGCAGGTGGGTAGCAGGAAGAGACACAATGTTGACCTTACTCCTCTTGATTCCCTTCAGTCATCAGGTAAGTTGGGCTGGGGAGACACATACATGCATGCATGCATGCACTCACACATACAGTACACCAGTATGTGCGTGTACACAGACACACACATGCACTGTCGCTATGTGAGGGACAAAACTATCAACATTTTATAGTTTAATTCCATTTTTTTTATATACAGAGAATTATAATATGACTTCATAAATTATTTTGAAATATATTTTATTTTATATTACAAGGTATTACACAATCAGACCATTAACATGTCCTGGGGAAGAATTCTCCAGATGATTTATGGGTTTGGATTAGATGTCGCTGCTAACATAACACACAGCCATGGAACCCATCTGACACTGAGGAATACAGCCATGAATAATGAGATTAAAGAAAAATAATATGGGGTGAATTTTTACTTTAAATCCAGGTTTTAGAAGATTAGATGCACTGCAATTTCAAATCTTATCACAATGCAAAAAAAAATCCTTTTGTGTTTAGTTGCTTGTTCATCTTAAGGGTAGAAATAAAACACAAGGAAAATCTGACTTCATAGGATAGTTATGATCATTACAATGCAGTACAAATAGTGCTAAGTGAGTGGTCCTGTAGTGGTTCTTAAACAGATTTATAGGGGAAAGTGAGAGAGAGAGCGAGAGAGAGAGAGAGAGAGAGAGAGAGAGAGAGAGAGAGAGAGAGAGAGAGAGAGAGAGAGAGAGAGAGAGAGAGAGAGAGAGAGAGAGCTAGGTCCTTGTCAAGAAACAGGTCGGCACAATTTGAAAGGTTCACGGGTGATCAGGTTGGCATAAGAAATGTCTGTGTCAACATGTGCCGGATGAGCAACCGGGCAGGAAAGCAGACACACGGAGAGGTTAGAGGGCTCAGATTCATCTTAACTGGGGTGTGAAGCGACTGTGAAAGTCACCCAGAGATAGTGCAGCCACTGTCCACAGCCCTACCGCCGACAAACAACTCAGAGATTGAGATAACTAAGGTGTATCTGTGTAAAGAATGAGCAGAAGGAGGGGAAATGTTTTTAATGTGTTATATTTGTTGAGGAGATGCCACGCCACGGCTTTAGAATACCGATTCATCAGCAGCAGACACGCGGTTCCTGTTGTTGACAAATCAATGTAAGGGAAAGAGATATTTGTATTGTTGCGAGCCAAACCGTAATGCAGACTTGTGCTGATAAAGTTGCTGACACATAATTATTATGCTAGCGGGCAGCACAAGTACTGAAAGTGAACACAGTCCTGATGGAAATCTGATTGAATACCCCCACCATGTGGATAGATAAAATACTACAGCATGTATTGTTACAAGAGCTGTTAAACATGTTTAGATTAATCAAATATATACATTTCTTAACTGTTGTTTTGAAAGGCAACAGGCTTGACCCTTCAGAATGTGATATCCAAACGGACTGAATATTGGGAGAACTGCACCCGCACCCTAGCAGAAAGTGTAGACCTACTCTACTCTAGAACTGGCGGTGAGCTGTCTTTTACTGGGCTATTTCTTTAGAGCTAACATTTTTAGCATGATGCTATCAAATTATAAAACAACAAATAAATAAAATGAAAACTCAAAAATAATAAATAAAATGAAATAATAAAACATGTTATTCTTGTATTACAGGAATCTATTGTAATGGCACATTTGACACGTTTGTGTGTTGGCCCCATTCATCTCCTGGCAACGTGTCTGTCCTGTGTCCCTCCTACCTACCATGGATCAACGAGGGTAAACAAAAGTCACTGTTAAGTCACCCCTGATGAAACTGGTTGGCCACACATGGAGAGTTGAATGAATCTGCATTCAACCTCATGTGATGTTGTCTGATCACATTTAATCCTTCCGTTGTTGTGATTTCATCTCAATGAAATGATGTAGCTGAAAAGATTAATGTTAGGCCTACATAGTTTATATATGCATGAAGGGATAATGTGAATAGAATAGAGTTTTAAAATGAATCAGTTGATGTATATACTTAGTATAGTGAATATGGAATTAAAATTTAAAAGAAGCATTACAACAAAAACTGAAGACCATGACAATAATTCAACCCTTGCACAGAAGAACCATAGTCCGTCTGTTTTGAAATTTGTTGGACAGTATATTTGAGTGCTGGAGACTGAGACAATAGAATGTATTATAGGTGGAATGCCTCTTTTTGAAGGAATACTGTGTGCAGGCTATTTTTTGAACATCTGTATAGTTGTATCTGTCCAGACAAGTGAAGGTCAAGGATATACAGTAGCCTACGTATATATCCTTCTGTCTTGTACACAAAAGTCATAACACATCAAACGTATTGCTGTACAGTTTACTTTCAATATCCAATTGAATCTCATATTGTCGTCATACATTTGAAAAGTGTGACCTTAGTTGTCTGAAAATCATAAGGCAGATTGTGGTGCTATATTATCCAGTCACAGGACTGGACTTTCATGACCGAGATAGATCTCCCAAAGGCATTGCAATGGCCTAAAAAAAAGCTTCATTGTAGAGCTACAGATTGCTGTTGACATTTTCAGACGCAGTCTAACCAGTACATCATTTATCAAAATTCTTAATTAAAGGGGCACTTCGCCAGAAAACAATGCTGATTTAATTTGCACATAATCTCACACACATCCAAAAACTCGAAACAGTTTTGTACACATTAATTTAGTTTGACAATTATTGAGAGTAAATTAGTTTGAATTTGGCCACCAGTGATGTCATCGGGGACATTGAATCCTTGTGTTGTGTTAATTACAGCTCCATTGCATGATAAGGTAGCAGTCCCTATAAGATTTATTTTTATACAGCATTTCATTGAGCTGTAATTAACACAACAGCATTAACAGAATTTTTGGTGAAGTGCCCCTTTAATCAGACTAGTAGCCTGTCAATCAGCTGCTTATCTGACAGTGCATTATATTATAAGTTTGCTCTTTTACGAAATGCAGACGGTTCGAGGAGCGTGCACCGAGAGTGTCTCGCCAACGGTGGCTGGAAACGGCGGGAGAATTCCTCTGAGGTCTGGAGGGATCCATCAGAGTGTCACGAGGAGCGTTACTTCCAACCTGAGGTGAGGAGGAACAGCTGAATGAAACGTGAGCTCTCAACTCATTGCCCCGAATGACGACTGATTTATATTACAGCTATTTTACTACAACATTTATGTGCGTTGTGTCGATATCTGACTGTTAGGAAGTCTCTCTTTGTCAAAAAGAACTGATGGATGTTTATCTGTGTGTGTGTGTGTGTGTGTGTGTGTGTATGTGTGTGTGTGTGTGTGTGTGTGTGTGTGTGTGTGTGTGTGTGTGTGTGTGTGTGTGTGTGTGTGTGTGTGTGTGTGTGTGTGTGTGTGTGTGTGTGTGTGTGTGTGTGTGTGTGTGTGTGTGTGTCAGGAGGAAGAGATGCTTCGCCAGACTGCACTCAGGGTCATATCAATCATCGGCTACTCCCTGTCTCTGTCCTCCCTCACCCTGGCCACTCTCCTTATGGGCATGCTCAGGTCAGTCACCTGGGGTCAGGGGTCAGGTGCTTCATAAACAGTAATAGTTTTGAAAGACAAAATATTATATATATACCGATAATAACACAAATATATATATATATGATGGATGGAAATGTAAAAAAGTGGTTGTTTAGGATTCTTGATTCTTGTGTGTGTATGTGTACATATATATATATATATATATATATATACACACAGTATATTGAAGGGTGTATGGTTTGAATTGGCATTGTATAGCCACTATAATAATAATGGGCTTTAACATTTTTGCATTGGTTTTTCTATTTTGGGGATCCATGTTGTACATAATATATATTTTGAGTACATACTATTTCCTGCTGGTAAGGTGTGTGTGCGTGTGTGTGTGTGTGTGTGTGTGTGTGTGTGTGTGTGTGTGTGTGTGTGTGTGTGTGTGTGTGTGTGTGTGTGTGTGTGTGTGTGTGTGTGTGTGTGTGTGTGTGTGTGTGTGTGTGTGTGTGTGTGTGTGTGTGTGTGTGTGTGTGTGTGTGTGTGTGTGTGTGTGTGTGTGTGTGTGTGTGTGTGTGTGTGTGTGTGTGTGTGTGTGTGTGTGTGTGTGTGTGTGTGTGTGTGTGTGTGTGTGTGTGTGTGTGTGTGTGTGTGTGTGTGTGTGTGTGTGTGTGTGTGTGTGTGCGCGCGCGCGTGGGTGGGTGGGTGGGTGGGTGGGTGGCACCTGTTTCTGCCTACTTGAGCAGCGGATAAGATCCAATCAGCATGTCCTCTCGTTATTCCTTCATCATTATATCTTCTAAGTCTACACACACGCTACACGTTCCAAAGACAATTTGACCGGAGCAGGATATTGAGAAGAGAGTTCTCAAGACGCCGGTCCTCAAGTACGCAGACAATTAACAAGGACTTGATCATTTAGTTCTCAATGACAAAAAAACTATTTGATATTGTTATCATATTCCCTCTGATATCAATCATCCTGATAGGAGATCAATAAGGCAGGGAACACAGATTCACCAGCTTCACTCCTGTCGTTGATTGATGATATATTGTACAGTATGGTTTCCACTGTTCTGTGGATAATCCAGTACTCAGAGGATGGCTAATGAGGACACGATCAATCATTCTAAAGAACAGTATTAGAACCCGGAAGCATTCCTCTTTAGCTCAGCCAATGTTTGCTGGCTCATTTGTCTTCCTGTAATCCATTTCCTCTCCGTTCTGTCATGTAAGGGCTATGGATCAATACCATTCATCTGACTGACTCTCTCTCTCTCTCTCTCTCTCTCTCTCTCTCTCTCTCTCTCTCTCTCTCTCTCTCTCTCTCTCTCTCTCTCTCTCTCTCTCTCTCTCTCTCTATACCAGGAGGCTGCATTGTACCAGGAACTACATCCACATGAACCTCTTTGTGTCCTTCATGCTGAGAGCGACGGCCGTCATCGCGAAGGAGGTCATATTCCACGTCATGTACACCAACTTCCCCAAAGACGATCCTGGGTGGAACTCCTACTCACACTCTGTGGTATCATGCTATCCTCACTCATTCATTGAGATAAAATAAAAACATGTTATCTTAACTGGTGCTCCCAGTAGTACCAGCAGATACATTATGTATAGGCATTGTTATACAGTAGCTAATACAGTACATTGTGGGTGTCTTTCTTTTGTTAGTTTGTTCATTTGTTATTATTATTGAATTTTTTTTTACTTACGTTTTTTCTCTCCATTTTTTCAACA
Source organism: Notolepis coatsorum (assembly GCF_963971535.1). Classification (NCBI taxonomy): domain Eukaryota; kingdom Metazoa; phylum Chordata; class Actinopteri; order Aulopiformes; family Paralepididae; genus Notolepis; species Notolepis coatsorum. The sequence goes on from NC_140174.1 coordinate 49,839,145, forward strand.
ACATACATAGACAATACATTTCCACATACAAAATTATAAAGACTCGTCAATAAAAAAAATTATTAAAATAGATATACAAAAATGAGAAAAGAAAAGTGTGGCATGGGTCCTTCGGTCCATTCTATATTTGCATCCTTTATTTACATTTTCCATCATTTCCTTGTATCCTTTTCAATCCCCTGTGATGTCGTTCCTTCCCCTCGTATATTCTTCCCACTTTTCCCATTTCAATTCAAACTTTTCTTCTTGCAGCCTCAGCAGATGTGTGATTCTCTCCATTTCCTGTATCCCCTCTACTATCTCTATCCATTGGTCCTTCGTCGGCACTTCTACCCTGTACCACAGCTTAGTTAAAGCTTTTTTGGCTGCCACTATCAATATCTTAATCAAGTATTTGTCTTCCCCTTGAATTCCTTCCTGTGATAGGTTCCCCAGATACAACACTTGGCCTTCCTGGGGTATTTCGTATCCTATTATTTCATTTATTATCCCTCCTATCTACCTAGTAGTGCCTTATTTTCTGACATCTCCAGAATATGTGTGCGTGGTTCGCTATTTCTTGTCCACACTCCCTCCAACATGGTTTCTTTGTTGTTGTGTAATTGCCCTGTATTTCTGGTGTTATAAAGTATCTAATTATGTTTTTCCACCCAAACTCCCTCCATATCCTTGATCCTGTGGTTGATTGTTGTGTCTTACATGTGTTATACCATTCCTCCTCTGTTATCTCTATTTCTAACTCTTTCTCCCAATTTTCTTTTATATACAATGTTGTATTTCCCTTACTGTCCATTATTGCCTGATATAGTGCTGATATCCTCTTCCCTTCCTTCCTTCGTATGATTTTACCATTATCTTAATTACCCCATTCTGTTCTTTGTCTCTGTCTTGCTTTATTTCCTTGTTATAGTAGTCTCTAATCTGTAAATATCTAAAGTGGTCCCTATTCTCTAGTCCGAGTCTGCATCTCTCCTCCTTCTATCGTTGTACATATTTCTGTTATATATCATATAGCTTACGCTCTGCGCTCTAGTGGAACATATCCTATATCAGTCTAATACGGAATACATTTCTTCATATGTACACACCGATCCGCCTGGCCACACCCCCATCCGCTCCTCTACATAAGCGAGATGTGGCCATACTAACAGCTCCTTCCTTATTTTCACCACAGACAAGTGTCTGTATACACCACTTGAGTTTAGTACCGAAATAGTTGGAAAGGACTACGTTGAAGAGAAGGAGCTGCGTTGACATTATATCTTTGTTTTCTCTCTCACTATTTTCGAGGAAATACAGCGATAATGTCTTCGCCACCGGAGTGTCTAGAAGATGATGATCATTCTGACTTCCACCGGCGCTTCGTATTAGGGGCTCGCGTCGCTGAGCAATCCCCGCCGGCATTACCTCCGGCTCTGCAGTTGGACACTTTGCTTGTGAGGCGCTCGGCCGTGTGAGGGCTGGCGGCCTCTCTGGGGCGGGTGATGTTTTAGCGACGCGGGCGCCAGGTGTGTTGGTTGTGGGGGGAACAACTACACAGCTTACGAAGACCGGCTCCAGGCTGGTATCCTTTTTCGCTGCCACTTAGCGGCGTGGAGGGGGTTCTGGTTTGATGCCCACATTAACATTAGCTCCTCATCGAGTAAGAGCTTTGTTTTCCTGGGACCGTGATTCCGAATCTGCGGTTCAATTCCCCGGGTCTCTGGACAAACGGATACCCACTATCGCCGTGCTGGCCCCGATTTTCAAAGATGAAAAGCACCCGGTGCGAGGGAGGTGAGCTTGGTGTTTCATTATGAGAATATCTCCATGCTCAAGTCGGCTATAGTCCGAGAGGGACTTGTTGCCGGCACCGCTGTGTCTGGTAAACACCGTTCTGAAGAGGGACGTGTATTGCCTTTTTCCCTTCTTTCTTTGGATGAGAAGAGGAAAAGACAGCGGCTGTCTGAAGTGTTGGCCTGTATTGCTTTTCTCACGTTGTACAGTTTTCAGTGGTAGCCGCTTAGCTTGCTTCTGCGTTAGCTAGTGGTTAGCGATAGCCGGGTTGAGCTAACTGTTAGCCAGTTAGCTGTTAGCTACGACGTTATCTACCCGCTTTCGCTCGGCTGGGAACATTAGCTTGATGCTATCAGTTAGCCTAGAGTTAGCTGTTAGCTTGTGCTACAACTATTGGCGTAGCCGTGAGAATAGCAGGCCCTGGCACTCGGACTACGACATCATCTTTGACAGAAGATGTAGTCGGGCCTGCACCATCACCGGCTGCAGGAGGGAGGCGTCTCACCGGAGCGTGACTCCGGCCATTGCTTCTTCTGGCCTGGCCAGCGAGAGGCCTTCGTCAACGTGGTAGTCCAACCTGTGTTGCGGCCTTTCGTCCTGCATTCCTTGGTGCAGGTAAGATGTCCATTGGACATTGCCCCACTCTTCCTTCCTTCCCCTCCCGAATGTTTTTGTTAATAACGATGTCTATAAAACATATGTTACTTTACTACATTTGGAGATACGACATGTGCTGTGTGTGAATTGTCTTGGTCGCTTTGTATACCTTGGGTTAGCGTTGGCCAAGGCTTGTGCCTTTCTCTCTACCTAGAAACAGCGTTGTTTTTTACGTGAGTAAAAATTAACTGGGGTTTTGTTGTATGATGAGAAGTTGTGTGTGTTCATGTAACGTTAGACAACGTGGCTGAGCCCACAACTGGCTGGGTTACCCTACAATGCTGTGCATAGTGGCATGTGATCGAGGGCTGAGTCCCTCTCTCAGCTTGTTATTCTTACTTGAGGGTAATGATGACAATAACAAGTGGCAAGTTTTTTTCACACATAAGCAGGGCTGTGCCTGTTCAAACAAGGTCTGTGCTGGCGTGCATGATGTAAAGCTTACTCTACACATTTGGCATCGTATCAGGGGTAAGGTGGTGAGGGGTGGGTTTCCCCGGGTTTCCACTGGGCCCCCCCCCCCCCTCCCCTCAAATATGATTTTGTTTACAAAATGTGTATTGATTCACTATGTTTTTGGGGATACGGTATAAATCCCTCAGCTTCTGCTGGGGTTGTGCTCTTGCTTAGAGAGAGGCAATTTTTTCTGAAAATTGTTTGGTCGCTGTCATGTGGACTTAGCAAGGCCTGTGACCAGTACTTAATCAAGGATTTATGTCTTCTCTCATCATGAAAAACGGCGTTCCTCTTACTGTAGTGAGAGTGTACTTTTGCCCTTTTTTTGTTGTGATGGAGGGTTGTGTGTATCGTATTCACGTTTAAGATCCACAACTGGGTTAGGTGTTGGCCTACAGAAGTTACATGTGTAAGCTCTTGTACCAGGGCCCTTGGCCCCTCTCTTGGTCTGTGTTTTTTCTTCCTTTAGGGTAAATGTGTAAAAATTCAGGTGGCAGGTTCGCACATGAGCCTGAAGCCATATATGACTGGTGTCATGGCTCTGCTTTGTCATTGCATCGTATCAGGGGTGAGGGGTCATGAGGGGGTGAACTGATAAACCCTCCCTCCCCTTTTTTTCTGATTGGTCAGGGGGTTGGACCTCCTGTCCTTCGGGCTTCCTGTCACGCTGTTGGGTCAGCGCGTCACAGGGTAGGGAGAGGGGGGGGGGGAGGGAGGGAGTTCCCTGGTCCCACGCCATATTTGGGCAGGTGGGTCACGGAATTCCCCCCGCCATAGAGTATGTCACTGGGCGCGTTTCTATTGGTTGTGAGACTTCCGTGAGTTATTTTCAGGCTCCATGTTGTGGACCTCTGTTATTGTCAAGATGAGTTATGCGGTGTGTGAGAACTTTAAAAGAAGTTTTCTGCTCTGCGCTCTGTAGCATATGTCTTGAGCTTTTGGTCACATAGCTCAATGTTACATATATCTTTTCAATTATTACTCACGTGGGAAGTCTCTCTGGGGGTTCCCTGTCTCCTCTCTTTTATACAGAGCAGGGTTGACAGGGGTGTTTGCCCTCGGACACATCATATGGGACCAGGGGTGTAAAGTACTTGAGTAATTGTACTTCGTTACAATACTTAAGTACTGTTTTGGGGGATTTGTACTTTACTCAAGTATTATTAGGTTTGTATACTTTGTACTTTTACTCCATTACATTTCAGATAAAAAAAACATACTTTTTACTCCTTACATTTAAAATGCAGACCTACAAAGTACAAAGTACAAATTTCACAGGTCCAACCATTTTAATTAGTATATTTTAATTGTTTATCTGGCCGAACTAACGTTAACGTTATTAATCCTGCAACCGCAGGTAAACAGCCAATCAAATCCCCATCAATGGAAAATGAACCCACCCATACCCATGCTGATTGGTCCTTGTGCAACACTAGAAAGCGGGGTTCTTTGACACCTGCTATCAGAAGAATAGACAGTCAGATCCGCATTATGCTGTGGTTAATATTGTGATATTATTCAGGGTACTCCAGTATTCTGTCTTTAATATTGTGATATTATTCAGGGTACTCCAGTATTCTGCCTTTAATATTGTGATATTATTCAGGATAATCCAGTATGCTGTAGTTAATATTGTGATATTATTCAGGATACACCATTCTGTTTTTAATATTGTGATATTATTCATGCTGTGATGTGAATGCCGTCCATGTTAGTTTACCTTCAATGGAGAAGTGCATTAAATAATTTTAATGCAAAAAAAGTGTCCTCTGTTCTTTCATTTCAGCATTATTTATCGCAGAACACATTCCATTGTGGGCAGAGTGTATGCTTGGTTTCATTCCAGCCTTGCCTAAACACCAGCTGATGATTTCACTAATTGGCTCACCTCTTCAACTAACTCACCTGGTGCAATGTATAGTTAAAATGAAAACTTGGCCCACGATGGAATGAGTTTGAGACCCCTGGTCTATCCCTTTCAAAAAAAAATTACTTTTACTTTTGAGTACTTAAGTACATTTAAAAGTAGGACTTTTTGACTTTTACTCAAGTGTGTTTTTAGCCAGATACTTTGACTTTTACTTGAGTCAGATTTTGAGACGGTACCCATACTTTCACTTAAGTATAATTTCTGGGTACTTTTTACACCCCTGTATGGGACCCATATCTGTGTCTTGGCCAGCTTCCTGCCGCTCTCCCAGGCGGCTTGGAGGGAATGTTATCTGGGTTCTTGTTAGAATTACCATTGATATGTTTTGGGTCTCGACGTATACATAGTGCTGGCCCTGGGTGCTTCTGTGTGGAACCATGCATGGGCTTGCGCGCCTTGGTTGCTCATCATTGAAACAGCGTTTTTATGGGGCAACTAGGATGGAGTTTGTCTCTTCCGAGCGCCAGTGTACTAGGTTAGTCTCGATGAATTCTTGTTCATCTCTGGGGGGAGGCAGTCTTTAGGATCAATAACACATCATCGTGTGCTCGTCTAAGTTTAATTCAGTTTAAGATCTTGCACAGGGTCCACTTTACAAAAGCTAGACTTAACAACCTTTTTCCAGACACACCCGATATCTGTGACAGGTGTGGCCTGTCACCAGCCAATCACACCCATATGTTCTTCTCCTGCCCCAAGCTGGCAGAGTTCTGGTCTTGTTTTTTCGATACACTAGGCAAAGCCCTAAACATCAACCTAGAGCCATGCCCCTTGGTAGCTGTAACTGAGGGGTACAATTCCCTGACTGTATTGAATAAGTATGGTATCATTAAACCACTACTGCGTTATGTACATTACTACTGGCCATACAGTACACAGGTATATGTGATGAACACCCCCACAATAACACGGCTTCACAAGAAATACTGTTTATAATAATATTTATTAGAAGAGCAGCAAGATTATCTTACATTATTTATTAAGATTGAGAGTTGCGCTTGTAAGGCGAAGAATGTGCATGAATAGGTCAAGAGCGTAAGTCCATGAGCATATTACGCAGGAGATAATTAATACCACCTGTATCATAAGAATTATATATGGTACACTAGTAGGTCAGCTGGAGATACTAAGGGGTTCCCTCCGGTTGTAAGCCAGCAGGGGGGAGGAATGTTCGAATGCAATAGTCTGGATCAACGGGGAATCAATAAGCTCCAGCTACGGGAGGCGGTACATTACTCCCTTGATCGGCAGACGAAAGCAGCAGCTATAATCCAAGTATGCGCGACAGCATAGGTGAAAGCCAGCCAGCCTCTCCTAGAGACGGGCTCGAGTGATGCTCCTCACGGGTAAATCCCACACAGCAGCGGGGTAGACGGTTCTCTGATCCAGCAGCCACGGTACCAAAGCAATATAATAATCCAGCCGGAAAGGGCTCTGCATTCACCGGTGTAGATTCTCCTGTGCACGGTACTTCACATTTAACTAGGTCGAACTTGACGTTATTTCACTAAGCTCTGACACTTTTACTATCCTATTCGCATGCGGTTATAAGTGCTCTATTTAGACGCAACGTTGCTCACTTCACTTGGTCGTTGACTCGTGATGAAGGCTTTAACGTTTGAGGGTAACTAACTGGACTAAGTGCTTCTGTATCCACCTGCGACGTATTTATACGTACGGTGAATAATCTAGTGCCAACCTCATTTCTGTCTCGTATTACTGCGCAAAACCGGGCATGTTCAGGCATGTCTTAGCGGTGACTTTGAACTAGACATTGGGGGTATGGCCGTGGCGCCTAGGGGATCGCTTCCAATAGGAGAACAAATATTATGGTCTGTCCTGTACCAGGTAAAGGGATATTCCGTGTATATGTACAAAGAATATACAAGGGATATCAGACGATATACAAATATTATACATGGGATCTCAGGCAATAAATATATATATTCGGTTTAATCTGGCCCTTTGTAACAGCCGCCTCCTAATTAGTCCGCACCTAATTAGATAAGCAGAGACAGATTAACCGTCTTGTCCACTACTCAATGTCCGTTGTGAGGAGTAGGGCAATTCACAAAGTCAGTGGGTCATGGTCGTCATTAAGCGAGTCGGGGAGCCTTGGCAACTCTATCAGCCTCGCCACGGGTCGGGTGTATGTCCGCCCCTGGACGAGCACTTCTGCCGCTCTGACCTTTCCGTCGGCACCAGTGATCACTTTGCTTACGCGGCCGGCCGGCCACGCAGCTCGGGGTAGTGACTGGTCTATGATCACGACGACTGTGTCCACTTTTAAGTTGTCCCCGTCCTTGACCCGCTTCTGACGGGCTGGAAGGGATGGTAGGGGGGTTAGGAGGAAGCGGGCCTGAGACTGCTTTGATCTGTGCTTGGCTGCGCCTCCACCTCCTCCGTCTGTTTCTCTTGTTTGCTCTGTACCCCGTCTGAGGAGGGGCCGGTTCCGGCCGCCCCATCAAGGAGTCGCTTGGGGTGCTGGGTTCGAGGTCAGCTACGTCTGGAGCGCAGCTGAGGGGGGTGGAGTTCCGAACTCCCTCTTGTGCCCACGGTTCTCTCACAGGCCTCTCGCTTAATGTCAATAGCCTCTCAACGGGCTGTACGAGGGAGTAGCCGGTGTCGCTCGCCTTTGTGTGTAGGCAGCGTGTAGACGTGGGTTGACTGTCAAGTCCGTAGAGGGGGCCCTGGAGCGTCCACCCCAGTCGGGTCTGAACCGCGACTGGGCATCCTTTGGGTCCGATGTGGGCCGCCTCAATTGGGAGAATGAGGTCCGCGTGGTCGGAGCCGATGAGCAGGGTCGGTGTGGCGCCGTCGATAAGCGGTATAGGTAGTTGACGTAGGTGCACATACTTCGCCATCAGCTGTGGGATGGGGTAGGTGTACTGTGATAGGCCTATGTCGTGGCTGGTGAAGACGTTGGTAATACTATACTGCTTCTCGGGCTGGTCCACCGCTGCTATCTTGAAGGAGACATTTTTACCCTTTATGGTCTTCTGGTCTCTTCTGATGGTACGTATTGTCATGGTACCTTTGGCACCCCGCAGGCCCAACTGGGCTGCGGCGGAAGCGAGGAGGAGAGTCTTTTCAGACCCATCGTCCAGGACGGCGTAAGTGTCCAGGACCTTGTCCTCGTAGCTCAGGAGCACTCTGACCACTTTGATGAGCACTCGGGGGGTCCCGCTATGCTGGTCAATGTGGAGCACTCCTGTTGGTCGGTTGCTTTGGATCTTCTGGAGTGGTGCCGACTCGCGGTCGTCCGAGTAGCACCGTGACTCCCAGTGTCTGCTGTAGCAGTCGGGACACCAGGGGGCGGTCTGGTGGATCTTTGGTACTGGTGCCACCGCCTCGGCCTGGTACATTACCGTGACGGGCCCACTTTGTTGTCCTGGCGGACGCCTGTTGATGTCATGCAGGACCTCCAAGTGGGCGCCGCCGCACCTGCCGCACTTCTTCTTCAAACGGCACTCAGCTGCCATATGGCTGCGCGCGCAGCGGAAGCAGCGGCGGTGGTCTTTGATCCACTGACTCACCTCGTCCGTGGTCAGCTTCTTGAAAGGGTCGCATTGATACAGCCGATGTTCCCCTTCACAGTACTGGCATTCAATCTTCCACTCCTCTTTCGTCGAGGGGGTATTGTGGTTCTTGTGCTGCGGTACTGATTCGGCTTGGTGCATAACGGTCACCGACCGGCGGTTATCATTTGATCCCCGAGGTCCTGGTCTTGGGCTTGGTCCACTCCACACGAACGTGTCCAGTCGTAGGCTGCTGACCTCCCTGGCGAGGAAATCAGATAAGTCTAGGAGGGATGCCTCTGGGCCGTTGGGGTCACGGTGGTCTCTCTGCCGCCGAAAACGCTCTTGTCGGGCGGGAGGGAGCTTCTCTAATATCCTTTCTACATTAGAGTTAGCGTACAGTTCGTATATCCCTTTTTCCTTTTGGGACCCCAGCATCCCTACCAGGGACTGTACCTTGATAGAGAGGTCATCTAATGCTCTGTTGTCTCTGGCTGGGGGGAGACGGTCGATGTCTCTTATCTCTTGTATCACGTAGTCCCATATGCGTCCATAACGTTGGTCGAGGGCTACTAGAGCCGCGGTGTATGGGGTACTTGAGTTGGAATATGCCAGCGCTATATTGTGCGCTCTGGGCACCTTCAGGTGCTTGAGGAGGATAGCATATTTGTACGTCTCGTCTGGGACGTCGGACATCATAGTCTCTAAGCACATCCGTAGCTCCGTGTACTGTGCTCTGTCCTCGCGTGTAAAATCCGGGAACGTCGGTGTGCCAGGTACGATGCCATGGATGGCTGGCACATCGGTGAGCGTTGGGGGAGAGGCCTCCTGGGCGAGTCTCCCCGTACGTGTCGTCGTGGGCTGGTACCTGGTGGGTACCAGGGGCCGGGTACCCAGGTGCTGTTCCTCGGTGCTGACGGTGCGTCAAACTCACCCGTGAGTTGAGTCGGGGGTTTGTAGCGCAGTGACTCAGGGCTGACGTCTGGGCTGTACTGGGCCTCCTGGTCCAGAGTACGTTGCTGCTGGTCGGGGCTGTACTGGGCCTCCTGGTCCAGAGTACGTTGCTGCTGGTCGGCTTGACATTCCTCCTCTTCCTCTTCCTCTTCCTCTGCTAGGTCCTGGAGTCTTCTGTTCAGTCTCTCGGCGACGTAGGCCGGTTCTTCCCGGTTGCTGGGTCTCGTATGGACCGGCCGGGGAGGGGGTTCGGAGACGCAGACAGGATCCTCCTGTTGGCGGGGTCCCGGGTCGCTTGGTCGGGTAGGGGAATGTGCCCTAGACCCTTGTCGGGATGATCTCCGGGAGCTCCGTGCGGAGAGAGGGGGTGTCGCCATGGCGATCAATTGTTCTACCGTCTGCGCCTGCAGCCGGTCACGCTCTGCTTCGCGCTGGGCATGGGCGGCGTCGCGCACTGCTTCACGCTGGGCATTGGCGGCGTCGCGCTGTGCATTGGCGCTGGCATGGGCGGCGGGGAGCTGTGCATTGGCGGCGTCGCGCTGTGCATTGGCGGCGGCGTGCTGTGCATTGGCGGCGGCGTGCTGCGCATCGGCGCAGCTTCTTTCAATGTTCTCTTCCGTCTGAAGGCGTCTGGTCTCCAGTCTTATGCGGTCGTCTTCACTCCTTTGTTGCGCCTGGAAGCGCTCTCGCTCGGTTGCAGCGTGTTCGCGCTCACTGAGGGCTTGCGCTTGGAGTTGCGCGTGAAAGCGCTCTCGTTGGTCTGTAGCTTGTTCGCGCTCGCTCGTCTGTTGCGCTTGGAGTCGATCGCGTTCACCCTGAAGTCGATCGCGTTCGGTGGAGGCTGCCAGGGTGGCGATGAATGCCTGCGCCAGCATCTTGTCCGCCTCGCTGGGGGAAGACACCGACGGAGGTGATCGGCTTCTGGCAGTGCTCGTTGGAGATCTGTTCTCTGGGCGCGCCTCGAGGTCCGTCTCCTGGGCGCGCCTCTCTTCTGGTAGTGGGTCGGGTTCTGTCCCTGGAGCGCTCTCTTTATCCTGGAGCTCTCCGGGGACCGTCCCGTTGACGTCGTCGGGGGGTAAAGTCATGTCATGTCCCTCCTGGTCCCCCCCGTGGGCTTGGTCAGTTTTGCTAGAACCCACCGGGGTCTCCACTGGCAAGGTCGCCTGGTCGGTAGGGTTTGACATGCTTTCACTATCCGCTTTATTTATTTTATCCGTATTTAACATCTGTATAAAGCTAGGTAGTAGACTGGTAGCGCAGTCCTCTAGGTAAAGAGGTGGCTGCCGTCTGCGCTCCGGGCGATCCAGCCTAGGAGAACCGTTTGTGGAGTGTTCATCGCTGGCCATGTCAATATTAATATTATATTAATATTACGCTAATTACCCTCCGGCTCGAAGGACCAATTTTAACTGAGGGGTACAATTCCCTGACTGTATTGAATAAGTATGGTATCATTAAACCACTACTGCGTTATGTACATTACTACTGGCCATACAGTACACAGGTATATGTGATGAACACCCCCACAATAACACGGCTTCACAAGAAATACTGTTTATAATAATATTTATTAGAAGAGCAGCAAGATTATCTTACATTATTTATTAAGATTGAGAGTTGCGCTTGTAAGGCGAAGAATGTGCATGAATAGGTCAAGAGCGTAAGTCCATGAGCATATTACGCAGGAGATAATTAATACCACCTGTATCATAAGAATTATATATGGTACACTAGTAGGTCAGCTGGAGATACTAAGGGGTTCCCTCCGGTTGTAAGCCAGCAGGGGGGAGGAATGTTCGAATGCAAAAGTCTGGATCAACGGGGAATCAATAAGCTCCAGCTACGGGAGGCGGTACATTACTCCCTTGATCGGCAGACGAAAGCAGCAGCTATAATCCAAGTATGCGCGACAGCATAGGTGAAAGCCAGCCAGCCTCTCCTAGAGACGGGCTCGAGTGATGCTCCTCACGGGTAAATCCCACACAGCAGCGGGGTAGACGGTTCTCTGATCCAGCAGCCACGGTACCAAAGCAATATAATAATCCAGCCGGAAAGGGCTCTGCATTCACCGGTGTAGATTCTCCTGTGCACGGTACTTCACATTTAACTAGGTCGAACTTGACGTTATTTCACTAAGCTCTGACACTTTTACTATCCTATTCGCACGCGGTTATAAGTGCTCTATTTAGACGCAACGTTGCTCACTTCACTTGGTCGTTGACTCGTGATGAAGGCTTTAACGTTTGAGGGTAACTAACTGGACTAAGTGCTTCTGTATCCACCTGCGACGTATTTATACGTACGGTGAATAATCTAGTGCCAACCTCATTTCTGTCTCGTATTACTGCGCAAAACCGGGCATGTTCAGGCATGTCTTAGCGGTGACTTTGAACTAGACATTGGGGGTATGGCCGTGGCGCCTAGGGGATCGCTTCCAATAGGAGAATGAATATTATGGTCTGTCCTGTACCAGGTAAAGGGATATTCCGTGTATATGTACAAAGAATATACAAGGGATATCAGACGATATACAAATATTATACATGGGATCTCAGGCAATAAATATATATATTCGGTTTAATCTGGCCCTTTGTAACAGTAGCCATCTTTGGGGTGCCCCTTACACCTGCTGGTTTCTCCAGGAAGGAACTAGATGTCATAGCTTTCGCTTCACTCATAGCCCGTAGACGTATCCTCCTGCAGTGGAAAAGCCCAAGCTCACCGTCCACCACCTCCTGGCTCAAGGACTTGATGTCATATCTTTCATCGGAAAAGGTAAAGTACTCTCTAAGAGGCTCAATTGCCAATTTTTATGATAGATGGCAACCTCTAATCACATTCACAAACACTCTCACATCCCTTGACCTTGACTGATCCTAAAGAAATACTGATCCTAAAGAAATACTTCTTCTCTGAGGTGAGCACCTTAGATACCCTGTTTTAAACTCCGCCCCACTGTATATTCTATCCTGGTTATTTATTATTATCATAACCATTATAATTTTTATTTTTAATTTCACTTATTATCATTATTTTTTTTTTTATTATTATATATATATATATATATATATATATATATATATATCTTTTTTTTTTTGCTTTCTTTTTGCCTGTTTTCGACTTTGTTTAGTTCCTGTCTTTATTGTTTTTTGTCGTCCCTGTTCAATTTCAGTCCTGTCCGTGTCTCGTCATGTCCCACAAAAGCAAAAAAAAGAAACATGGTGATATGTTATACATAACTAATTTTTGCTTCTCTGTACTACCTATGTTTCACCAATAAAATATATATAAAAAAAAATCTCTGGGGGGAGATAACGGAATAGATCAAAGCATTGGCGGAGGGGTCTCACGCTTTGGGGTGGGCCACCGGGCGCGGTGCTTTTATGTTCTGACCGTCTTGGTGGCGCCCTCTGTGATGTTTTAGATCGACACGCGTACCTACCCCCCTCTTAGGACTGGATATGGTGGCGTGATTAGGACACGGGACTGGTTCTGGTCACGCCGGACCAGGTCAGTTAACCCGTTGTCCGCTGGGGCGCAGATCTGCTGTTCTGGTACCCTGAAGGACTTGTGCTTTTTGGGGGGGAAAATGCCGGGTTGGCCCGGGCGTTGCAGGGGTTGATGTTATGGAGGTGTTCGTGGTTATGTCACTGCATATTATCCTTCACTATTGCTTGGTCCATATTGTGTTGTACCTTGCGCTGTGCTAAGGGTTAGGCCGGGCTTGACCCCATCTGCCTGCGAGTGTGCCCCCGCACCCTTCATGATGTCAGCCAATCTTGTCAGCCTTCTCTGCCTCGGCCTCTCAAGAGGGTCGGTTTTTTTTTGTGGAGGCTGCGACATGGTGCACAGCATACCGAACGCTCCTTCCGCCGGGGTGCTGTTTTCAGCAGACCCCTTAGACGCCTGTCTAGTCCGCAGTGCTCCGGGCACAGGTCGAGTCCTTTTGACCTGTTGCCTGGATTGAGGGATCAACCTCTTTGGGGGTTGTCTCCCCGGTGCGCTGCCTGGTCCCGCTGTGGGGGTGTAGCCCCATTTGAGTGCTTCAGGGCGGCATGCTGTAGGGGGGAAGGGTCTGCTCTTGGATGGGCACTGTCCAATATGCTGGCAATGTGGGGGGTGGTGTCACTAGTGACCGCCTGGTGGGGTCTCGATGCTGCAGCGTCGTTGGCCTCACCAGGCCCCCTTTTTCCGGGGGGTCCTGACCCTTCCTGGGGCTGGGTCCTCCTTTGCGCTCCGCTGCTCCGGCCTTGCCACAGGGTTGGGTTCTTGACCTTGACCCCGTGATATTAGGGATTGTAATGTTCGTTCCCTAGTGGCATGTGGGTTGCACGCCTGTGTAGTCGTGGGTTCTTCTGTGGGAAGGTAAGTCCCACTATCTGCTCGCCCTGTGCGTTTGAGTTGCTAAACCCTCTTCGCACAGTCGGATCCGATTCCCTCCCGTCCTCCACTAGGCCTTCTGTGGCTTCATAATTCACATTGCACCAGCAATGCTACTTGTTGTGAAGGATCAGATTAAACCGAATATATATATTTATTTATATATATATATTTAAATAGTGTTTGTATATCGTTTGATATCCCCTGTATATTCCTTGTACAATATGCACTGAATATCCCTTTAGTCTACTAAACAGCCCATAATAGTTTCATTCTACCATTGGACGAGAACCTGGCGCCAGGTTGCCATACCCCTAGGTTCAAGTTCAATCGTGCCGCCCAACATGTCGTGGCAAGCCCCGGTTCCGCGTAGGAATACGTCTGGCGAAATACGAATGGTACTATTTGTTCATAGCGCATATATATATGGCGCAAGTAAAGTAGAACTTCCTTTTAGTCCAGTTCTTTACCCTCCAACAGAGTGACAGACGCAAAGCCTCACCCACGACGCACGTGTGGTGTAGTAAGGCCTACTTGGCCTCAGAATAGGCATTGAGATATCGTGTGAATTAATAGTTGAATAGTCATAGTTTGGCACTATACCGTCGAGTTGGACGTATTCTATTAAGCTAATAATAGTCTATTTATGTATGGTGCATCGTTCGGTTAGAGTTATAAAGTTATCAGTACCCCCATCGTTCCTGACGTTATCTGGACGCTTAACCAGGCTGGGCAGACCCCTAGTGGTGCTTGCATCCGAGGAGCTCCGGGCCAGGGCGACTGGACCTGTATATTGGATTACTCTACCCGGACGACGGCGAGCCTTCCACGGCTTGGATTATGCTTTGGGTGCTTTGATTATTCCATGGATAACGGCCAACACTGCGGAGTGTTGGAACTACCCCCCGGAGAGGACTCCAGGTGAGACGGCGCTCTACACCCGTGAGGTCGCCTCACGTCTCTCCGTTGTGGACCGGCAGCTACCGTCCACCAGAGGGTCCAGCTGTATTCGTCTGCGGACCGAGGTTCTGTGGGCACCGTGTTCAAGACTTTGAATTCTCCCAAGAAACCGTCGGCCAGATGGGATACCGCCAGCGGCTTCTCTAACCCCCCCCTCCTACTGTCTTACAACCAGCGGGACCCCCCCCCCCCCTTAGTGTATCCAGCTATAATCATTTAAGTACCATCGCTATAGTTTCCTAAATATCCAGGTTGTATACTTACTCCCTGCGTAACCAGAGATTGGACATTCAATGTTGATTTACCTACGAATACTCATTTGCCATACAAGTGCATATTTCAAATCATAAGTGTAAACAAGTGAACGTTGTATATACCTTTTGCTATATTAAATATTCGATTTGTACATTTGTGTGGATTCGTTTCATCAGGTGGGAAAGTGTTCATCATACTTATATCATGTACTGGATGGCCAGAAGTTAAAGTACAAGAGGTAGTGGTATTAAATACCATATCTAACAATACAGTCAGGGAATTGTACCCCTCAGTTACAATTGTGGTCCTTCGAGCCGGAGGGTAACTAGTGTAATATTAATATAGTGTTATTAATATTGAAATGGCCTATGATGAACACTCCACGAAACGGTCCTCCTAACCTAGAATGCCCGCGGCGCAGACGACAGCCACCTCAGTACTTAGAGGATTACACTGTCAGTCAACTACCTAGCCTTCGACAAACGGTAAACGCGGTAAAAGTAGAAAGTAAAATTATGTCTGACCTTAACGACCAGTGTTACAAAGGGTCAGATTAAACCGAATATATATATTTATTGCCTGAGATCCCATGTATAATATTTGTATATCGTTTGATATCCCTTGTATATTCCTTGTACAATATGCACTGAATATCCCTTTAGTCTAGCAGGACAGACCATAATATTCATCCCCCTATTGGAAGCGATCCCGTGGCGCCAGGTACCGAGTAAAGCCTTGCCCACTCGAGCTGACTTGAAAGCTGCCGCCGGGACTCGCCCAGACATGCCCGCTTTCGCCCACGGCTACGAGACCTAGGGGCGACAGAAATGAGATAGGTACTATTTGTTCACCGTGGATATAAATATGGCGCAAGAATACAGAACCCCGCTTGCAGTTCCCCCTTGCAGTTCCTCTTCAGTTCGCCTTCAGTTCAGTCTGGTTCAGTTACCAAGTAAAGCCTTACCCACTACGTAACGTGAGGTATAGCAGGGCTCGTATCGCCCAAGATAGAATCGTGTTATCCTAAATACGTCTGTTTGTCGTATCGTTCTCTATATATTAGTAAACCTTCATTACGAGTCAAAGACCACGTGAAGTGGGTAATTGTGTGTCTATAATAGAGCACTTATTGCCGCGTGCTAATAGTACAGTAACGTCAAGTTCAGCCGTGCACTACCGCACCGGAGAGGATATCTACACCGGAGCAGCAGCACCACGGAGGACTTACACCCCACCGGCAGTGCCACTCTCCGGGCAAGGATTATTCTTCTTCATTGCTTTGACCAAGCTGCTGGAACAGAGAACCGCCTACCCCACTGCTACTGTGGGATTTACACCTGCCCGTGAGACCATCACTCAAGCCTGTCTCTGTCGGAGCAGAGACTCCACGGCTCTCACCTACACGGCGCGCATCCTGGGACCAGGTTGCCTATCCCCACTGCTCCAGGGGTGATATTGCCCCCGTGAACCATTGACTTGCATAGAGCTTTGGCCCCCTCTGCTGGCTTACAACCGGTAGTACACCTTTTCCCAGAAGATCCCTAGATAATCCTTAATATCCATTATTGATTTACCTGCACATTCTATTTGCCTTATAAGCGCATCTAAAGTGACCAAGTGATGTAACCTAATATCCCCTTTGTGTAATAAATATTGTAAACTAGTATTCTGTGTGGAAAACCGTGTTATTGTGAAGTGTCGTCATCTAGAATACCTTTGTACGGTGTTGGCCAGCAATGTACAAGTCGGTAGTGATTCAATGATATCAGTACTTGATTAATACAGTCAGGGAATTGTACCCCTCAGTTACAATTGGTCCTTCGAGCCGGATAATAATTAGCGTAATATTAATATAATATTAATATGGAATTGGCCGATGACGAACACTCCACAAACGGTTCTCCTAAGCTAGATCGCCCGCAGCGCAGACGACAGCCACCTCCCTACCTAGAGGCATACTCTGTCAGTCCAATACCTAGCTTTAAAGGGAAGTTAAACGCGGAAAAAGTAGAAAGTAAAATTATGTCTGACCTTAACAACCAGGTTACCCCGCCAACAGAGGCCCTAGTGGGTTCTAATGTAACTGACCGAGCTCACGGTGGGGACCAGGAGGGAACTGACACGACTTTACCCCCAGACACTACCCAAGAAGTAGTCCCCGACCAGCCCCGGGAGGAAGACAACCCTAGAGAGACGCGCACCCAGGAGACGGATCTCCTCGGTACGCAACCGGAGAATGGATCTCCAACAAGTACTGCCGGGAGCCGATCGCCCCGAACGGCGTCTTCCCCCAGCGAGGCGGACAAGATGCTGGCGCAGGCACTCATCGCCACCCTGGCAGCCTCCACCGAACGCGATCGACTTCAAGCGCAACAGACGTGCGAGCGCGAACATTATGCAGGCGAGCGAGAGCGCTTCCAGGCGCAACAAAGGAGCGAAGACGACCGAATAAGACTGGAGACCAGACGCCTCCAGACAGAAGAGAACATCGAGAGAAGCCGCGCCGACGCCGCCCATGCCAGCGCCAATGCCCAGCGCGACGTCGAGAGAAGCCGCGCCGACGCCGCAAATGCACAGCTCCACGCCGCCCATGTCAGCGCCAATGCCCAGCGCGACGTCGCCAACGCACAGCGCGACGCTGCCCAGGCCAGTGCCAACGCGCAGCGCGACATCGCCAATGCCCAGCGCGAAGCAGCGCGCGACGCAGCCCATGCCCGGCGCGAGGAAGAGCGCGACCGGCTGCAGGCGGAGCTGATGGACAAACTGGTTGCCATGGCGACACCCCCTCACTCCGCACGGAGCTCCCAGAGGTCGTCAAGACATGGGTCTAGGACACATTCCCCTACCCGACGAAGCGACCCGGGACCCCGCCTACAGGAGGATCCTGTCCACGTCTCCGAACCCCGCCTACCGGAGGAGCCTGTCCACGTCTCTGAACCCCCTCCCCAGCCGGTCCATACGAGACCCAGCAACCGGGTAACGGAACCGAACCACGCCGAGAGACTGAACAGAAGACTCCAGGTCCTAGCAGAGGAAGAGGAGGAGGAAGAGGAGGGGTGTCAAGCCGACCAGCAGCAACGTGCTCTGGCCCAGGAGGCCCAGTACAGCCCCGACCCGCAGCGACGTACTCAGGACCAGGAGGTCCAGTACAGCCCAGAAGTCAGCCCCGAGGCCCTGCGCTACAAACCCCCGACTCAACTCACGGGTGAGTTTGACGCACCGCCAGCCCCGAGGAACAGCACCTGGGTACCCGACCTTCGGTACCCACCAAGTACCAGCCCAAGACGACACGCCAGAGGAGACTCGCCTAGGAGGCCTCTCCCCCAACGCTCACCAATGTATCAGTCACCCACAGCGTCATACATTGCCACGCCGTCAATCCCAGACTTCGTCTATGAGAATCGAGCACAGTACACGGAGCTCCGGATGTGCCTAGAGACAATGATGGTGGATGTCGCTGATGAACGCCACAAGTATGCAATATTACTGAAGCACCTGAAAGTACCGCGAGCGCACAATATAGCGCTGGCCTACGCCTCCTCTTCGACACCATACACAGCGGCCCTTGCAGCGCTGGACCAGAGATATGGACGTATATGGGATTACGTGATAGAAGAGATAAGGCATATTGACCGCCTACCCCCAGCCACAGACAATCGAGCACTGGACGACCTGTCCATCAGAGTGCAGTCCCTGGTAGGGATGCTGGGAGCGCAGAGGGAAAAGGGTAGGCATGAACTATACGCCAACTCAAATGTAGAGAGGATCTTGGAGAAGCTACCGCCCGCCCGACAGGAGCGCTTTAGGCGGCAGAGAGACCACCGAGACCCTAATGGCCCCGAACCGAACCTCCTCGATCTAGCCGACTTCCTGGCGAGAGAAGTCAGCAGCTTACGGCTAGATACATTTGGACGGAGCACCCCTGGCTCCAGAGAAGGACCCAGGAGAATAAATGATGGAAGAAGATCGGTGACTGTCATGCACCAATCAGAGTCAGTACCGCAGCACTCCAACCACAACACCCCCTCGACGAAAGAGGACCAGTGGAAGATTGAGTGCCAGTACTGTGGGGGAGAACATCGGCTCCATCAGTGCGAAGATTTCAAGAAGCTGACCACGGATGATGTGAGCCAGTGGGTCAAGGACCACCGCCGCTGCTTCCGCTGCGCCCGCAGCCACCTAGCAGCTGAGTGCCACCTGAAGAAAAAGTGCAGCAGGTGCGGTGGCACCCACCTGGAGGTCCTGCACGACATCAACAAGCGTCACCCAGGACAACAGAGTGGGCCCGTCGCGGTCATGTACCACGCCGAGGCGGTGGCACCAGCACCGAAGAGCCCCCAGACCGCTCCCTACTGTACCTACTGCGACGGCGGACACTGGCTGGCACAGTGCGCCGAATATAAGACACTGAACCCCGTCCAAGTGAACCAGTGGCGCCAGGCGGCCCAGGCGGGCGCCGTTTACCGCGCAGCACGGTGCGGAGCCCACCAGAAGGTCCAAGACAACCAACTAGCAGGAGTGCTCCACATTGACCAGCACAGCGGGACCCCCCGGGTGCTCCTCAAAGTGGTCAGAGTGCTCCTGAGCCACGGGGACAAAGTCATGGACACTTACGCCGTCCTTGATGACGGGTCAGAGAAGACCCTTCTGCTCGCGTCCGCTGCGGCCCAGCTGGGACTGCGGGGGAGCGAGAACCAAATGACGATTCGGACAATAAGAAGAGATTTAAAGACGATAAAGGGCGAGAATGTCTCCTTCACTATCGCAGCAAGCGGGCAGCCAGAGCGACGGTACAAGATCACAAATGCTTTCACCAGCCAAGAAATAGGACTCTCGCAGTACACCTACCCTGTCACCAAGTTGATGGATAAATATGTGCACCTGCGCCAATTACCTATCCCGCTCATGGACGGCGTCACCCCGACCCTGTTGATAGGCTCCGACCATGCAGAACTCATAGTCCCGATTGACCGGGTCCATACAGGCCCCCGAGGCTGTCCTGCAGCAGTCGAGACCCGCCTAGGGTGGACCCTCCAAGGCCCCCTCGCTAAATCTCTCAACCGAACAGCAGCCACTAGCTGCCTACACACAGAAGAAGACACCGGCCTCTCCCCCATACAGCAGAGGCTACTGACATTAAGCGAGAGGCCCGGGAGAGAACCGTGGGTACCAGAGGGAGTTCGGAACTCCACCCCTCTCAGCTGCGCTCCAGACGTAGCTGACCTCGAACCCAGCACCCCAAGCGACTCCTTGACGGGGCGGCCGGGACCGGCCCCTCCTCACACGGGGTACAGAGCGAACAAACGAAACAGACGGAGGAGGAGGAGAAAGCACAGCCAAGCCCAGATCAAAGCAGTCTCAGGCCCGCTCCCTCCTAAGCCCCCCTTCATCCCGTCCAGCCGTCATGACCATAGACCAGTCACCACCCCGAGCTGCGTGGCCGGCCGGCCGCGTGAGCAAAGTGACCACTGGTACCGACGGAAAGGTCAGAGTGGCAGAAGTGCTCGGCCAAGGGCGGATCTACAACCGACCCGTGGCGAGGCTGATCGAGCCGCCGAGGCTCCCCGACTTGCCTGATGACGACCATGACCCCTGACTTTGTGAACTGACCGACCCCTCACAGACATTGAGTGGTGGACAGTGCGGTTAATCTGTCCCTGCTTAGCTAATTAGGTGGGACTAATTAGGGGGCGGCTGTTACAAAGGGTCAGATTAAACCGAATATATATATTTATTGCCTGAGATCCCATGTATAATATTTGTATATCGTTTGATATCCCTTGTATATTCCTTGTACAATATGCACTGAATATCCCTTTAGTCTAGCAGGACAGACCATAATATTCATCCCCCTATTGGAAGCGATCCCGTGGCGCCAGGTACCGAGTAAAGCCTTGCCCACTCGAGCTGACTTGAAAGCTGCCGCCGGCGCAGTCATGAGCAGTCGCATTACAGAGAGCTCTCACCATCGATCCAAAACAACAAGGTTTTGTGCACATTTTCTCCTCCTCATAATATGGATTACGGATTTATACCTCAATTCATCAATGAAGCAACATCTAACAGAAGTGGAGAGAAGTGAAAATGGATTTAACGAGACCCACAGTGACTTCTACCTTCTCAATGGCTATGAAAAGAAACATCTACACGTCGGAACGGCGGCTATACACACGCTACTAACAGCGAGCCCGGCACGTAAGAACTTACCCCCGAATGGCAGATTGGACCGTAGGACCATGATCATCCTGGTTCTACTACTTTCGGGAGACATTCATTTAAACCCAGGCCCGGTCTTGACCAGAACTCAGGCGAGAAGACTTGGTCTGGCAGCGCAAGAAGCGAAGGTGGTTTCCATCGCGACCAACAGCAACATCAACAACTCGACCCGTGGCAACATCCACTGCGCGGACGGCAACTGTTCCCCAATGACGCCGCAGCAGACGAGCACACGTGAGGCAGAGACGAGAGGAGGTGAACCGAGGGTCGAAACCATGACGACCAACTCGACGCGGGATTTAAACATCTCGACGCCCGATAGCCGGCTAGCTAGCAGAGCTAACAACGGAAACATCCAGGAACGAGTCCTTTGTTGTTCCAACACGGCGCGGGACCCGACCCCCCCCTCCCCCCTTCTTTGTTGTTCCAGCACGGAGCGGGACCCGACCCCCCCTCCCCCCTTCCCACCCTCAACAACAAAGCCCCCCAGCCCCACACAGAGGAACAGATCACAAACGATCAATACTTCGAACCTGCCAACATCAATGAAATAACCAACGCCAATGGACTGAACATTTTTCACATTAATATTAACAGCTTAAAAAACAAATTGGATGAAATCAAACAATTATTCATAAATGGTAAGGCAAACATACTGTGCTTCTCAGAAACTAAGCTTGACGATTCTGTAAAAGATCCAGAGATAGAGATTGAGAACTACTCAATAATTAGGAATGATAGGAACAAACATGGAGGTGGTGTCTGTATGTACATACACAAGGACACCAAATTCATCAACAGAAATGACCTGAATCATAAATCAATTGAAACTGTATGGGTGGAAATCCTATTCGAAAGGGCGAAATCCCTACTGGTTGGCACAGTCTACAGGCCGCCAGATCATAGTGAATTTTATGATACACTGGATGGGTGTTTAGCTGGAGTTGAGGATGTAGACAAAATTCTTATTGGAGACTGGAACACGGATATGCAACGAAAAGATGCACCCGTCTTCAAGTCATTCAGTAGGTTTTGTGATCTGCACGGCCTCAGCCAGCTAATCACCCAACCCACACGTGTATGTGAATCAACTCAGACTACCATTGACCTCATTCTGACCTCCGACAAGTCCAAGATCTCCAAGAAAGGGGTTATAGCATGCGGGTTAAGTGATCATTATATGATATTCTGTACCCGCAAAAAACTAAAACAAAAGGCTGGCTGCCACAAAACAGTCACATCTAGAGACCTTAAAACCTACTCTAGCGAGGCCTTTAACCTTGAACTGGAGAGCCTGGACTGGTCAGATGAACTCAATGGTACACTGGTTGAAGAAACATGGCTTGGTTTCAAAACCAAATTCTCAACAATACTAAACGACATGGCCCCCCTAAGAACCACCAGGGTAAAAAATCGCGCTGAGCCGTGGATGCACTCCGAAATACTGGCCGCTATGAAAACCAGAGACAAAAAATGCTCTGAGTTTCGTAAAAATCAGTCAAAGCTTACTAAAAGCACGAGCAGTGAACTCCAAGCCCACGTGACTGAACTCAAACTAGAAAGAAACAGACTAAGAAACGACGTAAACTCCATGATCAAAACTGCAAAAAAGAATTTCATCAATGACAAAACTGAGGAAAACAAAAACAAACCACGTGAACTTTGGAAATTACTCAATAATCAACTAGGATGCAGTAAAAAACTTAAAACCAGATTCTCAAACATAAACATAAAAACGGACAACACGCTCATCACAGACAAGCTGGATGTAGCCAATTACTTAAACATTTTCTTCACAAACATAGCCACAACACTGGTAAACAAACTACCCTCCCACTCAGGGCTTTATGGGGTAGAACACATAGTAGTTTACTACAAAAACCTAGGGGTCCGCAAGGACGACTTCAAGCTGGAAATGGTAACAACAGATGAGGTACTCAATAAACTGAGCGCCCTCCAACCTAACAAGGCCACTGGCCATGACAACATCCCCTCCAAATTCCTCAGAGACTCAGCAGCCGCCATCACCCCAATCATCACACACATAATAAACCTCTCCATAAAACAGGGACACGTCCCCAAGGACTTCAAAATTGCGAGGGTGACCCCTCTGCACAAAAAGGGCAGCAAATTAGACCCAGGCAACTACCGCCCTGTTTCTATTCTCACCTCCATCTCGAAAGTCATGGAAAAAATAGTCTACGAACAGGTCGAAAAGTACCTAGCGGAAAAAAATCTAATCTACGAATTCCAATCTGGCTTCAGAACATCCCACTCCACTGACACATGCCTTCTCTATTTGAATGACCACATCAAACAAGAGGTGGACGCAGGCAAATACTGCGGCATGGTCATGCTGGACCTACAAAAGGCCTTTGACACGGTCAATCACTCCATTCTGATTGACAAGCTAAAAGCAATTGGTTTTGATAGTCTATCAGTGAGCTGGATGCAATCCTACCTTGAGGGGAGGGAACAGATGGTGGAGGTAAACGGTACCCTATCCCCCCCTCTCACAGTGAGCTGTGGTGTTCCACAAGGAAGCATACTAGGACCGCTACTGTTCCTAATTTATGCAAATGACATGTCGTCAGCTTGTGACTGCAACTTGTTCCTGTTTGCGGACGACTCAGCCCTGCTGGTCTCTGACAAGAACAAGTTACAGGTTGAAAAAACCCTCAGCTCGGAACTAGGCAGAATCTGCATATGGCTCGCTGATAACAAACTATCATTACACATGGGCAAAACAGAGTCCATTCTCTTCGGTTCAAATAACAAACTCAGCAAGACCGACGGCTTCTCAGTTACAGTGGGTGACAATATTGTCACAAGGAAAGATGAAATTACCTACCTGGGTTCCATCCTAGAGGCTAATCTCTCCTGTGACAAAATGGCATCCAATGTAATAAAAAAAGTCAACCAACGAACTCGATTCTTGTACCGGATCTCCTCTCTGGTAAACAAGAATACCCTGAAGACTCTGGCAGGAGCACTCATTCAGGGGTACTACGACTATGCTTGCACCTCATGGTACCAAAGCACCTCAAAGGCGCTAAAAACAAAATTACAAACATCTCAAAACAAACTGGTCAGACTACTGCTTGACCTTACTCCTAGAACCCACCTCACCCCTGCCCACTTTGACAACCTAGGATGGCTTAGAGTAGATGACAGAGTACAGCAACTTGCAATGGGCCTGGTCTACAAGATACACTACACGACCAAGGTACCCATGTACATGGCAAAATACTTCCCAAAGGTCAGTGAATACCACGATCACAACACCAGAGGGAGCTCCACAAATCATGTTAAACCCAGATTCTGCTCAAATAAGGGACTAAACACGTTTCGCAATTATGCCACATCAATGTGGAACGCCCTACCCAAAGCTGTAAAGGAATGTGGATCACTACCCACTTTCAAAACCTCTCTCAAGAGACACCTACGGGAGACTGCAATTCAACACTGGCCCCTGTAAATATCCTAACCCAACCCCCTCCAATGTACAGTCATTTACCTAGTATGGTTTTGTCAATAGTCCAATGTACAATTTTGTTTGTTTGTACAGAGTCTCCCCCCCCCTCAATGTACAGTTTTGCTTGTTTATACAGTGTGCCCCCCCCCCCCCCCCCCCAACCACCTCCAATGTAAATTACCCAGTATGGTTGTCAATATCCCAGTGTACCCAACCCCCCCCACCCAACCTCCTCCAATGTACAGTTTCTACGTCAAATGTATATACTCCCTTTTCTTGACTCCTTCTGTATCACAAACAGTACTGTATTTGCAAATCTGGTATGTCATAAATGTATAGATGTAGCAGTACTGACTATCTGTATGTCATGTATGTCATATATGTCCTGATGAATTGAAAATGGGGGACCCTGGTGGAAACAAGACGAAAGTCTTTCTCTGGTCTGCATCCCCTTAACAATTGTGTGTATTGAGCTGTACTGTATTGTACCCATTCTGCAATCTGTTAATAAAGTTTTCAATCAATCAATCAAAACTCGCCCAGACATGCCCGCTTTCGCCCACGGCTACGAGACCTAGGGGCGACAGAAATGAGATAGGTAGTATTTGTTCACCGTGGATATAAATATGGCGCAAGAATACAGAACCCCGCTTGCAGTTCCCCCTTGCAGTTCCTCTTCAGTTCGCCTTCAGTTCAGTCTGGTTCAGTTACCAAGTAAAGCCTTACCCACTACGTAACGTGAGGTATAGCAGGGCTCGTATCGCCCAAGATAGAATCGT
The DNA here is from genome assembly GCF_963971535.1 of Notolepis coatsorum. Classification (NCBI taxonomy): domain Eukaryota; kingdom Metazoa; phylum Chordata; class Actinopteri; order Aulopiformes; family Paralepididae; genus Notolepis; species Notolepis coatsorum. The sequence continues at coordinate 49,864,501 of NC_140174.1, forward strand.
GTTATCCTAAATACGTCTGTTTGTCGTATCGTTCTCTATATATTAGTAAACCTTCATTACGAGTCAAAGACCACGTGAAGTGGGTAATTGTGTGTCTATAATAGAGCACTTATTGCCGCGTGCTAATAGTACAGTAACGTCAAGTTCAGCCGTGCACTACCGCACCGGAGAGGATATCTACACCGGAGCAGCAGCACCACGGAGGACTTACACCCCACCGGCAGTGCCACTATCCGGGCAAGGATTATTCTTCTTCATTGCTTTGACCAAGCTGCTGGAACAGAGAACCGCCTACCCCACTGCTACTGTGGGATTTACACCTGCCCGTGAGACCATCACTCAAGCCTGTCTCTGTCGGAGCAGAGACTCCACGGCTCTCACCTACACGGCGCGCATCCTGGGACCAGGTTGCCTATCCCCACTGCTCCAGGGGTGATATTGCCCCCGTGAACCATTGACTTGCATAGAGCTTTGGCCCCCTCTGCTGGCTTACAACCGGTAGTACACCTTTTCCCAGAAGATCCCTAGATAATCCTTAATATCCATTATTGATTTACCTGCACATTCTATTTGCCTTATAAGCGCATCTAAAGTGACCAAGTGATGTAACCTAATATCCCCTTTGTGTAATAAATATTGTAAACTAGTATTCTGTGTGGAAAACCGTGTTATTGTGAAGTGTCGTCATCTAGAATACCTTTGTACGGTGTTGGCCAGCAATGTACAAGTCGGTAGTGATTCAATGATATCAGTACTTGATTAATACAGTCAGGGAATTGTACCCCTCAGTTACAACCAGGTTTCCCCGACCACAGAGGCCCTAGTAGGTCCTAATGTAACTGACCAAGCTCACGGTGGGGACCAGGAGGGAGCGGACATGCCTTTACCCCCCGCCACTACAGAAGAAGTAGTTCCCGACCACCCCCGGGAGGAAGACAACCCTACAGAGAGAGAACTCTGCACGGAAGAAGAGGAGGAGAGCGCCGAGGAAATAGAGCTCCAGGACTCCCCAACGAGTACCCCCTGGAGCGGCTCACGCAGGAGCGGCTCACCTCCACAACCGCCTTCCCCCAGCGAAGCGGAGAGGATGCTACAACAGGCGTTCCTCGTCAGCCTGACAGCCTCTACCGAACGCGATCGACTTCAGGGTGAACGCGACCGTCTCCAAGCACAACAACGGAGCGAAGAAGAGCGCACACGCCTGGAGATGAGACGCCTTCAGACAGAAGAGAATATGGCAAGAGACCGGGCCGACGCCCAGCGCGCCGCTGCCGGTGCCCAAAGAGAAGCAGATCTCACCAAGCGCGAAGTCGAGCGCGACAAGTTACAAGCGCAGCTAATGGAGCAGCTGATCCGCAAGGCAACACCCTCTCCCTCCGCCAGGGGTTCAAGGAACTCGTCGAGACAACAGTCAAGGGCAGCGTCTCCTCAACGAGCAAGCGACCCTGAACTTGACCAACAGACCGAGCCTAGACCCCCCGCAGACCCCCTTCCCAGACCGGCCCAAGCGAGACCCAGCTACAAGGAAGGAGCGGCATACACTGCGGAGAAGCTAAATAAACGATTACAGGATCTGGAAGATCTGATAGAGGAAGAAGAGGGAGAGGAGGAGAACCAAGCCCGACGACAGCACAGTACTCCACCGGACCAGGAGGTCCAGTACAGTCCAGGCTATACCCCCGCGGCGCTGCGCTACAGACCCCCGACTCTATTCGCGGGTGAGCACGACGCACGACCAGCCCCGAGGAATAGCACCTGGACCAGCGGGCCATGGTACCCTGTCAGTACCAGCCCACAGCGAGGCGCAAGAGGGGACTCGCCCAGGAGGTCTCTCCCCCAACGCTCGCCGATGTATCAGCCATCCACGGCGTCATACATTGCCACGCCGTCATTTCCAGACTTCGCCTATGAGAGTCGAGCACAGTACACGGAGCTCCGGATGTGCTTAGAGACAATGATGGTGGATGTCGCTGATGAACGCCACAAGTATGCAATATTACTGAAGCACCTGAAAGTACCGCGAGCGCACAATATAGCGCTAGCCTATGCCACCTCTTCGACACCATACACAGCGGCCCTAGCGGCGCTGGACCAGAGATATGGACGTATATGGGATTACGTAATCCAAGAGATAAGGCATATTGATCGCCTACCCCCAGCCACAGACAATCGCTCATTAGACGACCTGTCAATCAAAGTGCAGTCCCTGGTAGGGATGCTGGGAGCGCAACGGGAAAAGGGCATGCATGAGCTATACGCCAACTCTAACGTCGAGAGGATTTTGGAGAAGCTGCCACCCGCAAGACAGGAGCGTTTTAGGCGGCAAAGAGACTACCGGGATCCCAACGGCCCCGAGCCATCCCTCCTTGATCTAGCCGACTTCCTGGCGAGAGAAGTCAGCAGCTTACGACTGGATACATTCGGGCGGAGCACGCCAAGCTCCAGAGAGGGACCCAGGAGAATAAATGATGGAAGAAGATCGGTGACTGTCATGCACCAATCAGAGTCAGTACCGAGCAGTAAGAGTCACAGCACCCCCTCGAGAAAAGAGAAGTGGAAGATAGCGTGTCCCTACTGTGAGAAAGAACACTGGCTGTCACAATGTGACCTATTCACAAAGATGAATGCAGAAGAAGTGAGTCAATGGATAAAGTCCAACAGGCGCTGTTACCGATGTGCGCGGCCACACATGGCAGCCGAATGCCGCCTAAAGAAAAGGTGCAGTCGGTGCGATGGAGCCCATCTAGATATACTACACGACAGTAACAGAAGACGGCCTCCACCTGCACCATCGAGCGGCACCAAGGCAAGTGTCATGTACATTGACCCCGCCAGCAGCAGCGGCGCCCAAGTGCTCTTAAAGGTAGTCCGTGTGACATTGAGCTACCAAGATAAAGTCATGGACACTTACGCCGTCCTTGATGACGGGTCAGAGAAGACCCTTCTGCTCGCGTCCGCTGCGGCCCAGCTGGGACTGCGGGGGAGCAAGAACGAAATGACGATTCGGACAATAAGAAGAGATTTAAAGACGATAAAGGGCGAGAATGTCTCCTTCACTATCGCAGCAAACGGGCAGCCAGAGCGACGGTACAAGATTACAAATGCTTTCACCAGCCAAGAAATAGGACTATCGCAGTACACCTACCCTGTCGCCAAGTTGATGGATAAATATGTGCACCTGCGCCAATTACCTATCCCGCTCATAGACGGCGCTACCCCGACCCTGCTGATAGGCTCCGACCATGCAGAACTCATAGTCCCGATTGACCGGGTCCATACAGGACCCCGAGGCTGTCCTGCAGCAGTCGAGACCCGCCTAGGGTGGACCCTACAAGGCCCCCTCGCTAAATCTCTCAACCGAACAGCAGCCACTAGCTGCCTCCACTCCAGAACGACAGAAGAAGACACCACTCTCCTGCAGCATGTCGAGAGGCTATGGACACTAGAGACAATGCCCTTTAAGAACGAAAAGAAAGATATTCGTTCTAAAGAAGACATTTACGCCATCAACCTACTCGAGCAGGGGACAAAGAGAGTCACAGTCGGCGGAGTGATGAGATACGCAACTCCACTCCTGAGGCGAGAGGGAATGCCCACCTTTCACGCAAAGAAAGACGCCACGGAGCGCTATCTATTGAACACGGAGCGGCGCCTAGCCAAAGACCCCGCTCAAGAGAGTGTGTACCGCGCTGAGATTGAGAAGCTAATCACAGCGGGACACGTAACAAAGATTGACATTAAAGAGGCCGATCAGACGACCGAATCATGGTACGTGCCGCATCACAAGGTCCATCACAACGGCAAGGATCGCATTGTGTTTAACTGCAGCTACCAGATCGGATCCCAAAATCTGAATAAAGAGCTCTTGCCCGGCCCCACACTCGGCCCCTCCCTACTAGGCGTGCTACTGCGCTTCCGCCAGGACAAGGTGGCTATCAGCGGGGATATCAAAGGGATGTTCTTGCAGGTGAGACTAGTAGAGGAGGACAAGCCCCTGCTGCGGTTCCTATGGAGAGAGAGGATCGGAGATGAGAACCCAGCCATCTACCAGTGGGAAGTACTCCCCTTCGGAACCACATGCAGCCCGTGCTGTGCTACATTTGCACTACAGAAACACGTCGCAGAGGACCCAACAGCAGATGAAGAGGTCCAACACAGTGTGAAGAACAGTTTCTACGTGGACAACTGTTTACAAAGCGTTTCGACTCAAGAAGAAGCCGAGGCTCTCCTAATCAAGTTACGCGCACCCTGATCAAAGGCGGCTTTGATCTCAGGCAGTGGGCCAGCAGTGACCCGCACGTATTGCGCAGCCTCTCCCCCGCGGACAAGGCTGCCAGCAGCGAAACCTGGATGGCGACCATCCCAGGAGAAGCCCAAGAAATGACACTAGGACTAGTCTGGCGCTTCAAAACAGACTCGCTCCACTATAGACACAAACCCTTGGCTCCAGAGCAGGGAAGGTCGACGGCGATACCGACCACCAGACGGAGTGTGTACAGAACACTCGCCAGACAATATGACCCGTTGGGATGTATTCTACCTTACACCACCAGGGCAAAGATGATTGTACGAGCACTATGGGACAAGGACCAGGGCTGGGACGACCCAATACCCGCACACCTTGCCTCAACATGGAGAGAGTGGGAGACGGAACTCCGCTCACTCCCAGGCGTCAATATACGCCGCAGCTACTTCCCATCCACAGTGAGGCCAGAGACATGCGAGATTGATCTACACGTCTTCAGCGACGCCTCCGAAGTAGCCTATGGATCGGTGGCCTACTTGCGTGCCCAAGAGAAGGGAGGAAAGATACACACTGCTTTCATCCTGGCCCGCTCAAGAATAGCCCCACGAAAGCAACAATCTATCCCACGTCTAGAGCTCTGCGCAGCCCTAGCAGGAGCGCATCTAGCCACGTTAATCCAACGTGAACTCACCATTCCGGTGCACAGAACAATCTTGTGGTCAGATTCCACGACAGTACTCACATGGATCAAGTCTGATTCATGCAGATACAAAGTCTTCGTGGGAGTCAGAGTCACCGAGATTCAAGAGCTAACAGAAGCAGCGAGCTGGCGGTATGTGGACACCAAACACAACCCAGCTGACGTCATCACCCGGGGAATGTCTCTGGATGACCTAACCCGTCGCAACATCTACAGTGACGGACCAGAATTCCTCAAGCTCCCGGAAGGAGAGTGGCCTACGCCCACCCCACGGGAAGCAAGTAACGAGGAGGCTGAGAACAAGAAACCTATGTTCTGTGGACTGAGCACAGTCGCCTCCACAGACCCCAACATAGATGACTGCATTACCCTAGAGAGTGCGCAGCAAAGAACATTCCTGCGGCACCACCCAGAGATTCAGTCCACCACTGACATGTCAGCAGCTGACTACGAAGAAGCAGAACTTCTTCTACTACAACGAGCCCAGAGAGACTCGTTCCCCGATGAGCTAGACTGTCTACAGGGAGGAAACCCCGTCCCATCAGACAGCAGACTGCTCCACCTGGCACCAGAGAGTGACGCCCATAATCTCATCAGAGTGGGTGGTCGCCTGCGGAGAGCCCCCGATCTACTGGATGATATTAAGTACCCGATCGTCTTGAACAGCCGACACAAGGTCACAGAGCTGATCATAAAGAAATACGACGAGGATGTACACCACGCAGGAGCAGAGAGAGTCTTCGCGGAGATCAGACGTCGTTATTGGATACTGCAAGGGAGAGAAGCAGTGCGGCGCTTCCAGCGAACCTGTCTAGACTGCCGTAAGTGGCGCGCGCAGCCCAGCATACCACGGATGGCTGACTTACCCCCCTGTCGCCTCCGACTCGGCGACAAGCCATTCCACTCCACAGGCATGGACTGCTTTGGCCCGTTGTATATAAAGAGAGGAAGAGGAACCGAGAAGCGGTGGGGTATTGTATTCAAATGCATGACCACCAGAGCGATACATATCGAGCTCCTTCCGACCATGAGCACAGACTCATTTCTTATGGCCTTCCGAAGATTCACATCACGGAAAGGAAAACCGTCTATATTGTTGTCTGATCACGGGACAAACTTCAAAGGCGGAGAAAGAGAGCTGAGAGAGAGCTTCCAAGCTATGGGCCCAGAACTTAAGACCCACCTCGCTCCATCCCAGATTGACTTCCAGTTTAATCCCCCGAACGCACCCCACTTCGGTGGAACCTGGGAACGAGAAGTACGTTCTATAAAGACAGCCCTGTACGCCGTGCTTGGGGCCCAGACTGTGGCGGAGGAAGTCCTAATGACAGTCCTCACGGAGATCGAGGGAGTATTGAACTCAAAGCCCCTCGGTTACGTCTCCAGTGATGTAGCAGATGTCGACCCAGTCACCCCCAACACACTCCTGATGGGGCGGCTGGACCCCGCGCTACCCCAGACAATGTACAGGCCTGAAGAAGCGAACGGCCGAAGAATGTGGAGGTACAGTCAAGTACTAGCTGACAAGTTTTGGAGCAGCTTCCTACTCCACTACCTACCGTCTCTACAGACCCGCCAGAAGTGGGTATAAGAGAGAGACAATTTGACAGAAGGAACAGTCGTCATGATTATTGACCAGTCACTACCCAGAGCTATGTGGCCGGCTGGCCGCGTAAGCAAAGTGATCACCGGTGCCGATGGCAAGGTCCGAGCAGCTGAAGTACTCGTCCAAGGGCGCACTTACACACGACCCGTGGCGAGGCTCATAGAACTGCCCCGACTCCCAGATACTATCGATGATGACCATGACCCCATGACTTTGTGAGTTGACTGACCCTTACAGCGGACCTTGAGTGGTAGACAGTGCGGTTAATCTGTCTCTGCTTAGCTAATTAGGTGGGACTAATTAGGGGGCGGCTGTTGTGAAGGATCAGATTAAACCGAATATATATATTTATTTATATATATATATTTAAATAGTGTTTGTATATCGTTTGATATCCCCTGTATATTCCTTGTACAATATGCACTGAATATCCCTTTAGTCTACTAAACAGCCCATAATAGTTTCATTCTACCATTGGACGAGAACCTGGCGCCAGGTTGCCATACCCCTAGGTTCAAGTTCAATCGTGCCGCCCAACATGTCGTGGCAAGCCCCGGTTCCGCGTAGGAATACGTCTGGCGAAATACGAATGGTACTATTTGTTCATAGCGCATATATATATGGCGCAAGTAAAGTAGAACTTCCTTTTAGTCCAGTTCTTTACCCTCCAACAGAGTGACAGACGCGAAGCCTCACCCACGACGCACGTGTGGTGTAGTAAGGCCTACTTGGCCTCAGAATAGGCATTGAGATATCGTGTGAATTAATAGTTGAATAGTCATAGTTTGGCACTATACCGTCGAGTTGGACGTATTCTATTAAGCTAATAATAGTCTATTTATGTATGGTGCATCGTTCGGTTAGAGTTATAAAGTTATCAGTACCCCCATCGTTCCTGACGTTATCTGGACGCTTAACCAGGCTGGGCAGACCCCTAGTGGTGCTTGCATCCGAGGAGCTCCGGGCCAGGGCGACTGGACCTGTATATTGGATTACTCTACCCGGACGACGGCGAGCCTTCCACGGCTTGGATTATGCTTTGGGTGCTTTGATTATTCCATGGATAACGGCCAACACTGCGGAGTGTTGGAACTACCCCCCGGAGAGGACTCCAGGTGAGACGGCGCTCTACACCCGTGAGGTCGCCTCACGTCTCTCCGTTGTGGACCGGCAGCTACCGTCCACCAGAGGGTCCAGCTGTATTCGTCTGCGGACCGAGGTTCTGTGGGCACCGTGTTCAAGACTTTGAATTCTCCCAAGAAACCGTCGGCCAGATGGGATACCGCCAGCGGCTTCTCTAACCCCCCCCTCCTACTGTCTTACAACCAGCGGGACCCCCCCCCCCCCTTAGTGTATCCAGCTATAATCATTTAAGTACCATCGCTATAGTTTCCTAAATATCCAGGTTGTATACTTACTCCCTGCGTAACCAGAGATTGGACATTCAATGTTGATTTACCTACGAATACTCATTTGCCATACAAGTGCATATTTCAAATCATAAGTGTAAACAAGTGAACGTTGTATATACCTTTTGCTATATTAAATATTCGATTTGTACATTTGTGTGGATTCGTTTCATCAGGTGGGAAAGTGTTCATCATACTTATATCATGTACTGGATGGCCAGAAGTTAAAGTACAAGAGGTAGTGGTATTAAATACCATATCTAACAATACAGTCAGGGAATTGTACCCCTCAGTTACACTACTGTTCTAAGCTGTGCTGCATAGTAATAGCTTTCTAAACTGGGTACTGCCATTCCTCCTTTTTCCTTTGGTAGTTGTAGTCACATATCTGATCCTTGCCCCCCCCCCCCCCAAGTGAATCTTGATATCTTTCTGTCCCATTCCCTGAATTGTTTTTGTGGTATTAATATAGGTAGAGACTGAAATAGGTATAGTAACCTTGGTAATATGTTCATCTTAATGATTTCGATCCTTGAGCTGAAATCTAGGGGCATTACTGTCCATCTTTCTAGGTCTCTCTTGATTTTCTGATTGATCTTTGTATAGTTTGCATCGTATAACCCCTCCATCCCTCTTGTAATGTTCACCCCTAGGTACTTGATCCTGTCCATGTCCCATTTAATTTGTAATTTTTCTTTGATCTCTATCGTTGGCGTGTAGTTCAGTGCTAAAGTCTGTGTCTTCGTCACGTTGAGTCTATATCCTGAGTAGTATCCATATTCTGTCAGTAAATCCATCAGTGTCGGAAAGCTTATGTCTGGTTGCCTCATACACTATCACGTCGTCTGCGAACAGTCCCAATTTATGTTCTGTTCCCCTTATCTCCACCCCTTTGATGACTTTGGTCTGTCTAATTAGTTGAGCCAGTGGTTCGATGAATACATCGAAGAGCGTCGGCGAAAGACAACAACCCTGTCTGGTAGCTCTCTCTAGTTTAATCCGGTCCGTCAAACTACCATTTACCTTAATCCTAGCCGTCGGTTCTTGATATAATGCCCTAATTGTTTTCATAGCGTTTTTGTCTAATCCAAATGTTTCCAATACTTTATATAGAAATATCCAGTTTACACTTTTTCTGCATCTAGGCTAACTAATACTGCACTTCCTCCTTCCTTTTGTATCTCCTCTACCACCTGCACTGTCTTCCTTATGTTATCCTGTGTCTGTCTTCCTTTAATGACTCTGGTCTGGTCTTCGTCTATTATATCTGTCATAAATGTCTCAAATCTTTTGGATATTATTGATGTATACATCTTGTAATCTACATTAAGTATGGACACAGGTCTGAAACTGCTACACAGTTATCTATCTTTCCCTTCTTTTGGAATTGTAGTAATTATGGCCTCTTTCCATGAAGGTGGCATTGTGCCTTTTTCCATTGTGTGTCTGAATGCTGCTTCTAATATGGGGCTCAGTTCCTGTCTAAATGTTTTGTAGAATTCTGAGGGGAACCCATCGCTACCCGGTGACTTACTACTCTTTGCTTTACTGATCACATTCCATACTTCCTGTTCTGTGATCTCTGCATTTAATATTTCGTTCTGTTCCTTCCCTATCGATGGTAGATCTAATTTTTTTTTTATGTCTCTATCTCCTCTTCTCCTGCCGCTATCGGTTGTGTGTATAGTTTCTTATAATATTCTTCAAATGTCTTCTCTATTTCAGCTGGTTCTCTCAGTATTTTGTTTGTGTTCGTGTCCCTTATTGTGTGTATTGTGTTACATTTTTGTTGTGTCCTGATTCGTCTAGCTAAAAGTCTGGTCGCTCTCGGTCCCCCTTCATAGTATGTCTGCTTCATGTATCTAGCTTTCTTCTCTATTTCTGTCAGCAGCTCTTTGTTTATCTTTCCTCTAACTTCCTTTACCTCCCTACGTGTCTTTTGATTCTCTGAGCTTTGGTGTTCTTTCTCTAATTCTTTCAGTTTCTTTATCAAGTTCTGGTATGTCTCTATTCTAGCCCTCTTGAGTAATGCCGTCTTTGCTATACATTTTCCCCGTATTACTACCTTTAGTGCATCCCATAAAATGTTTGGGTCTACCTCTCCGTTATCATTTTCTTCTCTGTATCTAATTATGTCTTCCTTTACTTCATTAACAAACCTTTGTTATTTAATAGTCCTACATTCAGTCTCCAAACTGTATTTCTCCGTCTACTTTTAAGATTCACTGTCAGATATATTGCGCTATGATCTGATATGTCCGTTACCCCTATCCTGCATTCTTCTACCCTGTATCTGTCCCCTGTTGTCATGAGAAAATAGTTTATCCTTGAATATGTTGTGTGTGGATGTGAATAATGTGTGTATTCTCTATCTAGTGTGTGCATTGCTCTCCATATGTCCATGATTCTTAATTCTGCCATGTGTATATTCATATATTTGCTAATGTTTGTCCTCCATTTCTTTGTGCTTGTCGTGTCTATGTCATAGTTCAGTACATTGAAATCACCTGTACAGATCAGGACCCCCTCCCCTTCCAACGCTATGATATCAAAGATTGTTTCAAATAGATATTTCTCACTGTCTGGTGGAGCATACACATTCACTAGTGTTACCATTTGACCTTCCATTTTCCCCTTGACCATTACATACCTCCCCTCTTTATCCCTTATTTCCCTGATCATTTCAAACTTCACTGTGTTCTTAATTAGTATAGCTACTCCTCTTCTAAGGTTCTTTTTAAAAGAACTATAGAACAGATTTTCATACCCGAATCTCTTCAGCTTTTCATGTTCTTGTGATATTAGATGTGTTTCTTGTAAGAAGATGACCTGCGCCTCCTCTTTCTTAAGTTTTGTCATCACCTTACTCCTCTTGATCGGATTATTCATACCATTCACATTTAACTACATCATTTTTATACCCTTAACTTGTGTCATATTTCTTTTCCAATTGTTTTCCCGTTCTACCCATGTCACATAAAATAATATTTGTGGTTGTAGCCTCTGCTATCTCCGTCTGATTTACATACATATAACCATAATAAACATTAACATCAACATTAACACTTGGAACTTCCATGGCAGTTGAGGGTCTCACTCGTACCCCTCTTTCCCCTGCTGGTGGGTGGGGAGTAGTGGCTCTCCTAGTGAGAGGGCTCCCCCTAGTGGCTAGAAAATGTGCACTATATGTCCAACTCTTTCTGTGTGCGACCTGCTCCGAGCCCCCGGTCATAAGCTCTGCATTAGTCACTTTCATGTTCCTGTCTAATTGTGTTATGCGACATGTGTACTCCTGTGTTCCTTTCATGTCTGTCTCAATATATCTCTTGAATCCCCATGTCCTTTTTTTATCACTTTCGGTATAATTATCTCGCATGTGCTTTATCATCTTCTTCCTGCATAAGTATTTTTCATGTTTTCACTTTCTTGTATTGTGTGCGTCATATGTATATCAGTCTAATGTGTCTTGAATCTCCATGTCCTTCTTTCTAATTTTTGGTTTAATTATCTCGTATGTACTTTACCATCTTCTCATTGCATCAGTCCTTCTCCTGTTTACCTTTGTGTAATAATATGAAATGGGGGAGGGGGGGGGGGTTGAATGCGGGGTACTTTCTAAATTGATACAGCCTCTATTTAGATAGTCGTCTCCATATTTGCACGCCACTGATCAAACGTGGCGGAGTAATCTGAGTCTGACATGTTTCCCAAACAGATAGCGGTGATGTGTAAGGCCTCCAAGGTGGCCATAGAATACTCTGTGGCCTGTAATTACTTTTGGCTGTTAGTTGAGGCCATCTTCCTCCACACCCTCCTCTTCACAGCTGTGCTCACCAAGAGGCGCCTGGTGAAGAGATACATGCTTATAGGATGGGGTAAGGTACTGCGATATAACTGATGTATGGATGGATCTATGTATGTATGGATCTTTGTATGCATGTATGTATGATATATATTATATATGTATGAATGTATGTATGTATGTACTGTATGTATGTTTATATATATATATATATATATATATATATATATATATATATATATATATATATATATTAGTGCTGTCAAACGATTAAAATATTTAACTCGATTAATCGCATGATTGTCCATAGTTAACTCGCGATTAATCGCAAATTAATCGCATTTTTTTTTAAATTTTTTTTTTTACCTTAAACAGATCTTTTTCAAGTTCCAAGTTTTAATACTCTTATCAACATGCGAGTCAACAAATGCTTGCTTTGTGCAGCCATTTAACACAAAAGGATGACCCTCATGCATTGCAAATTTGCATCAAATTCAAAACAGAGTGATGCACAAAATAACTTAAAAGAAAATAATAATTTAAAACAATGAATAAAGTGTGCATGAAATAATAGGGGAAAGAAAACGTTAGGAACTTGTTACATTCACACACACAAGGGCTGATTAATCACACACCCCCCTCTCTCCCTCACACACACACTCTCCCAGCTCTTTTTCTCTTTTGCCCCTTCCTCATCTCTCTCACCCCCCTCTCTCTCTATATCTCACACACACACACACACACACACACACACACACACACACACACACACACACACACACACACACACTTCAGAAACAAACATAGTATCAATGAGAGCATCAATAATACACCTGAGTGAAGTCTAGTAAAAAAATAAAAATAATTTTTTTTTTTTTTTTTTTTTTTTTTTTTTTTTTGTTAATCTTGAGTTAAAAAAATTAGTGGCATTAATAGAATCGGGAGTTAACGCGATATTAACGCGATATATTTGACAGCCTTAATATATATATATATACTATATAGTACACTCAAAACATTTAATTTAGCAGATGCCATCATACCTCAAATCTATCTTTGTTATATACTGTATGTATGTATGTATGTATGTATGTATGTATGTATGTATGTATGTATGTATGTATGTATGTATGTATGTATGTATGTATGTATGTATGTATGTATGTATGTATGTATGTATGTATGTATGTATGTATGTATGTATGTATGTATGTAAGATAAGATAAGATATTGTATGTATGTATGGATGTATGGATGTATGGATGTATGGATGGATGGATGGATGGATGGATGGATGGATGGATGGATGGATGGATGGATGGATGGATTGATGAGCCACATGTAACATAGACACACACACACACCTCTAATGCTTTTATAAATGTCTTTCAGGTGCACCATGCCTCTTTGTGATACCTTGGATGGTGATGCAGATTCTATATGACAAGACAGGGTGAGAATGTTGACAACGTTTCTATAAACCTCTCAAACAGCAGAGATGAGGAACCTCGAGGAAAATGTGTGATGTTTAATCCTTGTCTTCTGAAGGTGCTGGGCCAATCTAAACAGAATGCTGTGGTGGATAATGAGGGCTCCGATCACTCTGGCAGTTCTGGTACGTGATGTATCCCACAGAAACCACTTCCTATTCTCCAAATACCAAAAACACATGTACATTAGCACAAGGTCAACGGTACAATGAAACGTGTTGGAACGAGAGAACAGATCAGCTGAATGAATGAATGAATGAACGTATGAATGAATGAACGAATGAATGAATGAATGAATGAATGAATGAATGAATGAATGAATGAATGAATGAATGAATGAATGAATGAATGAATGAATGAATGAATGAATGAAAACTTTATTTAACAGATTGCAGAATGGGTACAATCAGGGCCCGAAACTAGAGCCCGCCACCCGCCATTGGCGACCAGATTTTAGGTTTGGCGGGTGCCACTGAGAGGTCTGTCCGCCATTTGGCGGGTCACAAAATAGTAATGTAAAATAATTAAAACTGCAGTGTGTTTTGGTCTTACGACAGGCCTAATTTGTGGCTTGTTTACCGATGTCACATCCACTACTCTTCTGTCCTGACTGCCCGTGGCGCCTGCTTGGACTGTAGGGAGCTAACTAAGCTAATTGGCGTTAGCTGCTAATCCTGGAAACGCTCAAAGCACCGTCAGCGAGTCCACAAAACCAGTTCCATTAGTGAGGAAAGGGGTTATATTAACGAGGCTTGACAACAGGGGTTCAAAGATAACTTAACATTTATTGGCTATTGGTTTATTTATATCGATTCATGCATCCACCAGGCTCCGTGTGTTCTGTTGACAATTCTTAGTCTAGCATGTGTGACATCATCAACTACGCGACTCAGACGGAGATGCATCCAGCTGCAGCGCCGGAGAATCCTTACTGGAGCTGGAGGCTACTCGAGTATACACACAGACAGTGGAGCTGTTTGCAGATAGCGAGCATTTTGACTTGTTGCGTGGTGGCGATGTCTCACAGATAATACAACTACAAGTATGATTATATAATATATATATTTTATTAAAAAAAATTATAAAAAAAAAAATACAAAAATGTAATCAAAAAAAAAATTGGCAGGTAAGAAATATGCTTGGCGGGTAGATTCTTCCCATCTACCCGCCACTGGCCGGTGAGTCAAAAAGTTAATTTCGTGCCCTGGGTACAATACAGTACGGCTCAATACACACAATTGTTAACTCAATGGCCGCCAACAACGATTGAACCCATTTAGACCTAAAACGCCTGCTAAAAATGCACTATATAGCCTGCATATACACACAAATGTGTTTCCCGGTTGCAATGGGTTAATACGTGTTTGTCCGCCAATTGTTGAACGCCAACCACGTATATATACGTTATTTGGTCGTTATTTATTTTATTCGCTATTTCCAATCGTTATCCATCCAGGGAGCCTGTGTAACCATATGGAATGAGTCTGAGATTGCAAAAGTACAATACCGCTGCCTTGTGGTATGCAGCCGATGTTGCACTCCCTTTGAGACTCTCTGGCTTGGCCTGTGTGTCGATCTAAAGAGTCCGGGCCGGGTTTTCCTGGTCGGGCAGCGTGTAACTGTTCCGCAACAGTAAGTGACTTCCGGGGTAGGCCTGATTGGCCCCGACAGGCACGTGACGCGGCAAACTCAGGACGCGCAACGAGGCTGCTGAGAGCTGTCGCGCGGAAATAGGCTGTCTATTGCCATTCTCTAACACAAACTCTAACCTTAACCAGCTCCTTAACAGCGCCTAAACTTAACCGTTCTAACCTTAACCAACTCCGAAACAATGCCTAACCTTAACCTTAACCTTAACCATGCCTAACCTTAACCATAGAAAGAATATTGCCATTCTCTAACACAAACTCTAACCTTAACCAGCTCCTTAACAGCGCCTAAACTTAACCATTCTAACCTTAACCAACTCCGAAACAATGCCTAACCTTAACCTTAACCTTAACCATGCCTAACCTTAACCGGCGAAAGAATACACACTAAAAAAAAAATCACGTTAAAAAAAATAAATTTGATGGGATTCGAACTCGTGAACAACGGACCGCAGGATCGCAGGACCGCTGCTCTGCGAGGTGAGCTAAAGCGCCGAATGAAAGTCCTAGCGGATTTGGACGGTTACATCATTCCGCAAGCTCTGCCGCTCCGCGGAGCGTGCCGCGCGGCAGAGAAAGTTGCGCGTCACGTGCCTGTCGGGGCCAATCAGGCCTACCCCGGAAGTCACTTACTGTTGCGGATAAGCTATAAGCGGTCGGGCAGGACAAGCGTTTATAACACATGGTTTGAGGAGAATCAAGCACTCCCGGTTCATGTTCTTTGGTGGATTATGTTGGCAACATGATCGACATCAATACTTGGAATGGCGATCAGATAATTGGAATATTCTTTTTGGAGTACATCCTAGTGAAGGTAAGGGCTATATTGTATCAATCTTGCGTTGATTTAAGAATCCCTTCCCTGCGATCCGAACGTATGTGTGTAATGTGTGTGTGTAACACACAAGGAAAATGTCTTTCCTTTTCACATCTTGAACGATAGATACTCGATGCCAAATGGGCCATATTATTGCATCCATAGCTATAATATATATATATAGTTATAGGCCTGCAAACAAGGTGAGCGACTCCATAGGTTTAATGCGTTGGCAGCACATAGTCATATCCGGTTCCCAACGTGGCGGTCAATGAGTTAAGGGGATGCAGACCAGAGAAAGACGTTTGTCTTGTTTACATCAGGGTCCCCCATTTTCAATTCATAATGACATTTATGACATACTGTACACAACATACATGACATGATGACATTTATGGCATAGGGACATACATGACATACAGGTATATAGTACTGTTACATTTGTGACATATACGATATACGTTACCCAGAGATCCTAACAGAAAATATATACATATGATGGTGACGAGACTGTACATTAGGAGGGGGTGGGTGGGGTGGGAGAAAATATATACATACAGTGGGGAGGAGACTGTCCATTAGGAGGGGGTGGGTGGGAGGGGTGGTTGGGACATTTACGGTGGCCAGTTTTGAATGGCAGCCTCCCGTAGGTGCTCTTTGAGAGCGGTTTAGAATGTGGGTAGGGATTCACGTTTTTTTACGGCTGTGGGTAGGGCGTTCCACATTGTTGTGGCATAGTTGCGAAAAGTGTTTAGTCCCTTGTTTGTGCCGAATCTGGGTTGCACCTGATTTGTGGAACTCCCTCTGGTGTTGTGGTCATGGTATTCACTGACCTTTGGGAAGTATTTCGACATGTACATGGGTACCTGAGTGGTGTAGTGTATCTTGTAGACCAGGGCCCTCATTCATCAATGTGTGCGTAGAACATGACCTATTTCCACACGTAAGCACGGAATGTAGAACTAGTGTACGCACAGGGAAGTCGGGATTCATCACACACTGCGTACGCAGGCTCTATGCTCCTCCGTGTTGATGAATACCACTTTGTTCTACCGTCAATGCTCGTGCATAATTATCCATATATGGTCATGAAAGTGAGGAAACACCCCCCATGGGATGTGAAATAATGGACTGACCCGAGCGGAACTCTGAGAAACTCCACGGAGAATTCACTGCTGTCGAACCAAGAAGACACTATCGCGTATTATGGGATAAATAAAAGGCGGATTTGTAAACGGTGATGTCAGATATCAACGGCTCCCTAAGACCATTGCTGCAATTCTGCCTGGACAGCTCAAAATACTAATAAAGACCGTTCGTTGACCAAATAATGGACTGACCCGAGCGGAACTCTGAGAAACTCCACGGAGAATTCACTGCTGTCGAACCAAGAAGACACTATCGCGTATTATGGGATAAATAAAAGGCGGATTTGTAAACGGTGATGTCAGATATCAACGGCTCCCTAAGACCATTGCTGCAATTCTGCCTGGACAGCTCAAAATACTAATAAAGACCGTTCGTTGACCACTGTTTGGCGTTGGTTGTGTGTCATTATAACCGTGCTGTAATATGAATGCCTTTATTAGTTGTGTTCGATTGGCTATATGATTTTTAGAGGCATCTATTTTGTTGTCGGCTAATAAAGACCGCGCTGGAATATGACTGCCTTTTCCCGTGTTGTTTGATTAATACCCAGGGATTAAAGTTCTCCTCAATTTGATTCCAAATCGCGATGGATCTCCCGTCAATTTTCTACCTGCTGCATATGATTTCTAGAGGCATACTACAATCTATTTTGATGTCAGTATTGGGTAGCCTACATAAACAATAATACGAGAGCATATACAAGAACAATGAATCTTACTGCCATGTATGATGTAGCAGATACGCCATGTGTAGCCTGCCTATATGTGATCAATACAAACATGAACTTGAATTCCATCATGTCTGTGTGCGGGTCACTGCGGGAACTCACAAGGCTGTTGTCACAATGTAAATAAGAACGTGCACTGAAGAGTTACAGTATGTAGTTGGTTGATTATTTGTATGACAGTCAGTAAACCCTTGCAAAAAGTATCTGTTTTATTTAATGAATTGAAAACATTCAGCATCGCCTTCCTCCCGGCATCCAGCAATAACATGTATCAGGCAAATGCGCATCGCAACATTGACTGAGTGGAATCCCTTTCTATTCACATAACTGCATTTGTGATGGAGCTTTGACAGCTACAGTAACAGTCTATTGCTCGATCCATCTCCAATATCACGATGGACCGTGCCGCGGTGGCAAAGACCCGAGGGTGGAGAGGATCTTGAATGAATTCCATCATCATATATGTTGTGTGTCTGTCCACTATGTTTGTTACTTTGTTATCC
Organism: Notolepis coatsorum; assembly: GCF_963971535.1. Taxonomy (NCBI): domain Eukaryota; kingdom Metazoa; phylum Chordata; class Actinopteri; order Aulopiformes; family Paralepididae; genus Notolepis; species Notolepis coatsorum. Next base: position 49,882,599 of record NC_140174.1, read on the forward strand.
CCCCCCCCCCCCCCTATCTATGTAAAGCGACCTTGGGTCTCTTGAAAGGCGCTATATAAAATGAAGCTATTATTATTATTGTTATTATTATTATTATCATCACATCTGTGCGGGAGCTCACAAATAGACTGTTAGTCTCAGTGAAGTTTCAACGGAGGTCATCTATTCTAACCAACAAATTGAAGTAGAAAGCATTTCGTGACCAATCTTATTTGGAAACATGACACACAAAATAATTTGCTTTTTATTTGAAACAATATCTAATCGCGTTTGGAGGTTGGTGTTTTGCGTCTGCCCCCCCGTGCCAAACAAGCAGGCCAACCTCTTGTTCGCGTGTGAGCCCGTTATAATTACACTACTGTCGCTATTTTGCAATGAACTATAATGAATTACGGGTCATACAGATGTTGAACACTAATGCACGGAAGCTTATTTCCGCCTTGGAACTAATGCAGGACTGAGGAGTGCTTATGCGTAGTAACGATCTTCTACCACTGGGAGCTAGGTACGCCAGGTCTGACCTGTGCGTAGATGTACGCACGAAGTCAAGTTCAAGTTGAAATTGATGAATCCCACTCTTTGCTTAGAAATGATCGTACGCACAGGGTAAGCACAGATCTGTGCGTAGAACACGTTGATGCATGAGGGCCCTGGTCTGACCTGTGCGTAGATGTAAGCACGGAGTCAAGTTCAAATAGAAATTGATGAATCCCACTCTTTGCTTAGAAATGATCGTACGCACAGGGTAAGCACAGATCTGTGCGTAGAACACGTTGATGAATGAGGGCCCAGGCCCATTGCAAGTTGCTGTACTCTGCCGTCTACTCTAAGCCATCCTAGGTTGTCAAAGTGGGCAGGGGTGAGGTGGGTTTTAGGAGTAAGGTCAAGCAGCAGTCTGACCAGTTTGTTTTGTGATGTTTGTAATCTTGTTTTTAGCGCCTTTGAGGTGCTTTGGTACCATGAGGTGCAAGCATAGTCGTAGTACCCTTGAATGAGTGCTCCTGCCAGAGTCTTCAGGGTATTCTTGTTTACCAGAGAGGAGATCCGGTACAAGAATTCAGTTCGTTGGTTGACTTTTTTGATTACATTGAATGCCATTTTGTCACAGGAAAGATTTGCCTCTAGGATGGAATCCAGGGCCCTCATTTATCAACGTTGCGTACGCACAGATATGTGCATAACCCGTGCGTACAATCATTTCTAAGCAAAGTGTGGGATTTATCAATTTGAACGTGAACTTGACTTTGTGCGTATATATACGCACAGCTCGGAGCATGCGTAGCTGACGCCCGGTGGTAGAATATCGTTACTGCAGACGGACGGCATATGCGCTCCTCAGTTCATGCATTAGTTTCAATGCGGAAATAAGCTTTTGTGCATTACTCCCGTACTTCTGTATGAACCGTAATTCATTATAGTTCATTGTGAAATAGCGACAGTAGTGTAATTATAACGGGCTCATGCGCGAACAAGAGGTTGGCTTGCTTGTTCGGCACGGGGGGCAGACACAGAACACCCACCTCCAAACGCGATTAAATATTGTTTCAAATAAAAAGCGACATACTATTATTTTGTGTCATGTTTCCAAATAAGATTGGCCACAACAAAATGCTTTCTACTTCAATTTGTTGGTTAGAATAGATTACCTTGCTCCGTTGAAACTTCACTGAGACTAACAGACAGTATTTTTTTTGTGAGCTCCGCGCACAGACGTGATAATAATAATAATAATAATAATAATAATAATAATAATAATAATAATAATAATAATAATAATAATAATAATAATAATAATAATAATAATAATAATAATAATAATAATAATAATAATAATAATAATAATAATAATAATAATAATAATAATAATAATAATAATAGCTTCATTTTATATAGCGCCTTTCAAGAGACCCATGCAAGGTCGCTTTACATAGATAGGGGGGGAAATAACAAAGTAATAAACATAGTGGACAGACTATGTAAATATGATGGGATTCAAGTTCATGTTTGTATTGATCACATAGGCAGGCTACACATGGCGTATAGGCTACATCATACATGGCAGTGAGATTCATTGTTCTTGTATATGCTCTCGTATTATTGTTTATATAGGCTACCCAATACTGACATCAAAATAGATTGTATGCTACGGGGTGTACTGACTGACTGCGCTCCGCGTAACTCAACTCGTTATTATTATTATTATTATCAACACGGGAACGTTTTGATTATATTTAAAAGGCTTTACGTTAAACGAAACAAGTGGAATTTCGAAGCTGTAAGCAGAATACAAGTCATATGAACACCCACGATATAGTGTTCTTCCCCCTTCCTACTGTATAAGAAAAAATAAAAAAACCCATTGCAATGAGAACAGAGGGTGTATGTGTATTACAAAACCCTTGCAATAAATGTGTCTTAAATGAATGAAAAGCATACATGCTCTGGACACAGAGCATATATCGTGTGGGTGATATGACTTGTATTATGCTTACAGAATTCCACGTATTTAGTTTTACAATGTCAAAGCCTTTTAATATAAATCAAAACCTTCCCGTATTTCTGCAATCTATGCGCAAAATAATAACGAGTTGAGTTCTAACAAAGAACGTATTACATGCTGGGTATGCTGATAGAGTAAACTATGATATGAATATGAATAGGAATATGATATAAGGTATACACTGGTCCGTCCGCGAGGATAGCGACGAGGAGTCGGATAGCCATTAAATGCCATTTGAGAATATAGGCTATTAATGCAAAGCGACGGCTGTGTCATGTGCTATTATATATGTGCAAGTTACTGTTGCATAATGTAGGCTATGGGCTGACTGCTATTATATGTAATTCATATAGGCTACCTAATACCGACAACAAAATAGATTGTATCATATGCCTCTACACACATCATATTATATCCGGTAGCCAATCCATATTCCAGCATGGTTATAATGATGACACACCAACGCGCCAAACAGACAGTGGTTAACGAACGGTCTTTATTGGTATATTAGGGAGTCGTTGATGATATCTGACATCACCATGTACAAGTCCGCCAGCATTTTATTTATTATCATCCGGGTTGTGTCTTCTTGGTTCGGCAGCGCCTCTGTGAACAATCTCTCAGAGTTCGCTCGGGTCAGTCCATTATTTCACATCCCATGGGGGTGTCCCATTACCATATATGGATAATCGGGGCGGTTCTGGTATGCAAATACGTAAAAGCACGAGCTGCAGCGTAGGATCAAAGTGATATTTATCAAGACAGGTGTGCGTACGACCTGTGTACGCATGTGTGATAAATCCTTTTTTTTTTTTGCTTACACACATTCTAAATTATGTGCTTAAGAACAAAGATAGAACACTTTCTAAGAATTTTTGATAAATGAGGGCCGAGGGCCCTCATTTATCAACAATGCGTAGAAAGTGTTCTATTTTTGTTCTTAACACATTAAGGACCAGCCACGAGTTTATACGGGTTTCGGTGCCATGCGTTGTGGACCAGAGCCACGTATATAGCCGTGGCCAGTTGTTATTGTTTTATTCCATATTAATAACCGGATCAACATCCCCCATCGGCTCTGCAGAATTACCCTCCTCTGTGGACTCGCCAACATGCAATACCGGCCAGATCCTCTTAGGGGCGCCATCGCTCCACTGCAGTATCATTGTGGGCGATTGGATTATTTTTTTTACCTCCAACGGAGCCTGATATTACCCTGATCCGAAAGCAACACTATGCACCGTGGATCACGTTTCAAATCGCAAATTTCACCATGGAATATGGGCATTTATCATCAACCAATGGACATATCGATCTACCAGATGCCGGTCGATAACGGGGAAATGCTGGAGGGGATCCCACCGGGTGACGGTAAGACCTTATTCACCTAAATTACAGCCGGATTAGACATTGTTGTGAGACGCAAGCATTCGATCAGTGAATGTGGCTACTTCCACGGACATTCTATTGGTAATCAATAATACTAATCGACATTCCCCGCCGCCCCTCTTTCATCCATAGATGCTATGGGATAGTCCAGTTCATAAGCAGTTTGTGTTATTTCATTAGAATATATACAACAGAAATGCTGTTGAATATAACGTTAGTAGCCTTTAACTCTATAAGTAGCTTTCCAGAAAATATATGAGACGAAATCTGTGATAAAGCTTATATTCACGGCGCTATAAAATGACAACCTATTGATGGATTTTCTTTTTCTTTAAGCCATTTTGAAGGGAACTCAAGTGACAATGAGAATGGACAGATAGCAATACTATAAAGTATAGATATAGCTCTACAAAGTCACATCGGTTTGTCAACAAACCTTGGACCTCTAGCACCATATTAGACGGTGCCGAACGGTCGTCAAAGTGTTAAGCACAGAATTTAGAATGGATTTATCAAACGTGCATACACAGGTTCTACGCACACTCCGTGTTGATAAATACAATTTGTTCTACGCTCTGCGCTCGTGCACGATTTTAAGTATTTGCATATAGCACCGCCCGTAATTAACCATATATGGTAATGGTACACCCCCATGAAATGTGGAAAAGTGGACTAAGCCGAGCGAAGCGTGTTATGGGAGAAATACGCGACAGACTGACAGACATGTACACGTACGGTGATGTCGGATATGATATCTATTAACCATTGCTGCCTGGGCAGCGCAAACACTAATAAAGACCGTGCTGGAATATGACTGCCTTTTCCCGTTTTGTTCGATTAATACCCAGGGATTAAAGTTCTCAAAATTGTTCGTCAATTTTCTACCTGCATATGATTTGTAGAGGCATACAATCTATTTTGATGTCGGTATTAGGTTGCCTATATAAACAATAATACGAGAGCATATACAAGAACAATGAATCTCACTGCCATGTATGATGTAGCCTACGCCATCTGCCTATATGTGATCAATACAAACTTGAACTTGAATTCCATCATCATATTTATATGTTGTGTCTGTCCACTATGTTTGTTACTTTGTTATTTCCCCCCCCCCCCTATCTATGTAAAGCGACCTTGGGTCTCTTGAAAGGCGCTATATAAAATGAAGCTATTATTATTATTATTATTATTATTATTATTATTATTATTATTATTATTATTATTATTATTATTATTATTATTATTATTATTATTATTATTATTATTATCACGTCTGTGCGGGAGCTCACAAATAGACTGTTAGTCTCAGTGAAGTTTCAACGGAGGTCATCTATTCTAACCAACAAATTGAATTAGAAAGCATTTCGTTGTGACCAATCTTATTTGGAAACATGACACAAAATAATAGTATTTAGCTTTTTATTTGAAACAATATTTAATCGCGTTTGGAGGTGGGTGTTTTGCGTCTGCCCCCCCTGTGCCAAACAAGCAGGCCAACCTCTTGTTCGCACGTGAGCACGTTATAATTACACTACTGTCGCTATTTTACAATGAACTATAATGAATTATGGTTCATACAGAACACGCGCCAGTGTTGGAAGTAATGCACGGAAGCTTATTTCCGCGTTGCAATATCCATATTCTACCACCAGGCGCCAGGTACGCACGGTCGGAGCTGTGCGTAAATATACGCACAAAGTCAAGGACACGTTCAAATTGATAAGTCCCACACTTTGCTTAGAAATGATCGTATTCAAGGGTTACGCACATATCTATGCGTACGCACCATTGATAAATGAGGGCCCAGGTATGTAATTTCAACATCCTGATCCTACTCGATCTCAGTGCAGCCTTTGACACAGTGTGTCACTCCATCTTCCTCCAAAGGCTGTACCAACTGGGTGTTGAGGGCACAGCACTTGGCTGGTTCTCCTCCTACCTCACAGACAGACACCAATTCATCTCCCTCTCCGGCCACACCTCCTCCCCCTCCCCAGTCACACAGGGGGTCCCCCAAGGCTCAGTCCTTGGCCCCCTGCTCTTCATCTGCTACATTCTCCCCCTTGGTCACATCATCCGTAAATACCACCTCACTTTCCACTGCTACGCTGATGACACCCAAATCTACATCAGTACACAATCCCCCCACAGCCCACCCCTCAGTCACATCGAATCCTGCATTACCGAACTCCAAACTTGGATGACTCACAACTTCCTCAAATTGAACAGTGACAAGACGGAACTTCTCATTATTGGCAACAAAACCACCCTCACCAGATCCGGACCCATCACACTCACCATCAACGACTCCACCATCACCCCCTCCCCCCTAGTCCGAAACCTTGGTGTCCTCCTTGACCCCACCCTCTCATTTGACCCCCACGTCCGCTCCATCGTAAATATATCCTACTTTCACCTCCGCAACATTGCAAAAATCCGTCACTGCCTCTCCCCCCCTGCTGCTGAATCCCTCATTCACGCCTTCATCTCCTCCCGCCTGGACTATTGCAACTCCCTCCTCACTGGTATCACCTCCCGCTCCCTCCATAAACTGCAAATGGTCCAAAATTCAGCCGCCCGCCTCCTCACTAACACCCGGTCCCGCGAACACATCACTCCTGTCCTCCACTCTCTCCACTGGCTTCCGATCAAACACTGCATAAACTTTAAAACACTACTCCTCACCTTCAAAGCCCTCCACAGCCTGGCCCCCCCCTACCTGACTGATCTCCTTCTTCCCTACCGCCCCACCCGTTCCCTCCGGTCCTCCTCCACTGCCTCCCTCACTGTCCCGACATCCAAACTTAAAAACTTTGGAGATCGGGCCTTCTCTCGTACTGCACTCCGACTCTGGAAGTCCCTCCCCCAGTCCATCAGAGACTCCCCTACACTCTCCACCTTCAAAGCTTGCCTCAAAACCCACCTGTTCTCCCTTGCCTTCAACCCCCCCCACCCATAACCCCCCCCCCCCTCCAACCTGATTGATGTCTGTTTCCAGTCTTTTTGTGCTATCATGCTGTCTTCCCTGTTCCCCCCACGGTCTCATGTTCCTTTTGTTTTTGTTTCTTTGTTGTTTCTTTGTTTTGTTTCTTTGCTTTTGTTTCTTTGTTTTTACATTTGCTCCTGACTATTGTCAGCGACTTCGGGTTATTGAGAAGCGCTATATAAATTAAATTAATTATTATTATTATTATCTTTCTTTGTGACAATATTGTCACCCACTGTAACTGAGAAGCCGTTGGTCTTGCTGGGTTTGTTATTTGATCCAAAGAGAATGGACTCTGTTTTACCCAGGTGTAATGATAGTTTGTTATCAGCGAGCCAGGTGAAGATTCTGCCGAGTTCCGAGCTGAGGGTTTTTTCAACCTGTAACTTGTTCTTGTCAGAGACCAGCAGGGCTGAGTCGTCCGCGAACAGGAACAAGTTGCAGTCACAAGCTGACGACATGTCATTTGCATAGATTAGGAACAGTAACGGTCCTAGTATGCTTCCTTGTGGAACACCACAGCTCACTGGGAGGGGGGGGGGGGGATAGAGTACCATTTACCTCCACCATCTGTTCTCTCCCCTCCAGGTAGGATTGCATCCAGCTCACTGATAAACTGTCAAAACCAATTGCTTTTAGCTTGTCAATCATAATGGAGTGATTGACAGTGTCAAAGGCCTTTTGTAGGTCCAGCATGACCATGCCGCAGTATTTGCCCGCGTCCACCTCTTGTTTGATTGTGGTCGTTCAAATAGAGAAGGCATGTGTCAGTGGAGTGGGATGTTGTGAAGCCAGATTGGAATTCATAGATTAGATTTCTTTCCGCAAGGTAGTGTTGTCAAAAATATCGAAAAATCGATACATATCGATTCTGAATATTTTAAACGGTTTCAATACTCATTTCCCGAAATATCGATACTTTCTGCAGTATTGATACCAGCTGGCTTGGTCTACCGCAAGTTGTTGACAGACAGACACACGCTGTTGCAGAGCACGCTTGCCCCTCCTCCTCCTCACAGACCTGTCTTCAGTTTGTAAACAAAGATTTTAGCTCCGAATATGGCCAGTGCAGAGCCTCCGCAACTTGTGCTTGTGGATAAAGAAAATAGCAGAAGTGCTGTTTGGAAGTACTTCGGGTTTGAAGTAAACGACGAAGGAAAAGCTAAAGCGTTGTTACAGAGCAGTGCCAACGATACAGCTATTAGCTAACATTAGCTTATGCTAGCTAGCTGGCCACCTTTATAATTACTTCATGGAAACGGAGTAACGTTAAGTCGAGTTCATACTAACTACACTAGTACATGTATGAACTCGACATAACGTTACCCCGTTTCGGAAAAAGCTAAAGATGCCACGATGCCCATTTGCAAGCGTTGTTACAGAGCAGTGCCAACGATACAGCTATTAGCTAACGTTAGCTTATGCTAGCTAGCTGGCCACCTTTATAATTACTTCATGGAAACGGAGTAACGTTAAGTCGAGTTCATACTAACTACACTAGTACACATATGAACTCGACATAACGTTACCCCGTTTCCATGAAGTGTTTAAGTAGCAGCAATCTTGTTGAAAATGTAACGTTAATAAATGCTCTCTCTCTCTCTCTCTCTCTCTCTCTCTCTCTCTCTCTCTCTCTCTCTCTCGCCGTCATGTAAATGGTTGTAGTTGTTGTTTTAACCAAATAAAAAGCAGCAGCACTATTGCATAACTGAGTCATGTTTGCTATGTATTTCTTTCTTTAGGGGAGTTTGTTTCACAGTTTTAGCATGATGTTTTATAGATGGCTAGGTTAAACAGGTTTTTGTTTTTAAGAGGGGTTTGATTTAGATTAGATAATTTAGTTATTTTTAAACGTCTGATCTAAAGATAAACAAATGGTTTTAAAAGTGTTATATTTATCTTCTCTTATAGTACCAGAGAGAAGCTGAGGAGAATCAACCAGCAACAAAAGCAAAATATATATACTTTTTTTTATTTATTTTTTGGTATCGAAAATGGTATCGAATATCGATACTTTTCAAGGTATCGTATCGAAGTCGAAATTCCAGTATCGTGACAACACTACCGCAAGGTACTTTTCGACCTGTTCGTAGAAAATATTTTCCATGACTTTCGAGATGGAGGTAAGAATAGAAACAGGGCGGTAGTTGCCTGGGTCTAATTAGCTGCCTTTTTTGTGCAGGGGGGTCACTCTCGCAATTTTGAAGTCTTTGGGGACGTGTCCCTGTTTTATGGAGAGGTTTATTATGTATGTTATGACTGGGGTGATGGCGGCTGCTGAGTCTCTGAGGAATTTGGAGGGGATGTTGTCATGGCCAGTGGCCTTGTTAGGTTGGAGGGCGCTCAGTTTTTTGAGTACCTCATCTGTTGTTACCATTTCAAGTTTAAAGTCGTCTTTGCGGACCCCTAGGTTTTTGTAGTAGGCTACTATGTGGTCTACCCCAAAATGCCCTGAGTGGGAGGGTAGTTTATTAACCAGTGTTGTGGCTATGTTTGTAAAGATTTTGTTTAGGTATTTGGCCACATCCAGCTTGTCTGTGATGAGAGTGTTTTCTGTCTTTATGTTTATGTTTGTAAATCTGCTTTTAATTTTTTTGCTGCAGCCTAGTTGGTTGTTGAGTAATTTCCATAGTTCACAGGGTTTGTTTTTGTTTTCCTCAGTTTTGTCATTGATGCATTTTCTTTTGCGGATTTGATCATGGTGTTTACATCATTTCTTAGTCTGTTTCTTTGTATTTTGAGTTCAACCACGTGGGCTTGGAGTTTACTGTTTTAGCTTTTGGTAAGCTTTGTCTGACTTTTATGAAGTTCAGAGCATTTTTTGTCTCTGGTTTTCATAGCGGTCAGTATTTCAGTGTGCATCCATGGCTCAGCGCGATTTTTAACCCTGGTAGTTCTGTTTCGTATTCGCTCTCGCTCGGCATCGCTCTCTGCACTATCTCGCATATGTGCACGCGCACTGAATAAAGACCACAAATGTACCTTTAATCCCAATATTCGTCTGACCACACCCCTATCAGCTCACCCACACAAGCAGGGGTGGGGCCACCCACTCGCCTCCTTCTCGCTTTCACCACAAGGAAGAAGTGCCTCGGTAGATCCCCACACTTGACACCATGATGGAAGAAAGGATTAGGAGCAGCTTTGGGAAACAAGGATACGTTGACATTATATCTTTATTTTCTCTCTCACTATTTTCGAGAAAATACGGCGATATTGTCTTCGTACTGGAGTGTCTGGAAGATGATGATCATTCTAAAAACCCTCCACCGGTTTTCGTATTGGGAGCACGCCGCTGCATGCTTCTCAACTGCAGTTCCTTGCTGTGTTTGTTGGGGTGAAACCTGTCAGGCCACAGCTGAACTGTCGGACGCGCCGCTGTTGTGAGAAGCGGTGGGTTTCAGGTTGGGTGAGTACTGTTGCTGGCGGGCTTCACTTGTCTGTTAGTGCTATGGGGGCTACTTGACAATGTTTATGGAAACCGGCCCCAGGCTAGGGTCCTTTGTTCAGCCACCTAGGCGACAGAAGACCTTGGTCTGAATACCATTGTAGTTTTAACTAGTGGGCCGCAACCATTAACACTGGTGATCCCTGTGTGTTCTGGACGAGTGGATTTCTCTCTGTCCCATGTTAAGCCCCTTCTTTCATATCCAAATGAGAGTATTCCTTCACGAGGAGATATGTGCATGGATGTGCGATAGCGGCAGATCCATGTTCAAGTCAGCTACACAGGCCAGTTTGGTATTGTGCTGATTCCGTCGGGTGTTGGTAAAATCACCGTTGTAAAGCAGTGTTGACATCTTGTTTCTCTTTTCTCTTAAAAAGTGAGGAGAGGTTCAGAACGGCGGCCTGTCTGGGTGAGTGTTATGTCATTGTATACATGTTCAGGTGATAGCTGCTTAGCTTACGGTTAGCCAGTCAGCTGTTAGCTGCTGCGTTAGCCTGCTGGGATCGCTGCATGGCCTACTTAGGTTGGGCCTACTGTTAGCCAGTCAGCTGTTAGCTGCGGCGCTAGCATGTCGTGATCACTAGGTAACGTTAGCTTGCTGCTATAGGCCAAGGCCTGGCGCGGGGTAGCTTTAGCTCCTCGCGCGCCGCCGCGAGCTCGCTTCTGGTCGCGTGCGCCGTTAGCTCGGCGTCTCGCGAGCAGGGGCAGTAGCGCCCGAACGGTTGGAGCGGCCGTTAGCTTAATGCTACTCTGTTGAACATGCTTTGATTATAACATGTTTTACACTCTTGACTACGACGTCATCCTTGACAGGGGATGTTCGTCGACCCTGCCCTGAGCCTGGACGGGGATTGCGTCAACAAAGAGGACTGTAGCGACTGGTTGGAGCGACGACGCTGCCCAGTTCGAGCAACACAGGATCGGCTGTGTTGTCTACGGGGTCTTGAGCTGCGCTTCGCTGATCTACGTTCCGGGTAGGACAAGGTTTGACCAGACCTTATAACACGTCTTCTGGTTTTACTTTTCTAAATGTTTTGTGAATAACGATGTTTTCCCAAAACGTGTGTTGCTGCAATGCATTTAGGATACGACGCAAGTTATGTGTGAACTGTTTTTGTCACTGGCAGTTAGCTTCTCCGTGCAAATCGGGTTGTTGTTACAGATGTGAAAATGATCTGGTTGTTGTGTGAGAAACATCATGGTGTTTATATGTACCGTGTACTCACAACTAAGGTAACTAACCTATGAAGCTATGCTTAGTGACAAGTGAGTAAAAGAATGTTCTTTTCTCAGCCTGTGATGACAATGAACAGTGTTCACATATTAACAGGTTTTCCTGTTTTAACTGGCCGTATTAAGGGTAAAATAAGAGGATTGTGTTTCCCCCCGGTTCCCTGGGGACTTTTTCATCCTCCTATCAGACATGTTGCACTACATTGTGTCTTTTGTGTGGTAGGGATTAGTGGTCTGCAAGGGCCTTGAAATAAAGCCCGAGCCCTGCCCGAGCCCTTGAACTTCAGGCCCTGCCCGAAAATAAGACCGACTGTAAATAATATTTTAAGCCCTAGCCCGCGTGAAAACCCGAAAAAAAATATTATTATTATTATTATTATTATTATTATTATTATTATTATTATTATTATTATTATTATTATTATTATTATTATTATTATTATTATTATTATTATTATTATTATTATTATTATTATTATTATTATTATTATTAAAATATAATTTTTTTTGTATTTGTTTTAAATATTCGAAACACGGTTTTATATGAACGTAATAAATAAACAAAACTAAGAAGCATTTACATAGCCTGTTTCGCAATGCCGTCTCTCCCAGTGCTCGCTTATATAGACTGACTCACACTGTCACACATCAGCCTCGTAAAACGTATTGAAGGCTATAGAATCGTCTTTGACACACGCACACACACACACACACAACACACAATAGCCTACTCAGTCAAACAAACAAACAGAAAACAGAAATCAGATTTCGAGCAGAGCAACGTAATGAAAATCACAACAAAACAAGTAGCAGTCGCGACCCAGCAAATAGTAAACATCACTCACCAGACGTCAGCAACACGTTGAACACCGTTAACAAAACCGGCTACATACATCCCAAGAACAAATTAAAACGTTCGCCAACTGGCTATATTCCAACACAACCAATCGAGTTGAACTTGTCCCCTGAGTTCTCTCTGCGCGCTGCAGTAATTACATCCAAATGTTTCTCTGGCGCAAAAGAGAAAGCGAATCTTAAAACGAAGGTTATCATATAACCCTAGTTATATGAAAAAAAAAAAAAACGCAAAAAAAAAAAATTAAAAATAAAAAACGGTGGTGCCTGGGCCCGGCCGAGCCCGAATTATTTATAAAAAAAAAAGCCCTACCCAGCCCGAACCCGCCGGGCCGGGCCGGGCCCCGTCGGGCCTGGGCAAGGTTGCAGTGCACTAGTAGGGATGCGATGTAACCCTTAGCTTGATTGCTGAGGTTGTGCTAAAACTGCTGGAGAAACTTTATTTTCCTAGAAGAAAAGATTGTTTGGTCGCTGTCGTGTGTGCTTAGCAAGGCCTGTGGCCGATACTAATCGAGAATTATGTATTCTCTCATTATGAAAAACGGCGTTCCTCTGTAGTGTGTTTTTGCCATTTTTTGTAGGTGATGGTGGGTTGTGTGTGTCATGTGACCTACAACTGGGTTGGACTGGCCACAGAAGCACATGTGTATGTTGGACCGGGGCTCTTAGAGCCCTCTCTATTCTGTGTTTTTTCGTTAGTAAAAATCAGATAGCAGGTTAGCTCATGCGCTGTGTGGAGCTGTCTAACGCTTCATAGAGCTGACTATGACTGTGTCATATTCTCTTTTTGTCATTACATCGTATCATGGGTGTGGGGTCGTAAAGGGGTGAACTGGTAACCTTTCCTCTCCTCCTTGTTTCTGTCGGTCAGGGGTACGCCCCCTGTCCTTCAAGGTTCCCGTCACGTGGCGGTTCGGCACGTTACGGGGGGGGGGGAGTTTCCTGGTCCCACGGCCTGGTATATTGGGCGTGTGCACCGCAGGAATTCCCCCGCCATAGAGTACGTCACCGTGCGCGTCTCTGTTGGTAGGACTTCCGTGTGCTGTTCAGGTCCATGTGATGGATCTGTTTCAGGGGGGTGGTCAGGGCTCCTCCTCACCAAGCGCCTATTCGGGCCTTCTGTGAGTTCGGACTCCTTCTTCCATGTGAGGGAGCCTCCATCAGAGTACAGAGCCTTCCTCCTCAGATTGTCAAAGTGAGTGGACCCTCTAGAAGGTGTCCTATTCTATTGTATATGTATTCGATTCAATTCGATTATTGAGTGTGTATGGGTTCAGTGCCTCTTCCCCGGAGAGCCCTAAAACCAATTTTTTACATGGCTCAAGGTGCAATATATTCTTTTCAATCTGTACAGCTCGCGTGGGAAGTCTCTCTGGGGATCCCCGTCTCCTTCCTATGGGAGGGTGGTGGGATGTAAAAATGTGAAATTTTTTTACCCCCGGCTGTGTAGACTGGGATACATACTGTTGATGCTTCCTTCTTTTCTATTCAAAAAGTGTTGGAGTTAGGGAGTGTCACACCCCTCTTGTCGTTCCCCTGGGCGCCTTGGGGATTCAATGACAGGTCTAAATAGCCTGTTCATTGATGGGGGTGTGTCCCGACGCACGTATAGGGCTAGCTCGCTGTAAACAGGCGACTGACTGGCACGCCTTGGTTGCTTGTGGTTAAAACGGCGTTTTTATAAAGCAACTGAGATGGGGGTTTTTCCTCTTCCGACGACCAAATCCCACGACCTGGGTTGGTTTTCGACGGATTCTCGTTCATGTCTGGGGGATGATGACGGAATGGATCTGAACATATGTAGAGGGGTCTCACGCCCTTGGGGTAAGCCACCAGGCGCGGTTCGCCCGAACGTCTGGGTGGCGCCTTCTTTTCATGTTAAGATCGACACGCATATCTGCCCTTTCTCCTGGAGTAGGCATGTCGGCGTGGTTAGGGCACAGGACTGGTTCTGGTCACGCTGGTCCGGATCAGTTTAACCCGTTGTCCGCCGGGGATGCAGATCTGCTGTTCTGGTACCCTGAGGGACTTGGGCTTTTTTCAGGGGGAAAAATGCCAGGTCGGTCCGGGTGTCACAGGGTTAAGCGCTATGGAGACCCTGGTTGGGTACGTTTTTACTCAGCACTGTCGTAATGGCTTACGGCCATGCCATTCTGTACACGCTCGATCTCGTCGGATCTTGGCCGCTACACAGGTTGGTCCTGGTTAGTACTTGGTTGGGAGACCGCCTGGGAATACCAAGTACGGTGTGCTTAGGGGCTGGTTCTCCATTCTTTTTCGCTCCTCTCTCACGCATGGCGAAGAGGGGCCTGTGGGGGTGGTTTTTGACCTCCTCTGGTGACCCTGTGCTTCCCGTACCGCCAGGCCCGGTCCGAAGTAATGTTTCGTCGACCCGTAGGCCTGGGTTAACCCTTTTTTGGAAACTGAAACACTTGTACTGCGGTATAGCCGGTGTATACCCGCAGGTGGAGTTTTTTCTTGAGGGGTTATAGGAACAACCACCGCATTGGGTAACACCAAGGTGGTTGATTCCCTGGTGTGTTGGAGCAGTGTCAACTCCCGGGTTCACCGTTTGAGGGTGCCCCTGCACGTTCATGACGTCTGCCAATCGTGTCAGCCTTCTCTGCCTCGACCCCTCTGGGTGGGGGTTTTTAAATGGAGGCTTGGTCATGCAACACCGCCAGCTTACGCTCCTTCCGCCGGGGCGGCTGTGTTCAGCTGTCCCCTCTGGCGCCTGTCTCGTCCGCAGTCTCCAGGCTAGGGTTAATAGCCCGTTGCCTGGTTTTTCCCCGGTGCGCTGCCTGCTTCCGTTGGTTGACCTTTTTTGTGTGCTTACGGCCATGCTGACTGCCTGTTGCAGGGTCAGTGTGCCAGGCGGTGTACTATTGGGGGGACGGGGCCTGCTCGGCTGAGGGGCCTTTGTCCGAATACGCTGGCGATGTGGGGGGCGGGGCACTACGTGCCCACCTGGTGGGGTCTTGATGCTGGCATCATGGACTTCTCCGGGCCCCCGTTCCAGGGAGTCCAGTCCTTTTGGTGGGTCTGGGTCTTCCTTCGCGCTCCGCTGCTACGGCCTTGCCACGGGGTTGGGTTTGCCCTTGACCCCGTGATTCTGGGGGCAGTAACAAGGTTGTTCCTCCGTTCGTTCCCGGGTGGCATGCAACATGGTTGTGCGTGTGTGTAGTCGTGGGGTCAAGCCACGGTCTGCTCACCCTGTGCGTTGAGTTGCTTGAGTGCCTCTTCGCACGGTCGGGTCCGTCGCCCTCCCGTGAAGCCCCTAATAGGGGGGGTGCCCTCCATTAGGGTGGGTCAGGGGGGCTCGGCCCTCCCTGTTCTGATGGTTGTGGGGGGCTGTCAGCGGGGTGTATTTGTCGGCTGTTGGCTCTCGCTCGGCCTCCCTTGTGCAGAGAGCGATGCCGAGCGAGAGCGAATACGAAACAGAACGTTAGGTTATGACTATAACCAAGTTCTGTTAGTATAGCGACGCTCGGCATCCGACGCCGCTGCAGCCTTTGACCTCGCCTTGTGGCGAAAGCTTGGGAAGGAGGCGAGTGGGTGTCCCCACCCCTGCTTGTGTGGGTGAGCTGATAGGGGTGTGGTCAGACGAATATTGGGATTAAAGGTACATTTGTGGTCTTTATTCAGTGCGCGTGCACATATGCGAGATAGTGCAGAGAGCGATGCCGAGCGTCGCTATACTAACAGAACTTGGTTATAGTCATAACCTAACGTTCTTGTAGTTCTTGCCATGTTGTTGGTTTTGAAACCAAGCCATGTTTCTTCAACTAGTGTACCACTGAGCTCATCTGACCAGTCCAGGCTCTCCAGTTCTTGGTTAAAGGCCTCGGTAGGTTTTGAGGTCCCTACCGAGAATGAGATCAATGGTAGTTTGTGTTGAATCACAAACTTGTGTGGGTTGGGTGATTAGCTGGCTGAGGCTGTGCAGATCACAAAACCTACTGAAGGCCTTGAAGACGGGTACATTCTTACGTTGCATATCCGTGTTCCAGTCTCCAATAAGAATTTTTTCTACATCCTCAACTCCAGCTAAGCACCCATCCAGTGTATCATAAAAGCTAGAGCCATATGAAATCCGCGATCACGGAATCGCGGACGGAATCGCGGAATTGAGCAATAGAAATGGAATCAACTGTAAATAAAAAAAATAAAAAATTATAATTTTTTTTTTTATGTTGTGGGACTTGTACAGCACTTTGTTCAACTTTGTCAGTGCTGTAAAGTTTAAACCTTTTTAAATCTTAGACAAACAAAACACTTTGCTTTCATGAAATATTGTAAGCCGTCATTTGAGGCTTTATAAAAGCAGCACAATGAACACAAATCTGTCAGTACCGAGTCCAACCTCATCTTAAATAACAAACAGCATTGCTTGTTGTAGTTAACAAAGAGAGGCAGAGTTGATTTTGCAAAAAAAAATATATATATCATTTATATTTTTATATTTTTTAATAATCACATTTTATTTTCATATTCGAATCCCATGCCCATCGAACGAAGCTTCGAAGTATTTAAGACAGCCCTATTAAATGGACTGTTATATCTTATTCAATTGTGGAAATTTATTCATTCCCACTTATTAGACACTATTTCTGATGGTAAAATGAGCGTACAAAGCAAAATACAGAATTCTGAAATATTAAAACGGAAAAAACTGAATTTGGAAAAAAATAAAATGGAATTTGGAAAAAAATAAAACGGATTTCATATGGCTCTAATAAAAGCCACTATGTTCTGGTGGTCAGCCAGTAGAAGCACTACTAGACGCACTACTAGAGCACTACTAGATGCATTAGAACTCTAGTCATATAAATCTAGACATATAAAGGTAAAATAAAGTAGGGTAAAAAAAGGTAAATAAATATGGAATAACATAAGTAAAAAATACAACACTGTATATATACGTATATGAAAATGAGGATTTGTGTGTAAAAGTGAAAAGTGTATTGCATAAGTGGAATGACATATGAGAGAATGGAATGAGATAAATAGAATGTAACACTATATGACAATGAGGATTTGTGTGCAAAAGTAAAAGCGTATACAACAGTGTTGCACATTGGGTCTGTAGCAGTCCAGGTTCAATAGCAGCGGTCATAGTTGTGCATCTTTAGGTAAACAGTGCCGACAGCAGGTTATGCAGATTGGCAAAGTGGAATATTTAGGTTTATGAGTTGAGACCCCTGATGGCCTGGTAGTAAAAACTGTCCTTGAGTCTGGTGGTGCGTGCAGCCCTGCTCCTGTATCGTCTGCCAGACGGTACCAGGGAGAACAGTGTGCGTGCTGGGTGGCTGTGGTCCTTGATGATGCTGTGTGCCTTTCACAGGCACCGCTGATGAAGGATATCTTGAATGACCCGGCAGTCTGTTGCCAGTGATGTGCTGTGCAGCCACAGCTCATTGGCCAGTCACGGTTGTCATTTAATGATAATCACCTGCTCGTCGATTTTACAATCACTTGCTGTTTGCCAGCCGAGATGCCTGCGATGGAACGCTGTGAATATGTATCACTCTGCATACATTTATGTACATCGCCGGCCGTGGAGGGAAGGGATGGGTGGGTGATAGTCAGACACGCAGGAATACCGTAGCTCTCGTGAGTAGCGTTCCTCTGATGTCAGTGAGTTCCTGGTAAATGGGTTCTGATTTCACACTGATCTTGACAGCCCTTGTCTTGTGAGGCCATGTGACACATCCGCTGGAGGAGGTATTCAGTTCAGCAAGTCACAAGCACGACCGATTACTCATTTCTTGGTACTGTACACACTAGTTCTCTTCCTCTAGGATGGCCGTCCCGTTAAATACACCCTTTTCCCCTCAAATCAGATTTTTGCATGAATTCAATGCATGATTTTTTAATCATTCATCTTTTACTGTCAGCAATTGTATTGTATATACAGTAGGCCTATATATTTTAAAATCTATATTTCATTTATGTTGCAGGTTATTTTCTGTATATTTATAAAGATTATGATGCTGCTACTCTCCAAGCTGAAAGCGGATCAGATGAACTTCACAGACTACAGATACAGGTATTCTTCTGCCGTGTCTTTTGGAATGTTACTGGCTTTACTCTTGAATGGCAGAGAACACGTTTTATTTTCACCAGAGAGAGAAGAGAGAGAGAGAGAGAGAGAGAGAGAGAGAGAGAGAGAGAGAGAGAGAGAGAGAGAGAGAGAGAGAGAGAGAGAGAGAGAGAGAGAGAGAGAGAGACTTTCAAAATAATAGCCTTGCTCTGGTATATTCCAGGTTTTAAATACATTTATATAGCTACTGTCTGGCGGTTTATCCTCATACTAGATGTCAAGGTGCCTTGGTCCTTTTAGAGCATTGTTACCCTCTAAACAAAGTGTCCTATGAACATTACAGTAGGTCACTGGAACACTGTTTTAAGCTAGAAAGCTATACCTGAAAAATTACAGTTACACTGTTGTTTACAAAGGCATGGACCGGAGGTTTTGTTTACAAACATATTCTAATCTAGAAGACACCCTGGGCACAGCAGTGCTACTCTCCTGGGTGCCAGTTGGTGCATGGATAACCAAAGTAAACAAAAACAACAACAAAAACATATTCCACGATACTTTTGACACTATTTTATTGATGGATCACATAAAAGTATAAGGAAAGGGTTTTACATGTCTTGCTTCATCAGATTTACTCTAGATTAATCTAGGCTTACTTTTGGCTCACAGTGCCTCAAAACTATTTTGTTTTGATATATGATGACATTGAATAATTGTACAAATTACATGTATATTAAATGTGTTTGTAAATGAATTACAGGCTCTGCACAAAAGCAAGTTTACTTTTTAACAAAAATCACAAGGATTTTATTCATGCTCCAATATCGACCAAGATTAACTGAATATTCCTGACATGGTCTTGTTTTGATCAGTCACCATAAGGTTTGGGGATAGTTCCTTCTTACTCATCATACCAACCAAAGTAAATTTTATGTTTTATGTTTAAGTTAATGTCCAGATCGAATGGGCTGTCCAGGGCTGTGTTTTACTGTAAATAACAGATCTCACTCAATACTCTTGTGATAAAAAATAAATCTACTCAATTAGACCCAACTAGAGTAAATGCAATGAGTTACATTCTACCTCTGGTAATCATAATTTGTGTCTGCCTGTGCTTCCTGTACCCTGTTAGCTGGTTAATCATATTGCGTCTGCCTGTGCCCTGTTAGCTGGTTAATCATATTGCGTCTGCCTGTGCCCTGTTAGCTGGTTAATCATATTGCGTCTGCCTGTGCCATGTTAGCTGGTTAATCATATTGCGTCTGCCTGTGCCATGTTAGCTTGGCCAGAGCGACGCTGGTGCTCATCCCTCTGCTGGGGATCCATGAGGTGGTGTTCACAGTGCTGATCGATGAGTGTGTGGAGGGCAGCAGCCGCTACGCCAGGAACTTCATCAACCTCACGCTCAGCTCCTTCCAGGTAGGAGGATACCAGGTGTGTGTGTGTGTGGAGGCTCATGTAGGGTCCAGGTGTGGAGGCTCATATCATTTACATTTACATTTAGTCATTTAGCTGACGCTTTTATCCAAAGCGACTTACAAGTTCTGTACGACAAGCCATCAGGAAGGGCACAACTCTATCAGCTGAGCAACAATGTTCATCAAAGTGTTGAGTGCTACAGTGTAGGTTAGTTTATTAGGACAAGTGCATGACAGTACGGTTAGTTAGGGTTAGATTTTTTTATTGTTTTTTTTTTTTTTTTTTTTTATTCAGATAATGGTTGAAGAAGTGCGTCTTTAGTCGACGGCGAAAGATTGGACGTGATTCGGCTGTCCTAACTGGGGTGGGTAGTTCATTCCACCATTGTGGGGCAAGGACTGAGAATAGGCGACTTCTCTTTGATGACCCTCCCGGAGCTTGGATAGGAGTAGGTCTGAGGCGGCCAGAAGATGCAGAGCGTAGGGGTCTTGAGGGTGTGTAGTTAGAGACCATTGACCGGAGGTAGGCGGGAGCGGTTCCCTTTGCCGCACGGTATGCTAGGTCGAGGGCCTTGAAGCGGATTCGTGCAGCAATGGGGAGCCAGTGCAGGTCCCTAAGAAGTGGGGTGACATGGGGCGACTTCGGTAGGTTTGAGATCAGGCGGGCCGCTGCGTTCTGAATGAGTTGAAGAGGCTTAGTGGCAGTGGCCGGGAGGCCAGCGAGCAGTGCATTGCAGTAGTCGAGGCGGGAGATGACTGTTGATTGGACGAGGAGTTGGGTGGCTTCTTTTGTCAGGAAGGGGCGTATCCTTCTGACGTTGCTCAGGAGGAATCGGCAGGTTCTGGTCGTCGCTGCGATGTGAGCAGAGAAGTTCAACTGGTCGTCGAGGACAACACCAAGGTTCTTGGCGGTCGGGGACGCAGTCACAGCTGTATTCTCGACTGTGATTGAAAGGTCGGTTAGGGGGGAGGATTTGGCCGGCAGGTGGAGCAATTCTGTTTTGCTTAGGTTCAGTTTGAGGTGGTTGGACGTCATCCAGGCTGAGATGTCGGACAGACAGGCCGAGATCCGCTCAGAGACGTGGATATCTGAGGGAGGGAAGGAGAGGAAGAGTTGAGTATCGTCGGCATAACAATGGTAGGAGAAGCCATGAGACGTGATAATGTTACCCAGTGATTTAGTGTAGAGGGAGAAGAGAAGGGGTCCTAAAACCGAGCCCTGGGGGACACCCGTCCGCAGGGGGCGGGTGGCCGACAGGGTCCCTCTCCATGACACTTGGTAGGAGCGGTCATTGAGGTATGATGACAGCCATGTCAGCGCAGAGCCAGCCACTCCCATTCCTGCGAGGGCCGCAAGGAGGATCTGGTGGTTGACTGTGTCGAAGGCTGCAGATAGATCTAGGAGAATCAGGACAGAGGAGAGGCCTTTCGCTTTTGCTAAGTGAAGTGCCTCTGTGACCGCAATGAGGGCTGTCTCTGTGGAGTGACCAGTCCTGAAGCCTGACTGATTAGGGTCTAGGAGGTCATTCTGTAAGAGATAAGCAGTAAGTTGGTTGGATACAGCACGTTCAAGTGTTTTAGAAAGGAAGGAGAGAAGAGAGACAGGACGGTAGTTGCCTATGACGGTAGGGTTCAGGGTTGGTTTTTTTATGAGCGGCGTGACTCTGGCTTGTTTTAGGGAGGTGGGGACCACCCCCGAGTTGAGTGAGGAGTTGATGGTTGCAGTTAGGAATGGGAGGATGTCTGGTGCTATGGTCTGGAGGAATGGGGAGGGTAGCTGGTCCAGCTGGCAAGTAGTCGGACGGTTTGACGTTACCAGTGTCAGGGTCTCTGCTTCTGTAATGGGAGAGAAAGATGACAGAGTGAAGGATGAGGTTCTCGATTCAGCATTTGGAATGGGTGGGGGTTGGGAGAAGGAGCTGCGGATGTTCTCCACTTTTTCCTCAAAGAAGATCGCAAAGTCTTCGGCAGAGAAAGATGAGGGAGGGGGGGGTGGGGGGGGAGTGAGGAGGGAGGACATGGTAGCATGCAGTTTGCGAAGATTCTTGGCAGAGGCCTCGATCCTATGGTGGAAGAAAGAAGCTTTGGCATTAGTGATGGTTTTGGAGAATGTTAACAAGAGGTTGTGATATGTGTCGATGTCAGCAGTGAGGCGTGACTTTCTATACTTCCTTTCAGCTGCTCTCAGGACCTGTCTTTGTTCTCTCACTGGATCTGTCCAGGTGTGTGGGCTCATATAGGGTCCAGGTGTGGAGGCTCATATACTGTAGGGTCCAGGTGTGGAGGCTCATGTAGGGTCAGGGCCGGATTAATGACCGAGCCGTCCGGGCCGCGGCCTGTGGGCCTCTAGTGATGAGGAGCCTCAAAAAAAAGAAATTTTTTTTTTATTTTTTATTTTTTATTTACATTTTTGTTGGAGGCCCCTCGTCACTAGAGGCCTTTTGGAGGCCCCTCGTCACAAGAGGCCCCAAATTAGTATTATTATTTTTTTTACTTTTATTTTTAATTTTTTTGGAGGCCCCTCGTCACTCGAGGCCTTTTGGAGGCCCCTCATCATTAGAGGCCTTTTGGAGGCCCCTCGTCACTAGAGGCCCCAAATTATTATTATTATTATTTTTTTTTTTTTTTTTTTTGAGGCCCCTCGTCACTAGAGGCCCCAAATATTTTTTTATTTTTTTTTTTACTTTTATTTTGAATTTTTTTTGGAGGCCCCTCGTCACTAGAGGCCCCACATTTTATTTTTATTTTTTTTCTTATTTTGGAGATCGATGTCATACTGTGACACTGAAATGAAAACATATTTCATCAACTAAAATATTTAGTCAATACAAATATTTCATCAACTAGCCGTCTGCAAGTGGCTAATCTTGAGTATTTTTTCTCCTCTTCATTTGAGGTAAAAACAGCAATAAAAAGTCAAAACTTACATCTCCACATCCCACCCACGACGCCTGAATACTTTTACCAACGGATTTCCAGTTCCGCGTTCGCGTTCTGCGCTCTGATTGGCCACTGACGTTTCTGGTAGCGCCAATCGTGTGACGCCTCTTTCTTTCACCGGTTAAGCTTAGGCACTCTTTCGAAGTTGGTTACGGTTAGAGTTTGTCTTAAAGCAGGGCGATAGAACACCAGCCCTGATTCCATACTCTAACCTTATCCAACTTCGAAGGAGTCACCTAAGAAACGTTAGTCAATATTTCCATTGTATTTTTTTTCTTTTATACATACATACATACATACATACATACATACATACATACATACATACATACATACATACATACATACATACATACATACATACATACATACATACATACATACATACATACAGCCCCACCCCCACCTAATAGACAGTCCCCTCCCCACCGTATGTAATGTATATATTCTCTCCCCACCGTATGTATATTTCTCTCCCACCCACCCACCCCCTCCTAATGTACAGTCCCCTCCCCATCATATGTATATACTCTCTGTCAGGATCTATGGGGAACAGTACTGTATATTTGCATATCATATATGTCACAAATGTAACAGTACTATATACCTGTATGTCATGTATGTCCCTATGCCATAAATGTCATGATGTCATATATGTTGTGCATGTCATACATGTCACTATGAATTGAAAATGGGGGACCCTGATGTAAACAAGACAAACGTCTTTCTCTGGTCTGCATCCCCTTAACAATTGTGTGTATTGAGCCGTACTGTATTATTTGTACCCATTCTGCAATCTGTTAAATACAATTTTCATTAATTCATTCATTCACAGACAGTAACACAGGACAAGAACACATTTCAACCCCCTCCCTTCCCTAATTATAATTTAAATTGACATTCACGTAAAAGTAAGCTTACTATTCTAATATTATATTCTTGTCTCCAAAGTGTGTGCATGTTTTTTTTCTTCCTGAGGATGGCACCATCCCCCCATCTAAACATGATGTGTTTCTTTTCTCTTCTTGATTGATTGATTGAAAACTTTATTAAAAGATTGTAGAATGGGTACAATACAGTACGGCTCAATACATACAATTGTTAAGGGGATGCAGACCTGAAAAAGACGTTTGTCTTGTTTCCATCAGGGTCCCCCATTTTCAATTCATATAGACATTTATGACATACACAACATACATGACATTTATGGCATAGGGACATATAGGTATTTAGTACTGATACATTTGTGACATAAACGGTATTCAAATATTCAGTACTGTTACCCCTAGATCCTGACAGAGTAAATACATATGATGGGGAGGGGACTGTACATTAGGAGGGGGAGGGTGGGTGGGAGAGAAATATCCATACGGCGGGGAGGGGATATGTACATGCGGTGGGGAGGAGACTGTCTATTAGGAGGTGGTGGGGGTTTTGGGCATTTACGGTGGCCAGTTTCGAATTGCAGCCTCCCGTAGGTGCTCTTTAAGAGCAGTTTTGAATGTGGGTAGTGATTCACATTCCTTTACAGCTTTGGGTAGGGCGTTCCACATTGATGTGGCATAATTGCGAAACGTGTTTAGTCCCTTGTTTGAGCCGAATCTGGGTTTAACATGATTTGTGGAGCTCCCTCTGGTGTTGTGATCGTGGTATTCACTGACCTTTGGGAAGTATTTTGACATGTACATGGGTACCTTGGTCGTGTAGTGTATCTTGTAGACCAGGCCCATTGCAAGTTGCTGTACTCTGTCGTCTACTCTAAGCCATCCTAGGTTGTCAAAGTGGGCAGGGGTGATCAAAGTCCTTTTAGCTTGGCCCTCAGAACCCACCACTTCTAAATATTCTATATATTTTTTAATGTGACATATAAAAACGCCACTGTGCGTGCGTGCACGTGTATGTGTGTGTGGGGGGGCCTCCACAAGAATCTGGCCCAGGGGCCTCTGAAGTCTTAATCTGGCCTTGTGTAGGGTCCAGGTGTGGAGGCTCATATAGGGTCCAGGTGTGGAGGCTCATATAGGGTCCAGGTGTGGAGGCTCATATAGGGTCCAGGTGTGGAGGCTCAGATAGGGTCCAGGTGTGGAGGCTCATATAGGGTCCAGGTGTGGAGGCTCATATAGGGTCCAGGTGTGGAGGCTCATATAGGGTCCAGGTGTGGAGGCTCATATAGGGTCCAGGTGTGGAGGCTCAGATAGGGTCCAGGTGTGTGGAGGCTCATATAGGGTCCAGGTGTGGAGGCACAGATAGGGTCCAGGTGTGGAGGCTCAGATAGGGTCCAGGTGTGGAGGCACAGATAGGGTCCAGATGTGGAGGCACAGATAGGGTCCAGGTGTGGAGGCTCAGATAGGGTCCAGGTGTGGAGGCACAGATAGACGGTGGTGTAGTGGTTAACACTGTCGCCTCACAGCAAGAAGGTCCAGGGTTCGATTCCCGCTTGGGGACCAGGTTTCCATGATGCCAGTTACCCAGGTGGGGTATTTCCCAGGCCTTTCTGTGTGGAGTTTGCATGTTCTCTTCGTGCTCGCAAGGGTTTCCCCCCCGATAAGATAAACCCAATGGAAAAACATGCACAACAATAGATCGCTAACGCTGTGGCGTCCTTGACGAAGACGGACAGGAGCACTTGGATTGGTCCCCTGGCGCGGCTCACGTTGACGCCTGTCTGCTCCCGGCTGCCTTGGGGGGGAAGGACGACGGGATGGGTTAATCGCAGATACGAATTGCATGCATGCATCGCATGTGTGCCGATTGATGACCTCTGAGCAGGTCCTAAATTATTATTATTATGTGGATGCTCATATAGGGTTCAGGTGTGGAGGCTCAGATAGGGTCCAGAAGTGGAGGCACAGATAGGGTCCAGATGTGGAGGCACAGATAGGGTCCAGGTGTGGAGGCACAGATAGGGTCCAGGTGTGGAGGCACAGATAGGGTCCAGGTGTGGAGGCACAGATAGGGTCCAGGTGTGGAGGCACAGATAGGGTCCAGGTGTGTGGGCACAGATAGGGCCCCCCTGTCATCTTGTCTTGTCATACATAAAGTGCCTTCTGAGAGGTTTATTGATATACAGCATTATTTTAACCTTGCTGAGTCTGTCTGTTATTACGTAAAATGTGTTATTTTCACTCCCGAGTCACATTTGATTCATCATGGCAGCACCCAGTTAACAGACAGACTTTAAATAGAATTTTTGAAAAGTTGGACCATTTCGACAACTTCGGGGTAAGTGTTTGACAAATAAATGGCCCCCGGTTTTATGTTTAGGCATTATGAAATGCTTCTCAGTAAGTGAAATAGAATTGCATGACATACCATCGCACAGAAGATCAAAAGTTCAGTCTATGTTCATTTGCCCAGCTGTGATATGAAGCAAAGAAAGTGTAGCGTACTACAGTCAGGAACCAACCAATTATACCCCGTGGCCCTTGACTGACATTAATATTTCTCACGTTCAAATGTCCTGGTAACCGTTAATGTGTAAATGTAACTTTTTTTCAGGGATTCCTGGTTGCTGTGCTTTACTGTTTCATCAACGGAGAGGTGAAATATTGTATTCAATGCATGCATGGATAGACCACCGCAACACTTCCGGTATTCTGAAATAGTGGGAGAGAGAGCGGGGGGAGAAGATTAATGAATGTGGATGAGAGCCTTGACACTAAGTGGTTGTAGGTACGGCTGTGGGGGTGCGGGAGACATGATCCATTAGACTTGTATACGCCTGAGTCTCCTGAACACGGAGAGACCAATCCCAAGTCGATCGATCTGCACTTTCTCGGCCGAGCGATAGTCACCTATCCGCATCTACTCCCGAGCTCTGCATGCGCAGATTGATAAACCTAGAAATCCAGAGAAAGTGCGGATCGACTTGGGACTGCTCACTCCGTGTTCAGGAGACTCTGGCGTATAAAAGTCTATTCTTGGATCATGTCTACAGCACCCCCAGAGCCGTAGCTACAACCACTTAATGTCAAGGCTCTCATCCACATTCATTAATTTTCTTCCCCCGCTCTCTCCTCCATGAGCTCAATGTAACGCGGAAGTGTAGTGGTCTATTGTAACGAATTACCTGTGATGATGCACAAAGGCTCGCCATGTGACTCATTTGTTGTTGTTTTGCGTACGCTCAGGTCCAGGCGGAGCTGAAGAAGCGCTGGCAGCTCTTCCTGTTCAAACACCACTTCCAGGCCAGGGGCTGTTTCCGTGGCGCGCCCCTCAAGCACCTGTGGAAGTGCTCCCGAGGCCGTCGCCCACGCAGCTCCCAGCAGAGCGAATCGTATGAAGAGGGCGGAGTTTCCATCACACACCCGCACCTGCTCCAGGTGGCAGTGCAGGGAGGAGGGAGATTCGGAGGGGGAGAGGCTAAAGATCAGAGGACGAAGGGTCGCGCTGCGACCGGACTGGAGTTCCTCACCAGGAAGAGTCTGTCTAGCAGCGACGGGGAGATCACGCAAGGAGAGACCATGGAGGAGATACTGGAGGAGAGCGGGTTCTGAGCTCACTCCCTTGTGTATTTCATGAACTACAAGATCATACTATGATATCATATCTATAAACTATGAATAACCATGTATAGACTGAATTAGTGATGCTGACGGCGATGTTGTATTTTGATTGTATTGCTCTGTTGTTCTAACGTTGTATGTATTCCTATTGCTGACAGATCATATTCAAGATGTGTATTTGTATCTACAGCAAACATAGTAAATCTCAGAGTATACTTAATGGAAACATACATAATATATATGTCATGGCCAGTCAAAATTATCTATATGACACAGCGGATGGAATTTAAATGTAAATACAAATACAGTGTATTTGTAGTCTGAAAATGTGAATTGTGAATATGATAGCCAAGAACATAGTGCAACGGGTACAGTATGTGTAGCGGGTACAAATATTATAGGCATGTGTATAATGTTTCTTATAGCATTGTATAGTGATGCATTAAAGGGATAGTCTGTATTTTTCAAGAAGAGTTGTTACAAGTCTTTTTAGTCCTTCCGAAAAAGTGCATGCGCCATGCTTTTGGTTTTTAAGGTTGGGATATAGACAATGGTAGCATCGTCTGTTAACAATGCCAGTGGATGTCAATAGCAGCGTGACGCACGCCATTTTCCAGGAGATGTCAATCATGGTCCCATTTACTTCCACATTTTCCACTTTCAGTATCTCAGAAACCAAAACCGTTATTGTGTGTAGTTTTTGGATAGACTGAGAGGTGCAGGGGTGTAGTGGAGAGGGGGGCCCACTCCTTTGTATTTTAAAGTGATAAAACAAATGTAGGCACTTGCTCTATAATCATAGTAGTTACCCTCCCCCACTTGCAGAAATAACACTACAATTTAGGAATTTGGACTATTTCCTTTGCTGCACTTTGCTTTACACTATAACAGTATTACAAGCCCTTCTTGGACATACAGCATTGTAAACCCTGCCTTCACACACACAATACTACAGTATATACTTACCTTACTTACATACAAGACTAGTGAAAAAGAACATAAAAAAAGAAGCAAAACAAGCAACAGTGAATTGTTGTGATGAAGATATAGTAAGCAAGTACCAACTGACACCAATAAACCTGTGCTGATAAACGACTGGGGGTGAATGACTTGGTAGGAGATCAAAGTTATTGTGTCTCCTACTTCTCCTTCATATTCACAAAACATGTCAAAGTAGGAGAACTGATGTACTGTAGAGGCGTCTTCAGTCCATTAGATTGAATGAGGTCACGAGGACAAGCGTTCATGGTCACTGACCGTGGATCAGCGCTGCTCTGGGAAGCTTTGTGACTATGGGCCCTGGACTGTGGAGCCTGTGGCTCATCGTGCTAGATGCGTCAGACGATGTTGTGCTACTGTCAGTCTGAGGAGTGTGTAGACTAAGACAACCATACTGTATGCCTCCTCTGATACATGTGGAGTCGCCAGCCGCTTCTTTTCACTTGAGAGCAAGGAGTTTTACTGGGAGAGCGTAACACGTGCAGAGGTTCATGCTATCTCCCCCAGATCCCCTCCCTGATGAACAGTGCGAGTTGCTATTGCAACAACCAGGAACCCACCGGCTTCCCACCCGCGAACACAGCCAATTGTGTTTGTAGGGACGAATTACCAAATTGGAGGTACCGCTGCCTGGGATTTGAACCCGGGTCTCTGCGGTGGCAGGTGAGTGCTTAGACCACTACCCAGCTGCCCCAGATTGACACTATTTTATTGATGGATCACGTAAGAATTAGGAGCAAACAAAGCGCATCGCATGTTTTGCTTCATCAGATTTACAGTAAATATTCTAGGTTTATTTTTGGCCTAACATTTTTTGTTTTTGTTTTGATTTATGATGACATTGAATAATTGTATAAATTGCATGTATAGTAGCTACTGGAAAATATGTTAGTAAAGGAGTTGCAGGCTCTGTTTACGTTTGAACAAAAATCACAAGGATTTTTATTCATGCTCTCTAATATCTACCCAACATTTTTTACTGTAAATTACTGATCTAATGTACTCACTATACTCTCTATACTCTTAATGTATGTCTAGAAATAAAACTTGCTCAAGTAAAAGTAAGAGTACATGTTTACATCCAACCGCTTACTGCTTGTCCACTGGACGTCCATAATCTATTTAAAACCAGATTAAAGAACCACTTTCTGGGATTGGATGCATAGCCACACATGGGTCGGGTTGACTTCTTAGAGGCTACCTGGGGTTAACACACACATACAATGCAGTTGGAGAGGAGACGGCATTATGAATGATGATGATGATGATTGAAATTCTTTATTAGGAATAACCCCTTGAGATGAACCATCTCGTTTTCAAGGAGGTCCCAGATTACAAAGTAATCATACATTTACGACAAGATATTTTACAGACAGTTCAGACAACATCAATCAGACAAACGAACAAAACAAAGAACTAAACTAAACAAACAAAGAAAACACAACAGTAACAACTACAATAACTACAACAGTACACAACACATCATTATTTATCATTGCGTCAATGAACTGTGATAATGATGAATGGTCAAAACATGATGATTAGTCAAAACACGAACAGGTAATCTCAAAGTGAGAGGAAAGAGCAGTTTTAAATAAGTGAAAAGATGTTATTGAACGGATATGAACAGGTAGATTGTTCCAGTCAGAAGGAGCCTTAAACTTAAATGATTTTTTTGCCAACTGATGTAGACATAGTTGGAACTTCAAAATAAACCTGGGAGCAATGTCGTAGTTGATGTATGGATTGTGTAAGGTTCCAAATACTGTTTAAGATACTGTGGGTACTGAAAATGAATACATTTGAAAATAAACTGATGAATACAATTGAAAATAAACTGATGTGCACATTGTTGTGGTGCCTTTACTTTTACTTTTCACACCAAACGTTTTGGTTTGGGAACATTATAGCTGTCTTTAATTCCGTTGCTAGTACCTTAAAGCTTAAATTTAGTGTCACATGACTCATTTGTCGTCTCATTCCCCAAATAATCTCAATTGCTAATGAGGTGGTGTATAATTTGTATAATTCCTAGAAGTAGTAGTTTATGAACAGCCTGGTATACGGAAGTAACGGAACTGTGGATAAACTACATTATACACGCACCCGGGATGCGTCTATGCCAAATACAACGCAGTTCGGTTTCCGGGTTCCTCTGATTGGCCACTAAGCCCACGTGACCGCGCACTAGCACGCCCCCCTTATCGGCCGCTGCCGCACTGTGAAGCGGAAGAGCCAGCGAGGCGACGCGAGGCGGTGCCCAGTTGCACAACCCTGGATAGGCAGTCTGCGACCACATTGGCTTTCCCGGCGATGTCTGTCGTGTATTCAGAAATGTACGAGAGTTGGCGCTGTTGTCGCGCGGACCACGGTTCAGCCACCTTGGACATGGAGAACGTGAGGGGTTTGTGGTCGATGAAGGCCGTAAACTCCCGGCATAGACGCGCCCGGCGTGTGAACCGCGTTATTTTTTTCCATAGCCGCATTTCTGGCAGACGCTCTCTGATTGGCCACTGACTGACGCTCTCCGATTGGCCACTGACGCGCTTGCCCAATCGCGTGACGAGCTGTGTCTTTGCCCATTTCCGCGTCAAACAGCCTGCAAACAGGCATGCGTTGCTCATGGGACGAGATTGCACTCCGTGCAGACAAAGATTTTGAGCAGAAGTGCGTGCACGCACACAGGAATGCGCTGCACTCGCCAACTCGCTATAAGTACCCACTACCCACCTGGGCTACTTTGCATATCAATAGCGCCGGTCGTCAGGTGTGTTAAATACGTTCTCAGATACATTCACACCTAACTTGTGAATGATATGTGTTACATTCCATTCGTAGAGGCAATTAGGCACTGTCTTTAGTCTGTGCTCAAGCGAGGGGACATTTATGCGTATGCGCGGGAGCGCGCGCACGCGCCGGGAGCGTGCGTGCACGTGGCGCCATTAGCGTGCGTGCAATCACAGTTGATATCAGGAACGCACCGCTGCCTGCAAACTATACGTTCTAACTATACGTTCTAAAGCTTCATTTAAACTTGTGTAATTCAGCAGTTCAACAAGTTGAAAGTACTAAACTCCTTGGAGTGATGCTGGATTGCACTCTGTCTTGGTCTCAGCATATTAATTATATTGTTTTAAAAATGGGAAGAGCAATTGGTATTTCCAGGAAATGTGCTTCTTTTGTTGCCCGTCCCCTTTTATGTCAGATAGTGCAAAGTTTAGTTTTATGTCATCTTGACTATTGCTCTGCGATGTGGTCATCTGCTGCCAGTGGTGACCTCAGGAAGCTCCAGGTGGTCCAGAACAGGGCAGCACGGTTGGTACTGGGCTGCTCACTAAGGTCTAATGTGAGCCGTATGCATGCCCGCCTCTCTTGGCTTAACGTTGAAAATAGATTGTCTTTTAATATACTTGTGCTGTTCAAGTTGGTCATGAGCAGTAAGACTCCTGTTTTTATACATAATCAGATTGTTTTTAGTAATACTGTGCACGAGCATTACACTAGAGGTTCCAGTAGTGGGCAGCTTGAATTGCCAGGTCCTAGAACCAGCGCTCTGGGGAGATCTTTTGTTTTTAGAGCATTAACTCTGTGGAATGGCCTGCCTCGGAACATCTGCTGCATTTACAGTAGATTCACTTGGGGAGACACTACAGGTGAATAGGGTAAAAAAATTAACTAATAGATATCACAATGAAACTTCCCCAGTTGATTACTTATATTAAGACAAGACTTTTTTGTATTACAAGTTTTCTGAAATGTTATGTTTAAATATGCAAATGAGGCATGATCTACTTAAATATGCACTAATTTGCATATAATTCCAGGACAGAAATCTGAACATTGGATAAAGCCATTTTCAAAATTATAGTTTCATTTTGTTGACATATTAGAGCCAAAGGTTATTACAGAGGGCAGTGGCGGC
This sequence comes from Notolepis coatsorum, assembly GCF_963971535.1. Lineage (NCBI taxonomy): Eukaryota > Metazoa > Chordata > Actinopteri > Aulopiformes > Paralepididae > Notolepis > Notolepis coatsorum. Next base: position 49,914,837 of record NC_140174.1, read on the forward strand.
CGGTGGGTACTTCGCCACTAGGGGCGCTATACCAAACATCTCTCCCTCTCTCCTTCTCTCTCTCACACACAGCGCGACGTGGAATCGATTCGTTACACAATCAGACCTATTATATACCAAGAATAACTTCAGTATGAGTACAGGGCTGTACACATATTTTGCATATTGTTAAACGAGCCAAGGCTAGCTATTAAACTATGGATATGAATCGAAAATCTGGGACCCTGATGTAAACAAGACAAACGTCTTTCTCTGGGCCCCGTTCCATGTACCGGGATAACCGAGTTAGCCGGATAACTTTAGCTGGATAACTGTGTTAGCCTGACTTTCCGATTTCATGTACGTGGATTTCCCAAATCACCATGACAACATATCCAAAAGTTTGAGCCTGCTCGAAAGCAGAGTTCAAGTTCAAGTTAGCCCGATCACGCAGAGCCACGCCCCCGCAAAGAAGTGACAGCTCGTTTCCTGAAACTATTCCCACAGTCTACGATCTGCATTATACCATTCTGAATTACGTTTTTGTGCTCCATTCTTCCAGAGGGGGCTTTTGAAATGTAAAATAGACCCAAAATGCTGATATTAAATTCACTTTGTCCTAAATAATGCACGTTATATATACCGTGGCGACGGTGGCGCTCGCTCGTGCGATGTACACAAAAATGTGGTTATTTTAATTGTAACTGGGATTAAGATGTCTGATGAGATGCGCTGTTTGACGGATTTGAGAAATTGAATGAGCCGTTGACGTCACATGAATGAATGAGGATAAAGAAATAAAACGTCATTCAAAATAAGGAATATTCTAAACACGGGTCTCTCGTTCATTAATGTATAAACAATGAATTTATCCCATCTGGCACAGTGGCCCAGCGGTAGTGCTCAAGACTCCCAATCTTGCGACCCGGGTTCTAATCCCGGAGTTTCCAATATGATTCTTTTGAATATAATATTAATGATTATACGCCAAAGTAGCCTGGTTTTAAGTTAAAATATTATAAATCTACATGCATTGAGGATGTCATTCTTTATATAGCTCTCAACGTGCACCAAATTGAATTATTCCTATATTGCAAAAAGAAGGACCCCGGTCTTGAACCCGGGTCGTCCGTGTGGAAGTCAAAAGAACAACCCGTTACACCACAGAGTAGATAAGTAAAAGATTGACTATACATCAATCAATGGGCAAGAAAGCCGTCTCGTAATTCTGTATAACAGTTAACTAGTTATTTTCGCTAGCAAGATCTCATTTGATTATTCAATCCAGCAGGCAAGTTTAAAGAAATATAATCTGATTGATTGAGGTAATGATGGACTTAGAATTAGCCTATAGATAACGCATTTAACTTGTCGGCGAGGCGATTGAGCCTATTGCAATCTGTCAATAAAGTCTTAAATCAATTAATCAATCAATGCCGTTGAGAATCAGGGTCTCTGCCATCGATACGTGCTGGCTTTCCACCTAAAACGGGAGCGCGCATCTAGCCTGACTCTCAAGTCTGGCTTGAGTTAACGAGACTGAATCCAGGTTTGTGAAACAGGAAAATCCCGGCTTCGAACATCGGGTTAACTGAAGCTGGATAATGGACATGTTGATCGACTTAGTTGAACCACGTACATGGAACGGGGCCCTGGTCTGCATCCCCTTAACAATTGTGTGTATTGAGCCGTACTGTATTGTACCCATTCTGCAATCTGTTAATAAAGTTCTCATTCATTCATTCATTCAAACATAGACGATATTGAACAAGCCATAATCCACGTATTTTCAATCCGAGAGAGCTGCAGTAGTTAAATCAATGAGCCATCGACATAGTCAGTGTGGTAACGACGTAACGTTATTATTGCATCCAAGATTGATACACGGCTGGCTAGGCAGTTGGTAGTCATAGTCTTGTGTTATAAAATAAATAAACAATCAGCAATGTCTCGCTTCATGAATGGCCAGCAGTAGCCTAACAGTACTGCTCCTAAAAAAAACTATTTACAAACGTTAACGTTAACCACAGAGAGAGAGAGAGAGAGAGAGAGAGAGAGAGAGAGAGAGAGAGAGAGAGAGAGAGAGAGAGAGACTCACTGTTTAGTTGAAACGTCCAGGGCAGGAGAGCTTGATAAACGTGTATAATCCGCCATATAGCTTGTTAGCCAAGTGTTAGCTCGTTAGCACAACACAAGTACATTCCTTTGTCCATTTCCGCTCGAACAGACTGCAAACTACCTGGCGTTCTATCGCCATGCTCTAAGACAAACTCTAACCTTAACCAACTTTGAAAGAGTGCCTAAGCTTAACAGTCTAAAGAACTTGCAGTCACGGCACGCTCGTCTAAGACAAACAGCTGCCTGCATCATTCTCACAACAACACAACTATCTCCACCGACCAACCTAGGAACCAACCTAGCCGGAATAACCTAGAATTGGAACATTAGAAATTGGATTCGGCCAATCAGAGATCGTCTCTGTGAAATTCTGCTACGGAAAAAAATACTGGCGTCGGCCAATCAGAGAGCGTCTCCGCGAAATGCGGCTACAGATATTCTTGACGCTACTGGCTAGACCGCTTCAAATCGCGCCCAGATTCCAACATAATAGTCATATTTCAACGCACAACGCGTTATGCACTGATTGGCTGTGACGGATACAGCGATCAAACTGTGACGCGCACTCAGAGCGCTATCGCGTATAGCCCGGGCCGAGAAATACGAAAAAATAAAAAAAATAAAAAAAACGTGATGTCACTTCCTGCTCTGGAAAACGAGTGTTTTTTAATTGCGATAATAACGTTATATTGTGCATTGGAAATACAAACATACTTAAAATGAGTAAATATTATTCATTTTAAACATGTTTATATTATTTATAGGGCTATAAAACAAAAAACAAAAAGATACATATTCTTGTTCTACTCTCATATAACCAGGCAGGGCCTGAAGGGGGGGCGGCGCCCTAGCGCCCCCCAGTGGCGGCCGCCACTGACAGAGGGGATTTTGGATATCTCTTTTTATCACTCCATAAATCAGAAAATACTCCATTCAGTCCATTTTTATGGTAAAATTCCATATTTCGCCATGTTTTTAGGAATAAAATGTGATATAAATCAGGGTATGAATGCGATATCAACAAACCCTTCTGTAAATACCTTCAGAACATAGATATGAATAGAACTTTGTTTCGTTTCTTTAATAGTTGTCATACAGAAGTACAGAATACTTTCATACAAAATGCTTCTTACTGTTACGCTCCAGAGACTGTGCTAGACAAGATAGTATCAACTGGAACTGGAAGGTTTGGTGTATGTGAGTGCTACTGAAGTGGAGATTTCTGGCTCAGAGTATGAGGAAAAACTCGTAAAACTCATTTTTGGGAAAACGCCTTCAAAGTTCGGTATTGTAAAATGCCATACTTTTTTTTTTTAAACAGATATTTACAAACACAATACCTAATCAAACCATTAGTAATAGACAACCTAAACACATGCCTGATAACTGAATAATAATAATAATGATGTTATTGAACTGAACAGAACTACACACAGGCTACAAATAGTGTAGTACAGTGTAGTACCCCCTAATAGGCAAAACATATTTGAATAGATATCACTATGAAACTTTCCCAGTTTGTTATGTACATATAAACTAAGAAAAAATATATTGTAAGTTTTCTGAAATGTATGTTTATATATGCAAATGAGGCACTTCCCCATTTAATATGTGCACATTTATGGATGCAATAAGGCAAAATGAAGTAAAATAAACAACTAAATGTGTGTTATTGACGTTTTATTGTCACTAGTTTCATAGAAGACATGTTTAGGAAGCAAAATATAAAAAAATCTCAAAATCAACAAAAAAAGTATATTTGACTATTCACCTGCAGTGTCTCGCCTTAAAAATAATCTTAAATTGTTTTTAAATTGTGTTTAACACTGTAAAGTAATTTTTTGTTTTTGTTTTACACTAATGTAATTTTAGCTATATTAATTGTTACAGTAGGTTCATTATGCATTGTGTGTACTGACTTTTAATTATTTTGTTTTTTGCAATAGTGATTGTTTTTGTGTGTTTTTTTGTGTGTGGACCCCAGGAAGACTAGCTGGTTGCTATCGCACCAGCTAATGGGGATCCCTAATAAAATCAAATCAAATCAAAATCTATCGCCATGCAAGCTGGGAACGAGGTTATGCTCTAACTTGACAAACTCTAACCTTAACCAACTTCGAAAGAGTGCCTATGCTCTAACAGTCTAACTTGACAAACTCTAACCTTAACCAACTTCGAGCCTAAGCTTAACCAGTGTAGAAACAGGCGTCGGCCAATCAGAGAGCGTCTTGCCAGAAATGCGGCTACGGAAAGAAATAACGCATGTGAACCAATGATATTGCAGGAACGACTCATGGGACTGAGGGAGGGGACTCCAGATTCACAACATTTCATAATGCCCGCTTACTGGGTGAAGATATTAGATCCCCATCCCCTGAGAGACACGACACTGCGATGACCGAAGATCCCCTGAGACACGACACTGCGATGACCGAACACTGTACTGGCAACAATGTTGCGGAGCGAATTGGATACATCACAAGAGTTCAATGTTTCAGCGCGTGCCACCGACTGCACAGGTTCGATTTATTACTCGGCCAGTATTGCTAGCACTACTTCGATGTAATTAAGATTAAGTTGTAGTTCTGATACAAATAAATGTTGTCTGCAATTGGAATCACCGCCATTTAAGTAGACAGAATAAAAAGAGACGCGCGGAGGACCAATTCGGCGATATGTTCGATAAATAGCATGCCGTGTTTTCGGTCCGCTAGGCATATTGATGAAAGAAGAAAGAAGCCTGTTGCGTCGGCTCCCAGTGTCTCATGGGAGTTGTAGTTCATGATTGATTGATTGATTGAAAACTTTATTAACAGATTGCAAATGGGTACAATACAGTACAGCTCAATACACACAATTGTTAAGGGGGATGCAGACCAGAGAAAGACTTTCGTCTTGTTTACATCAGGGTCCCCCATTTTCAATTCATCATAACATATCGTGCCTTCGACACTGTCAATCACACCATTCTGATTGACAAGCTAAAAGCAATTGGTTTTGATAGTCTATCAGTGAGCTGGATGCAATCCTACCTGGAGGGGAGAGAGCAGATGGTGGAGGTAAACGGTACCCTATCCCCCCCCCCTCACAGTAAACTGTGGTGTTCCACAAGGAAGCATACTAGGTCCGCTACTGTTCCTAATTTATGCAAATGACATGTCGTCAGCTTGTGACTGCAACTTGTTCCTGTTTGCGGACGACTCAGCCCTGCTGGTCTCTGACAAGAACAAGTTACAGGTTGAAAAAACCCTCAGCTCAGAACTAAGCAAAATCTGCATATGCCTCGCTGATAACAAACTATCATTACACATGGGCAAAACAGAGTCCATTCTCTTCGGTTCAAATAACAAACTCAGCAAGACCGACGGCTTCTCAGTTACAGTGGGTGACAATATTGTCACAAGGAAAGAAGATATTACCTACCTGGGTTCCATCCTAGAGGCAAATCTTTCCTGTGACAAAATGGCATCCAATGTAATAAAAAAAGTCAACCAACGAACTCGTTTCTTGTACCGGATCTCCTCACTGGTAAACAAGAATACCCTGAAGACTCTAGCAGGAGCACTCATTCAAGGGTACTACGACTATGCTTGCACCTCATGGTACCAAAGCACCTCAAAGGCGCTAAAAACAAAATTACAAACATCTCAAAACAAACTGGTCAGACTACTGCTTGACCTTACTCCTAGAACCCACCTCACCCCTGCCCACTTTGACAACCTAGGATGGCTTAGAGTAGACGACAGAGTACAGCAACTTGCAATGGGCCTGGTCTACAAGATACACTACACGACCAAGGTACCCATGTACATGACTAAATACTTCCCAAAGGTCAGTGAATACCACGATCACAACACCAGAGGGAGCTCCACAAATCATGTTAAACCCAGATTCGGCTCAAACAAGGGACTAAACACGTTTCGCAATTATGCCACATCAATGTGGAACACCCTACCCAAAGCTGTAAAGGAATGTGAATCACTACCCACTTTCAAAAACACTCTCAAAAAACACCTAAGGGAGACTGCAACTCGAAACTGGCCCCTGTAAATGTCCGAACACAACCCCCTCCAATGTACAGTAAATTACCAAGTATGGTCTTGTCAATAATCCAATGTACAGTGTTGTTTGTACAGTTGTACAGTGTCCCCCACCCACCCCTCCTACCCAACCCCCCCCCCCCCCACTCCTACCCAACCCCCCCCCCACCCAACCACCTCCAATGTACAGCCCCCACCCACCCCTCCTACCCAGCCCCCCCCCCCACCCACCCCTCCTACCCAACCCCCCCCGCCCCCCCACTCCTACCCAACCCCCCCCCCCCCCACACTCCTACCCAACCCCCCCCCCCACCCCCCACCTCCAATGTACAGTCCCCACCTACCCAATCCAATGTACAGTTTCTACGCCTAATGTATATACTCTTTTCTTTCTGGACTCTTTTTGTATCACAAACAGTACTGTAATTGCAAATCTGGTATGTCATAAATGTAGAGATGTAGCAGTACTGTCTATCTGTATGTCATGTATGTCATATATGTTACGATGAATTGAAAATGGGGGACCCTGATGTAAACAAGACGAAAGTCTTTCTCTGGTCTGCATCCCCTTAACAATTGTATGTATTGAGCTGTACTGTACTGTACCCATTCTGCAATCTGTTAATAAAGTTTTCATTCATTCATTCATTCATTCATTCATTCATTCATTCATATGACATACACTACATTAGGGCTGCACGATTAATCGATTTTTTATCAAAATCGCGATTTGGAATGATGCAATTATCAAATCGCCAGGCCTGCAATTAAAAAAAGAAATTTAATTTATTTTCTTTTTACATTATTTAACCAGGAAGTCCCATTGAGATACAAGATCAGTTTGGGAGAGGGAGGTAAGGGGTTTTAGATTGTGTGTTGTGAAGTTTAGACTTCAGAGAGGGAGAGTAAAGTACAGAAAAAAAAGGTACCGTTGGGTACCGGTATCGATTCCCAGGTAAAAAGAAACATTTTCAGGCTCGGTGTCCTGAAAAGACCCACCGCGTAGGCCAGATGCAAGCCGCATTTTACAATAAACCTCTGTGGGGCTGCTTTTATTTTTATTTTTTTATAATCGCAAAATTAATCGCAATCGCAATATCTGTGAGAAAAATCGCAATTAGATTATTTCCCAAAATCGTGCAGCCCTACACTACATTGATTGAAAGCTTTATTAACAGATTGCAGAATGGGTACAGTACAGTACAGCTCAAAACATACAAGGGGATGCAGACCAGAGAAAGACTTTCGTCTTGTTTACATCAGGGTCCCCCATTTTCAATTCATCATAACATATATGACACATGACATACAGATAGACAGTACTGCTACATCTATACATTTATGACATACCAGATTTGCAAATACAGTACTGTTTGTGATACGAAAAGAGTCCAGAAAAGAGAGTATATACATTTGACGTAGAAACTGTACATTGGATGAGGTTGGGTAGGTGGGGTGGGGGGGACTGTACATTGGAGGTGGTTGGGTGGGGGGGGGGGGGGGGTTGGGTAGGAGGGGTGGGTGGGTGGGTGGGGGCGACTGTACAACTGTACATTGGAGGTGGTTGGGTGGGTGGGGGGGGGGGGTGGGTAGTAGGGGTGGGTGGGTAGTGGACACTGTACAACTGTACAATAGACATACAGATAGACAGTACTGCTACATCTATACATTTATGACATACCAGATTTACAAATACAGTACTGTTTGTGATACAAAAATAGTCTAAAAAAGAGAGTATATACATTTGACGTAGAAACTGTACATTGGAGGAGGTGGGGGAAACTGTACAACTGTACAAGCAAAACTGTACAGAGCGGGGGGAGACAATTAATTAATGTGGATGAGAGCCTTGCCATTAAGGGGGCTTTCTCACTCACCCATTCTAGTCCGTTCCGATCCGTTCTGGTCCGTGGTTGTAGCTACGGCTGTGGGGGTGCTGGAGACATTATCCAATATACTTGTATACGCCTGAGTCTCCTGAACATGGAGCGACCAATCCCAAGTAGATCGGCACTTTCTCGGCCGAGCTATAGTCACTTTTCCGCACCATTCCTTTTTGTAGGACTGTAAATGGTAGGCTAGGTTATTTAGTTATTTATTTGGTTGTAATAGTGTACAGTATACTGCCCATCAACAGTTCTCACTTGTCTCCTCTAGCAAACACTTGAGTGATGAGGAGAATAAAAGTGTGTTTGGAAAATGCAACAACCCCAATGGCCATGGACACAACTATAAAGGTTTGTCATCTTCTGTAATTTTTAGCTTTCAAATGTATTTTTTCCCCATATCAAATATATCCGTTTTTCTTTAGTAACGACTCATTTCGCAAAGCTCCACATATCAGTCACATCTGATCTGATCTGATCTGAATGCACTGTATGCACCGGGCTAAATTTGTTTGCACTGGTGCATCAATTGTATCTCCTGCCTGATGTTACACAGAATTGTTTGGCTTAGCCTACTTGTCCTTTACTATATCTATCTATATCTACATATCCTACTCATACTAGTTAACACTGCTGGCCAGTACGACTACTACCATACTGTCTTTAAACCTGTATCACTACATATTACTATTAAAACTATGATTTTGTTGACACCCAGTAGTACTAATTTATATATGTTATACCCAGTTTAATCAGCTGTACATTGTATATTGCTGTTGCACTTTACTGTTACATTTGCACACTGGTTGGATGCAAAACTTATTTTCGTTGTACTGTACTTGTTGCTGTATAATGACAATACATTTGAATCTAACATAATATGCTGGGCAACTGAACCGTACATGTACATATTCTATATTTTCACTGTACAAATAATTTTTGTATGTGTTGTGTAATAATGGTTTATGGTGCCTGTAAGTCTTGCTTGTCTTAACAAACTATTAACAAATATTGCAACAGGAAATACAAAGGGGCCTGTTTAGAATGTTTATGTTGTCAAGTTAGAAACGGTCTATAATGAACTATCTTGTATCATTATTATACACGTCTTCTCTGAATTTTACTCCATGCTCTTGTTTCTGTCTACAGTGGAGGTGACAGTTCGAGGAAAAGTATGTTTCCTGTCCAGTTCTCTCACATGCTTTGCAGCAACTTAGCAGAGCATGCATAAGAAGTCACATGATCACACACACACACACACACACACACACACACACACACACACACACACACACACACACACACACACACACACACACACACACACACACACACACACACACACACACACACCAGAGTTATATTTGTTATTGTTACAGGTAGAATCTGCAATGTTGTCAAACAGCAACCTCTAGGCAAAAGATGACAACATGGTACTGCACTTTGTTTACAGTTTTAGTTTTTGTCTGATAGTGTAGGTTGGATTGCAGTGGGTATAGGCGGAGGGGTTCCTACTGCTGACCACACGCAGTCTCTACCAAGAGAAGTCTGGAGAAATTCATTGAATAATAAGTTACTAAACTCCAACTCACACGTCAGACCAAAACTAAAAAGTAAACAATGCCAATAATACAGGGCTCTTTTGCCTAGAGGTCGCTGTTTGACGGCATTACAGATTATACCTTTAACATTGTATTGTAACATGTACCTTATATGTGACAAATAAAACAAAACTTGAACTTGTATTCTGTCTATCTCCAGATTGACCAGGTGACCGGCATGGTGATGAACCTTACAGACCTGAAAATGTGCATTGAGGTAAGTTCATCTCAGCTGAACTAGGAGACAAAGCATTTTTTGAAATGATGTCCACATCATACCTTTTGCCTTGAGCAACAACAAACAACAAAATAACTTGAAAATTATTACTATCAACTTCAACTTCTAGCACCCGGCGACCTTTGCCGAATGTCTTCCCCCATATCTCTCTCCCATCCTTCCTCTCTGCCGGACTTGTCCAATAAACAAATGAAAAATCTACCAAAACATATAAAAAAAAATTATGATTTTCAGTTTTTGAGAAATGGTCAAACTTATCCAAATGTGGTATTTTCATGGAAAACAGTGCAGCTGCAACAGATAGCACTTTAGTGATCATTTTCTTTAATCATATTAAAAAAAAAAATATATATATATATATATATATATATATATATATATATATATATATATATATATATATATATATATATATATATATTTTTTTTTTTGTGGAGAAATCTCAAGGCACCCCTGGCGGCTCTCTGAGGCACCACTGTTGAGAACCGACTAGTAGACACCAGAGGGAGCTCCACAAACCATGTTAAACCCAGATAGACAGTACTGCTACATCTATACATTTATGACATACCAGATTTACAAATACAGTACTGTTTTTGTAGGGTGATTATGGTTTATTTACATTGAGGTTCTGGGATCACGTGGAGTGTGTTATACGAAATAACCCCCCCCCATCCACCCCACCTACCAATCTCCTACCTACCAACCTCCTCCAATGTACAGTTTCTTCGTCAAATGTATATACTCTCTTTTTTAGACTCTTTTAGACTCTGTTATTAGCTTAGCGCCTTGTAACTCGCGTTCCAGGAAATACCCCAGAACATTCTGCTATAACGTTCATATTCACGACGCTATAAAATGGGAACGTATTGATGAAAAAAATATTTATTTAAAGGTGACATGTACTATAAATGTCATTTTTCAGTCTCTAGCATTGTATTATAGTAATAGGAGTTCGTATCAATGTGTTTTAGTGTCTAAATACCATATTGGCGGATTGCTTTGATTCAGCTCAGCCCCTTTCCTCCTCCAGTAAATCAGGCCATTTTGATTTGAACGGCTGATATACGTCATACGGCCACTGGGTGATGCGATTGGCTCTGTGGTTGGAGCTAATGCCCGCCCCCATTCTACCTAGACTAGACAGCGAGTGGAAGTAAGCCACTTCCTCAGCTGCGAGGCGGAGTGGGGCCCGTGCGCTCTGGAGGGAGAGAGGGAGAGAGAGATGGAGAGAGAGGGGGCACTTGGGGGGGGGGGGGGGGGACACACACACACACCTGCTGCGCGACACACACCTCTCCGGAGTGTGTCCACTGCAGAGGTGTCGGGTTTCGCTCTGGAAGAAGCTCTCTCTCTCTCTCTCCCACCCCCCCCCCCCTCTCTCTCTCTCTCTCCCTCCGACTCTCCGAGTGTGCGCACTGCAGAGGTGTCGGGTTTCGCTCTGGAAGAAGCTCTCTCTCTCTCTCTCTCTCTCTCTCTCTCTCTCTCCCACCCCCCTCTCTCTCTCTCTCTCTCTCTCTCTCCCACCCCCCCTATCTCTCTCTCTCTATCTCTCTCAGTCCAAGCATGGCTTTGTTAGTATTCCAATGTACCCAACCCCCCCCCACCTCCAATGTACAGCCCCACCCAACCCCACCCCACCTACCCAACCTCCTCCAATGTACAGTTTCTATGTCAAATGTATGTCAGTATTCCAAAGTACAGTGTGTGTCCCCCTACCCAACCCCCCCCCCATGTACAGCCCCACCCCACCTACCCAACCTCCTCCAATGCACAGTTTCTATGTCAAATGTATATACACTCTTTTTCTGGATTTTTTTAGTATCACAAACAGTACTGTATTTGAAAATCTGGTATGTCATAAATGTATAGATGTAGCAGTACTGTCTATCTGTATGTCGTGTGTGTCATATGATGAATTGAAAATGGGGGACCCTGATGGAAACAAGACAAAAGTCTTTCTCAGGTCTGCATCCTCTTAACAATTGTATGTATTGAGCTGTACTGTACTATACCCATTCTGCAATCTGTTAATAAACTTTTCAATCAATCAATCAATCTACCAGTAGCAGACTGTGTGGGCTGACTGTCACTCAAAGTGCTTATGGGCGGAGCCAGGCCATAACAGCCTGAAATCTTGAAGCTGGAAAATGATGGTTTTAAGTACTTGATTAGAAATATAAAACAATGCATTTTTTTGAAAAAAACCTTACAGATGTCTTCAATAGACTAACAGGAATTGTGTAAAGTTGCCCAAATAGTGCTAGGAATAGCAGTACATAGCCCCTTTAAGGCATATTGAAGGGACGGTTTATAGTGTCAATTGACAATGAGAATGGACAGATAGCAATAAGCAATAATATAAAGTATAGATTTAGCTCTACAAACAGCCTCACGCACAATGAACGTTTGTTTTGATATGCTGGCCGTATAGAGTGGGATTATACGGATCCCAATGGCCCCGAATGTGTTAACAATTGTGATTTGAGCCGTACTGTATTGTACCCATTCTGCAATCTGGTAATACAATTTTCAATCAATCAATCAATCAAATCTGACAACAACAAAAAAATTGCGATTTTCCTTTTGTTTCACAATGAGTCATGACAAATTTATTACATAATCCATGTGTATATTACAAACTAACATATTCCAGTTGACTGTATCTTTTTTGGAGGATTCGTTCAAAAGCTATTCATACTTCCATTTTTCTATCTATGGCGGATTGATTCAGAAAAGAAAAAAAAGTAAGTCTGTTGTGGGAGGGATCTGGGGTCACGAGGAGTGTGTTATATTAAATAACAACCGGCAACTTCACTGTTTCAGCCAATCAGAATCAAGAAATGTGCATGCCATTGTATAATATAGGAATATTAGCATAGTACAAAATATAAAGTTTAAATCATATTTTTTATTAATATGATAGATTTGTTCAGTTATTGATTGAAGAGGTGTGTTTATAGTCAACTGTGGACAATTGGGTGGATTTCAGCTCTCCTGACTGGTGGGAAGTTTGTTCCACCACCGTGGAACCAGGACAGAGAATAGTCTGCTTTGTTTCAATGACCCCACAGGGGCCCAGAGAGGAGTAGGTGTCAGGCGGCTGCAAGAGGCAGAGCGTAGGGGTCTTGAGGGTGTGTACAGTAGTTAAGAGACCATTGACAGGAGGTAGGAGGGAGCCGCAGGTCAAGGCTAGTTAGCTTAGCCTGTCCAGCAGCTAACATTATCCCATCGTTCGTGGTAATTATATTACATGTCATTGATCTACTGGTCGACCACGGCCGACTGGTTGGGCACCACTGGTCTAATAGAAATATGCATTCAAACAAGGAACTAATGTATAGAAAATAGCATGGCAAACAAAAATTGCCAGGCCTAATGCGAGCCAGGGAAGTGCTGTGCGTTTGTAACGTGGCTTCATGTTTCATCCACTTGTTTTTGGTTGAGGTCTGAACTCTCAAATTGCCCATAAATATCGTTTTTGAGGGTATTCTCCAGTTGTTGTTGTGTGGTGTTATCTGCCCAAAATTCAAGCAAGCATGACAGTAACGACGATTCCGAGACCACCTAATCCAACTGATCCCGTTCAGCGGGGGGTAAAACGAATCAGCGCCGTTTCGCACCCCAAAAGGGGTGAGTGAGAACACTCCCCCCCCCGTTCCCGGGAGCAGTGATTCGATCCCCAAACGTAAGTGAGAAAGGGCCCTAAGAGGATTCACGCGGCAATGGGAAGCCAGTGCAGCTCTCTGAGAAGTGGGGTGACATTTGCTGACTTTAGTAGGTTGGAAATCGGTGTAAGTGTTCTGTTTAAGTTGAAGTGCTTTGGTGGCACAAACCGGTAAACCAGCTAGCAGTACATCGCATTGAGCAATTGAGCTTGAAAGGGGGGGGGGGGGGCTGTCCCAGGAACATTTTACATTGTTTAATTTCACCATTTCTTAGAGCTTATAGGCCAATGAGAGAGACTATCTGATCATAGCTTCCATTTTCTCCAGTGGTATCGAAGCTGTAGAATAATCATATATAACAATAAAATCTATCTTATCAAATAGGGGGTCTGCAGCATAATGTGTAACGATTCGGGGGTTCTTGACACAAAGATGTTTGTCAGAACAGAAGTCAGAACTTGTAAGTCGCTTTGGATAAAAGCATCAGCTAAATCAGGGGTTCCAAAACTTTTCAGGCCGCGACCCCCAAATAACGGTGTCAGAGAGCCACGACGCCCACTATTATATTAGGTAAAATAATTATTGTTGTGAAGGATCAGATTAAACCGAATATGTATATTTATTTATATATATATATCTAATTGTATTTGTATATCGTTTGATATCCCCTGTATATTCCTTGTACAATATGCATTGAATATCCCCGTTTCTACTAAACAGCCCATAATAGTTTCATTCTACCATTGGACTAGAACCTGGCGCCAGGTTGCCATACCCCTAGGTTCAAGTTCAATCGTGCCGCCTAACATGTCGAGGCAGCCCCCGGTTCCGCGCAGTAATATGCCGGGCGAAATACGTGTGGTACTATTTGTTCATAGCGCATATATATATGACGCTCGTAAAGTAGAACTTTCTTTTAGTCCAGTTCTTTACCCTCCAACAGAGTGACAGACGCAAAAGCCTCCCCACGAAGCACGTGCGGTGTAGTAGGGCCTACTTGGCCCAGAATAGGCATTGAGACATCGTGTAGATTAATAGTTGAATGGTCATAGTTTGGCACCATACCGTCGAGTTGGACGTATTCTATTAAGCTAATAATAGTCTATTTATGTATGGTGCATCGTTCGGTTCGAGTTCTACAGTTATCAGTACCCCCATCGTTCCTGACGTTATCTGGACGCTTATCCAGGCTGGTCAGACCCCTAGTGGTGATTGCATCCGAGGAGCTCCGGGTCAAGAGCGACTGGACCTGTATATTGGATTACTCTACCCGACGACGGCGAGCCTTCCACGGCTCTTGGATTATGCTTTATGTGCTTTGATTATTCCATGGATAAAGGCCAACACTGTCGAGTGTTGGAATTACCCCCCGGAGAGGACTACAGGTGAGGCGGCGCTCTACACGTGAGGTCGCACCACGTCTCTCCGTTGTGGACCGGCAGATACCGTTCCACAGAGGGTCCAGCTGTGTTCGTCTACGGCCCGAAGTTCTGTGGGCACTGGGTCTAAGACTTTGGATTCTCCCAAGACACCGTCGGCCAGATGGGATACCGCCAGCGACTTCTCTAACCCCCCCCTCCTACTGTCTTACAACCAGCGGGACCCCCCCCCCCCCTTAGTGTATCCAGCTATAATTATTTAAGTACTATCGCTATCGTTTCCTAAATATTCCAGGTTGTATACTTACTCCCTGCGCAACCAGAGATTGGACATTCAATGTTGATTTACCTACGAATACTCATTTGCCATAAAAGTGCATACTTAACATTTCAAACCATAAATGTAATTAAGTGAATATTGTGTACACCCTTTGCTGTATTAAATATTCGATTTGGTCCATTTGTGTTGGTTCGTTTCATCAGGTGGGAAAGTGTTCATCATACTTATATCTTGTACTGGGTGGCCAGAAGTTAAAGTACATGAGGTAGTGGTATTAAATATCATATCTAACAATACAGTCAGGGAATTGTACCCCTCAGCTACAATTGGTCCTTCGAGCCGGATGGTAACTAGTGTAATATTAATATAGTGTTATTAATATCGAAATGGCCTATGATGAACACTCCACGAAACGATCCTCCTAACCTAGAACGCCCGCGGCGCAGACGACAGACACCTCAGTACTTAGAGGCTTACACTGTCAGTCAACTACCTAGCCTTCGACAAACGGTAAACGTAGTAAAAGTAGAAAGTAAAATTATGTCTGACCTTAACGACCAGGTTTCCCCGACCACAGAGGCCCTAGTAGGTCCTAATGTAACTGACCAAGCCCACGGTGGAGACCAGGAGGGAATTGACATGCCTTTACCCCCCGCCACTACTAAAGAAGTAGTCCCCGACACGCCCCGGGAGGAAGACAACCCTACAGAGAGAGAACTCTGCACGGAAGAAGAAGAGGAGAGCGCCGAGGAACTAGAGCTCCAGGACTCCCCAACGAGTACCCCCAGGAGCGGTTCACGCAAGAGCGGCTCACCTCCACTACCGCCTTCCCCCAGCGAAGCGGAGAGGATACTACAACAGGCGTTCCTTGTCAGCCTGACAGCCTCTACCGAACGCGATCGGCTCCAAGCACAGACGCTTAGCGAGCGCGAACGTCTCCAAGCCCAGGCGACCAGCGAGCGCGAACACCTCCAAGCACAGCAACGGAGCGAAGAACAGCGCACAAGTCTGGAGATGAGACGCTTCCAGATGGAAGAGAATATGGCAAGAGACCGCGCCGACGCCCAGCGCACCGCTGCCGGTGCCCAAAGAGACGCAGAGCGCGACAGACTACAAGCGCAACTAATAGAGCAGCTGATCAAAAGGACAACTCCCTCTCCCTCCGCCAGGGGCTCAAGGAACTCGTCGAGACAGCAGTCAAGAGCAGCGTCACCGCAACGAGCAAGCGACCCTGAACTTGACCAACAGACCGAGTCTAGACCCCCCGCAGACCCCCTTCCCATACCGGTCCAAGCGAGACCCAGCTACAAGGAAGGAGCGGCCTACACTGCGGAGAAGCTAAATAAACGATTACAAGATCTGGAAGATTTGATAGAAGAAGAAGAGGGAGAAGAGGAGAACCAAGCCCGACGACAGCACAGTACTCCACCGGACCAGGAGGTCCCATACAGGCTATACCCCCGCGGCGCTGCGCTACAGACCCCCGACTCTATTTACGGGTGAGCACGACGCACGACCAGCCCCGAGGAACAGTACCTGGACCAGCGGGCCATGGTACCCTGCCAGTACCGGCCCACAGCGAGGCGCAAGAGGGGACTCGCCCAGGAGGTCTCTCCCCCAACGCTCGCCGATGTATTCGCCATCCACGGCGTCATACAACGCCACGCCATCAATCCCAGACTTCGTCTATGAGAGTCGAGCACAGTACACGGAGCTCCGGATGTGCTTAGAGACAATGCTGGCGGATGTCATTGATGAACACCACAAGTATGCAATATTATTGAAGCACCTGAAAGTACAGCGAGCACACAATATAGCGCTAGCCCATGCTACCTCCTCGACCCCATACACAGCGGCCCTTGCAGCGCTGGATCAAAGATATGGACGTATATGGGATTACGTAATCCAGGAGATAAGGCATATTGACCGCCTACCCCCAGCCACAGACAATCGCTCACTAGATGACCTGTCAATCAAAGTGCAGTCCCTGGTGGGGATGCTGAGAGCTCAACGGGAGAAGGGCAGGCATGAGCTGTACGCCAACTCTAACGTTGAGAGGATTTTGGAGAAGCTGCCACCCGCAAGACAGGAGCGCTTTCGGCGGCAGAGGGACTACCGAGATCCCGACGGCCCCGAGCCATCCCTCCTTGATCTGGCCGACTTCCTGGCGAGAGAGGTCAGCAGCTTACGACTGGACACCTTCGGGCGGAGCACGCCAAGCTCCAGAGAGGGACCCAGGAGAATAAATGATGGAAGAAGATCGGTGACTGTCATGCACCAATCAGAGTCAGTACCGAGCAGTAAGAGTCACAGCACCCCCTCGAGGAAGGAGAAGTGGAAGATAGCGTGTCCCTACTGTGAGAAAGAACACTGGCTGTCACAATGTGACACATTCACAAAGATGAATGCAGAAGAAGTGAGCCAATGGATAAAGTCCAACCGGCGCTGTTATCGATGTGCGCGGCCCCACATGGCAGCCGAATGCCGCCTAAAGAAAATGTGCAGCCGGTGCGATGGAGCCCATCTAGATATACTACACGATAGTAACGGAAGACGGCCTACACCTGCACCACGGAGCGGCACCAAGGCAAGTGTCATGTACATTGACCCCGCCAGCAGCAACGGAGCTCAAGTGCTCTTAAAGGTAGTCCGTGTGACATTGAGCTACCAGGATAAAGTCATGGACACTTACGCCGTCCTTGATGACGGGTCAGAGAAGACCCTTCTGCTCGCCTCCGCTGCGACCCAACTGGGACTGCGGGGGAGCAAGAACGAAATGACGATTCGGACAATAAGAAGAGATTCAAAGACGATAAAGGGCGAGAATGTCTCCTTCACTATCGCAGCCAACGGGCAGCCAGAGCGACGGTACAAGATCACAAATGCTTTCACCAGCCAAGAAATAGGACTCTCGCAGTACACCTACCCTGTCACCAAGTTGATGGATAAATATGTGCACCTGCGCCAATTACCTATCCCGCTCATAAACGGCGCTACCCCGACCCTGTTGATAGGCTCCGACCATGCAGAACTCATAGTCCCGATTGACCGGGTCCATACAGGTCCCCGGGGCTGTCCTGCCGCAGTCGAGACCCGCCTAGGATGGACATTGCAAGGCCCCCTCGCTAAATCTCTCAACCGTACAGCAGCCACTAGCTGCTTCCACTCCAGAGTGACTGAAGGAGACACCACACTCCTGCAGCATGAGAAGAAAATAGACTGGCGACGCTGTGCGCTGCTCCGCGCCTCCCTGATCAAAGACGGCTTTGATCTCCGGCAGCAGGCCAGCAGCGACCCACCAGTATTATTTGCACTACAGAAACACGTCACAGAGGACCCAGCAGCAAATGAAGAGGTCCAACACAGTGTGAAGAACAGTTTCTACGTAGACAACTGTCTACAAAGCGTCTCGACTCAAGAAGAAGCCGAGGCTCTCCTAATCAAGTTACGCGCCTCCCTAATCAAAGGAGGCTTTGATCTCAGGCAGTGGGCCAGCAGTGACCCGCACGTATTGCGCAGCCTCTCCTCCGCAGACAAGGCTGCCAGCAGCGAGACCTGGATGGCGACAATCCCAGGAGAAGCCCAAGAAATGACACTAGGATTAGTCTGGCGCTTCAAAACAGACTCGCTCCACTATAGACACAAACCCTTGGCTCCAGAGCAAGGAAGGTCGGCGGCGATACCGACCACCAGACGGAGTGTGTACAGAACACTCGCCAGACAATATGACCCGCTGGGATGTATTCTACCTTACACCACCAGGGCAAAGATGATTGTACGAGCACTATGGGACAAGGACCAGGGCTGGGACGACCCAATACCCGCACACCTTGCCTCAACATGGAGAGAGTGGGAGACGGAACTCCGCTCACTCCCAGGTGTTAATATACGCCGCAGCTACTTCCCATCCACAGTGAGGCCAGAGACATGCGAGATTGAGCTACACGTCTTCAGCGATGCCTCCGAAGTAGCCTACGGATCGGTTGCTTATTTGCGTGCCCAAGAGATGGGAGGAGAGATACACACTGCTTTCATACTGGCCCGCTCAAGGATAGCCCCACGTAAGCAACAATCTATCCCACGTCTAGAGCTCTGCGCAGCCCTCGCAGGAGCGCATCTAGCCACGTTAATCCAACGTGAACTCACCATTCCGGTGCATAGAACAATCTTGTGGTCAGATTCCACGACAGTACTCACATGGATTAAGTCTGATTCATGCAGATACAAAGTCTTCGTGGGAGTCAGAGTCACCGAGATTCAGGAACTAACAGAAGAAGCAAGCTGGAGATATGTGGATACCAAACACAACCCAGCTGACGTCATCACCCGGGGAATGTCCCTGGATGACCTAACCCGTCACAACATCTACAGTGACGGACCAGCATTCCTCCAGCTCCCGGAAGGAGATTGGCCTACGCCCACCCCGAGGGAAGCAAGTAGAGAGGAGGCTGAGAACAAGAAGCCTATGTTCTGTGGACTGAGCACTGTCGCCTCCACAGACCCGAACATAGATGACTGCATTACCCTAGAGAGTGCGCAACAAAGGACATTCCTGCGGCACCACCCAGAGATTCAGTCCACCACTGACATGTCAGCAGCTGACTACGAAGAAGCAGAACTTCTTCTACTACAACGAGCCCAGAGAGACTCGTTCCCCGATGAGCTAGACTGTCTACAGGGAGGAAACCCCGTCCCATCAGACAGCAGACTGATTCACCTGGCACCAGAGAGTGACGCACATAATCTCATCAGAGTGGGTGGTCGCCTGCGGAGAGCCCCCGATCTACCAGATGACATTAAGCACCCGATCGTCTTGAACAGCCGACACAAGGTCACAGAGCTGATCATAAAGAAATACGACGAGGATGTGCACCACGCCGGAGCAGAGAGAGTCTTCGCGGAGATCAGACGTCGTTATTGGATATTACAAGGGAGAGAAGCGGTACGGCGCTTCCAGCGAACCTGTCTAGACTGCCGTAAGTGGCGCGCGCAGCCCAGCATACCACGGATGGCTGACCTACCCCCCTGTCGCCTCCGAATCGGCGACAAGCCATTCCACTCCACAGGCATGGACTGTTTTGGCCCGTTGTATATAAAAAGAGGAAGAGGCACCGAGAAGCGGTGGGGTATTGTATTCAAATGCATGACCACCAGAGCGATACATATCGAGCTCCTTCCGACCATGAGCACAGACTCATTCCTTATGGCCTTCCGGAGATTCATATCACGGAAAGGACAACCGTCTACATTGTTGTCTGATCACGGGACCAACTTCAAAGGCGGAGAAAGAGAGCCGAGAGAGAGCTTCCAAGCTATGGGCCCAGAACTTAAGACCCACCTCGCTCCAGCCCAGGTTGACTTCCAGTTTAATCCCCCGAACGCACCCCACTTCGGTGGAACCTGGGAACGAGAAGTACGTTCTATAAAGACAGCCCTGTATGCCGTACTCGGAGCCCAGACTGTGGCAGAGGAAGTCCTAATGACAGTCCTCACGGAGATCGAGGGAGTATTGAACTCCAAACCCCTCGGTTACGTCTCCAGTGATGTAGCAGATGTCGACCCAGTCACCCCCAACACACTCCTAATGGGGCGGCTGGACCCCGCGCTACCCCAGACAATGTACAGGCCCGAAGAAGCGAACGGCCGAAGAATGTGGAGGTACAGCCAAGTACTAGCTGACAAGTTTTGGAGCAGCTTCCTACTTCACTACCTACCGTCTCTACAGACCCGCCAGAAGTGGGTAAAAGAGAGAGACAATTTGACAGAAGGCACAGTCGTCATGATAGTTGACCAGTCACTCCCCAGAGCTATGTGGCTGGCTGGCCGCGTAAGCAAAGTGATCACCGGTGCCGATGGCAAGGTCCGAGCAGCTGAAGTACTCGTCCAAGGGCGCACCTACACACGGCCCGTGGCGAGGCTCATAGAACTGCCCCGACTCCCAGATACTATCGATGATGACCATGACCCTATGACTTTGTGAGTTGACTGACCTTACAGCGGACCTTGAGTGGAAGACAGTGCGGTTAATCTGTCTCTGCTTAGCTAATTAGGTGGGACTAATTAGGGGGCGGCTGTTGTGAAGGATCAGATTAAACCGAATATGTATATTTATTTATATATATATATCTAATTGTATTTGTATATCGTTTGATATCCCCTGTATATTCCTTGTACAATATGCATTGAATATCCCCGTTTCTACTAAACAGCCCATAATAGTTTCATTCTACCATTGGACTAGAACCTGGCGCCAGGTTGCCATACCCCTAGGTTCAAGTTCAATCGTGCCGCCTAACATGTCGAGGCAGCCCCCGGTTCCGCGCAGTAATATGCCGGGCGAAATACGTGTGGTACTATTTGTTCATAGCGCATATATATATGACGCTCGTAAAGTAGAACTTTCTTTTAGTCCAGTTCTTTACCCTCCAACAGAGTGACAGACGCAAAAGCCTCCCCACGAAGCACGTGCGGTGTAGTAGGGCCTACTTGGCCCAGAATAGGCATTGAGACATCGTGTAGATTAATAGTTGAATGGTCATAGTTTGGCACCATACCGTCGAGTTGGACGTATTCTATTAAGCTAATAATAGTCTATTTATGTATGGTGCATCGTTCGGTTCGAGTTCTACAGTTATCAGTACCCCCATCGTTCCTGACGTTATCTGGACGCTTATCCAGGCTGGTCAGACCCCTAGTGGTGATTGCATCCGAGGAGCTCCGGGTCAAGAGCGACTGGACCTGTATATTGGATTACTCTACCCGACGACGGCGAGCCTTCCACGGCTCTTGGATTATGCTTTATGTGCTTTGATTATTCCATGGATAAAGGCCAACACTGTCGAGTGTTGGAATTACCCCCCGGAGAGGACTACAGGTGAGGCGGCGCTCTACACGTGAGGTCGCACCACGTCTCTCCGTTGTGGACCGGCAGATACCGTTCCACAGAGGGTCCAGCTGTGTTCGTCTACGGCCCGAAGTTCTGTGGGCACTGGGTCTAAGACTTTGGATTCTCCCAAGACACCGTCGGCCAGATGGGATACCGCCAGCGACTTCTCTAACCCCCCCCTCCTACTGTCTTACAACCAGCGGGACCCCCCCCCCCCCCTTAGTGTATCCAGCTATAATTATTTAAGTACTATCGCTATCGTTTCCTAAATATTCCAGGTTTTATACTTACTCCCTGCGCAACCAGAGATTGGACATTCAATGTTGATTTACCTACGAATACTCATTTGCCATAAAAGTGCATACTTAACATTTCAAACCATAAATGTAATTAAGTGAATATTGTGTACACCCTTTGCTGTATTAAATATTCGATTTGGTCCATTTGTGTTGGTTCGTTTCATCAGGTGGGAAAGTGTTCATCATACTTATATCTTGTACTGGGTGGCCAGAAGTTAAAGTACATGAGGTAGTGGTATTAAATATCATATCTAACAATACAGTCAGGGAATTGTACCCCTCAGCTACAATTATTATAATATATATATATATTTTTTATAACTTCAACTTCAAATTACTTTATTTTCCTTTCGGAACTTCATTTGTGCAGTGGTTGAAAGACAAACATACAGTCACAATACATAGACACTCACCACTATATATATATTTTTTTAAACTACAATAAAAAGACCACTATATAAAAAAACACCAACTACATTAAAACTACAGTACTTAAAGCATGATATATTAAAAACCATGTGGAGCAGTTTTATATGTATATAAATAATAGTAGTACAGGTACATAGTATATGTCCATCAGGTGGAAGGGGGAGTCTATTTTAAGTAGTCCAAAGTCCTTGGGGGGGGGGGGGGGGGGGGGGGCAGTCCGGCCTCCCCCAGACCTAGGTGTTCAGCAGTCTGATGGAGGTTGGCACGAAGCTACCTAAGCCCCTTTTGTTCAATGATGAAGCTCTGTATCGACGGCCTGAGGGCATTAGTTTGTAATGGGTGTGAAGGGTGTGTGTGTTATCTTCAACTATTTGGGAGGCCTTTTTAACTGTCCGTTTCTTGTGGATGCTGCTGAGTGGCTCCTGGTCCTTCCCAATTATCTTGCCGCTGATCTTAACGACCCTGTCGAGAGGTTTCCGGTTGATGGCACGCATCACTCCAAACCATGATGTGATGTTAAAGGACATTATCGATTCCACAAAGGAGTTGTAGAAAGCCTGCAGGATTGATGGTCGCACCTGAAGCTTCCTCATCTTTCTGAGGAAGAACAGTCGCTGTTGGCACTTGGAGTGGATGTTATCTGTGTTGGTCTTGAAGGTGAGCTTATGGTCGATGGTGGTGCCAAGATATTTATACTCCTCAACGCGCTCTATTTTCTGGCCATTTATCTCCAGAGCTGGGGGAGTTGTGGGGTCATGCCTGAAGTCCACCAGCAGTTCCTTTGTTTTGCTGGGGTTTAGGTCCAGGAAATTGTTCTTACACCACTCTTCCGAACCTGTTCATTTCTCCAATGATGCGTCATTGGAGTTGGTGGTGTCAACGATGACTGTGTCATCAGAGTATTTGATGAAGAGCATCTCAGGGTCTGAGCTTCTGCAGTCGTCGGTGTACAGAGTGAACAGGACTGGTGAGATGACCGTTCCCTGGGGTGCCCCGGTGGATACCGTTCTGTTGGAGCTGTAGTTGCCATTGAATCTAACAGTCTGGTGTCTATTTGTGAGGAAGGAGAGAATGAGCAGTATGAGGTGGGGGTTGACATTCATCCGGAGGAGTTTCTGTCCCATCAGATGAGGTTACACAGTGTTGAATGCACTTGAGAAGTCCACGAATACATCCTGACAAAGGACTTGAGCTTCTCCAGCTGTGTGTAGGTGTGATGCAGCAGGGTTATCATTGCATCATCCACACCTCTCTGCTGCTTGTATGCAAACTGGAGTGGGTCTGTGTGCCCACTAACCTTCCTCTGTAGCTGAGGTAGAATGAGCCTTTCAAAGCTCTTCATCACCAGAGATGTTAAAGCTACAGGGCGGTAGTCATTATTGCAGGTGGGGTTAGTTTTCTTAGGGACTGGGCAAATTATGGAGGACTTCCATATGGTTGGTATGGAGTGTTCAGACAAGGATCGGTTAAAGAGGTTACAGAAGACCTCAGCCAGCTGCTCATGACAGACCTTCAGCAAGCGCCCACTGATGTTGTCAGGGCCTGGGGCCTTGTGAGGGTTTGTTCTCTTGAGCACCCTTTCCACCTCCCTAGGGTGAAACTCTAGGTTGGTGCTAGTTGCTGCTTTACACAGGAGATTGGTGGTCAGCTCCTCCCTCTCCTAAGTGAAGGTGTGTGTATCAAACCTGCAGTAGAAGCTGTTAAGGTTATCTGCAAACTCCACACATGCCTCTGTTCTTAAATGGGACGGGGGTCTGTTGTTTTGCAGGCCAGCAAGTGTCTTGACACCTTTCCAGGCATCTCTGGCTTTGCCCTCCTGGAAGAGCCTTTCCACCTTCTCCTTGTACTCCCTTTTGGCCTCTTTAATTTCCTTGTTTAACCTGGCCTGAATCAATTTAGCCTCAATCCTATTTCCGGAGGTGAATGCTATAAATGGAAATGTATGGTTGAAACATGCAAACGTTCAAACGCACACACACTAATAAACATTGGAGGCTTTTAACCAGGGCCGGACTGGGGAAATCATTCAGGCCAGGAAATATAGCCCCAGTCAGGCCACTTTTTAAGCAGGGGGTCTGGGGGTCCCCCACCAGGATTTCTTTTGTTACAAAGACTTCATTTCCAGCATTCTGGTGCAGGAATTCTTTTATTTGTACCCTTTAAATGCCAGTGTTTGTGATGGCATCACAAATTATTGTTAAAAAACAGGCTAGCATATGTATGATTAGCAACAACACTGATTTTGATGGATTTTCTGTTTTTTTGTAATGTCAGATTGAAATAAATACAATCTTTTATTCAACTTCAGCCCTGATCATAACACCACATAATTATAATTCTAACCCTTTAAATGCCAGTGTGTGTGATGGCTAGGCCTGTCACGATAACACATTTTGCTGGGCGATTAATTGTCCCAGAAAATATTGTGATAAGCGATATTATTGCGGTTTTGAGAGATTTTCTTTTGAGAAATGTATTTCCCAAAGGTTTTCAATTAACCTTTTTATTAAAGTTTTCAATTAGGGGGGGCAGGTGGCGCACGGAGATTACGTTCGTCACCAACACCGGGAGACACTAGGATTCGCCTGTTCGAATCCAGCTCCCGGCGTTGCTATCAGCTTGGCTGTCCTCTCACGCTGATACAATTGGCTGTATCAGGGGGTGGGAAGCTGAAGGGTGGGTCCTGGGCGTTGTGGACAGCGACCCCTACAGTTCGGTCGGGGCGCCTGCTCAGCGAGGGTTGGATCTGAGGAGAGATAGTGTGGCCTCCCACACGCTACACTCTCCCCGGTGAGAACCTGCGCGGCCAGGTTGGCCTGCCCCAGGCTGCACATGCGTCGGAGGAAAGCATGTGACAGTCTCCGGTCTCCCGGACCAACAGTAGGGGAAAGTACGCAACAACCAGGAAGGGTGGGATGGGAGAAAAATCGGGAAAAAGGAGGGGAAGAAAGATAATAAAAAAAAAAGTTTTCAATTAACCCTTTTATTTTTTTTACTAATATAATAATAGCATAATAATGCAAGGAAACCGTTTCAAAGTGCAATAAACCTTTATTTAACATTGGAAGACATTTTAAATATCCTAAATAAAAAAATGCTCAGTTTGATTGTTTATTATAAAACAAACTGAAACTGGAAACAAGCCCTCTGTCTGGCTTTTTGTGTCATCCTTTTAACATGTACATGTATTATTAATGTTCCTTGCGGTACCATGTACAAAATGTTAATAAAGTATGAGGAAAAAACTGTGGAAACGTAATAAATAAAAAGGCAGTGAATCAATAATCAAATAAACACCAAAATATATACTATATCTATTGGAATGGAGACTTCAGCACAGGATAAACTAGGGATGGGCAAAAATAATCCGGATCGATTGATCACATGATGTACTTGAGTACTTGTGGAGGAAAACGCTGTACAAAATAAATGTCTTTTCCGGTGTTTTAGACTTTTATTTTGAAACCCACCCACCGACCGGAGCGGAAGTATTGTTGTTATTATCCTAGCAGCACCTATGAGCGGCCAACTTGTCTCGTCCGGTTCTGTGTTTTTGAGCTAATGATAAAACAAATGTTGAGATTGTTGGTGAACAACTAACTTTAGGTTAGTTTTAACGTTAGCTACTACAGGCAATCAACGATGAGGAGGAAGCGTCAAATCCGTATATAATAGAATAGTAGCCCTGTGGTGCGTAGGCACAACTAGAAACTACCTGTTATAATAAATTAATTCATGTTTAACTTGTCCCCGTGTCCAGTCCTTTGACTAGCCCCACCCATTCATTGTAAACAATGATGCATGTAATTGTATTAATGTTATTCTGTGTTGTAGCTATGCTATACGTTGTATTTTGTTTGTTAGCTATTTAGCTAATGTTGATAGCATCAACGCTAGATCTTTAATCTTTATTTAGCAGTCCAGTTTCTCCGAGCAGTAGCGAGTAACTACTTGGGTCTAAAAATAGCTACACTACAAAGAACGCTACTTGGTTAAAAGGAGCAACACTATTGAGAAATGTAGTTAAGCTATGTGGCGTTGCTAGTGCCCCACGGAGCTCCCGTGCTGTACTCTGTAGTAAGGCCAGCGGCCCCCCACACGGAGAGTGACTGACAAGGGGTACTGGTTCCGCCTCATTAAAACAAATGCGCAAATAGCAATTAATCGTGCCCATCAAAATCATTGCATTCATTTTAATTATCGCGCCGATTAATCGATTTATTGCTTATCGCGGCAGGCCTAGTGATGGCATATATTTGCAATATATCAAATGCAAAGTCGATTTTTCTGGGGGGGGATTATTACAGGCTAGCATGTGTCAATGATTAGCAACAACAGTTTTTTGTAAGGGTCTCACCTCCACCAATCACACGCAGCTCCCTTTGTGTGTGTGTAAGCAAGAGAGAGAGAGAGATAGTTCTCCAACTTGTGTGAGTTGCAGTGATCTCCTGGTTGTTCCCCACCTAGGTTATCTAACTATTGCGCTGCTGCAACTAGAAACACTGGCCTGGCCTGCTTCTAAATTCAGTGGCCTGACTGCATAAAAAAAAAATATATATATATTTTTTTAGGATTCTTTCTTTTCTTTTTTACATCATCCTGGCGACCCCCACTTTGGGAACCCCTGAGCTAAATGACTAAATGTAAATGGTTGAGAACCACTGTTATAGGGCTACAGCAGACAGGTTCCTGGGCGTATCTGATACTGATGGATATCTCAACACTGCCCCCTATCGTCCTCCCTGAGATTTACTCCTTGAAGGTCAAGTGTCAAAGTGTTCCTTTATTAATCCCCTTGGGGAGATTCAGGTGTACTTGTACTCTTCCAAAAGTCTATCTGTGTTATCATGTTGTGTTTATATATCGTGATAGACAATTTTGTTAGGAGTTGATGTGAAAAAGCTTATATTACATCAGATTATTTCTGAAATATCTTTAGAATGTTACAGTTTCAGATCGATACTGTATCACACATCCCAGTATCGGTGATCCATTAGGTTATCTAACATGTGACTTCAGATTCTAAACATGCTGCAATATATGAAGATAATGAAAATAATTGTCTGAATATTGAAATATTAGTTTTATTCCATATTGCCGACTGCATATATATAAAATGGTAAATGGTGCATTTATATAGCGCTTTTATCCAAAGCGATTTACAATTTTGTTCCTCGCATTTGACCCATTCACTCACACATTCATACACCGATGGCGTAGGTAACCATGCAAGGTGCCAACCTGCACATCGGGAGCAATTAGGGGTTAAGTGTCTTGCTCAAGGACGCTTCGACACGCTGCCTGGGAGGAGCAGGAATCGAACCGGGAACCTTCCGACTACCAGATGACCGCTCTACCTCCTGAGCCACTGTCGCCCCATATAAAATGTCCACCGTATCAAATGCATTAATTAATTACTTAATTTGTATGTATCTATTCATTCACCCCTATAGGATGCTATCATGACTCCATTGGATCATAAAAACCTGGATAAAGATGTCCCATACTTCGCTGATGTGGTCAGGTGTGTATCCTCCTTAATTGTGTGTTCATGATGGTCTCAAAGGAAAATAAGTTACTTCAAATTAAGTATAAATGTTTTAATTCATTTTGTATTTTGTATTTTTTATATATATAGCACAACAGAGAACCTGGCTGTGTATATCTGGGACAACATGGCGAAGCACCTGCCACCAAATCTACTCTATGAGATTAAGATCCACGAGACGGACAAGAACATTGTGGTGTATAGGGGAGAATAGTCTCCTGTCTTCTTCTAGTAAGGTGCTTGAACAAACAACTCTATTAGCCTTGTACTTTAAAGTGCAATTTCTTATTGTCGTGTGCATTCACTGTTAGCTGACTGATAACAGGCTGTAGTTTAGGCTTTAGGGTTCGGGATCCCTCATATGAAAATAGCCATAATAATATTTGTTCGTTGTTTTGACCAAAACCTACCAGACAGCTTTATGCACAGAAGCCACTATAAATGCCATACCGCTTGCCTATAAAGAGACAGTGTTTTTGCACTCTATTAGAGCAGTGGTTCTCAACCTGGGGTCCTCAAGGGGTTCTTCGACTGGGGGTCGCAAATAGTATAATAAGATTATAAGTAGCCTCCAGTGTGAGAAAGACACAACGTTTTCATGTCATTTAAAGTCATAGTCAGAGGAATTGTCCAAACCTCGATTATGGGTTTATCTTTGAGAAGAGGTCAGGGACCTCTTAGTTTTAAGTGAAGTGCAGTTTTAAGTTGTTAATTGCAAAGACAGTGCTGGTCTATACTTATTAGTTAATTATGAGAGTTGAACTGAGAATGTATTGAATACTGGTATATGGCTATATATATATGTTAATCTTATTTTATTCAGTCATACTATTATGAAATATGTGTACACCCAAACATAATCTTTTACCATTATTGCTTACATAGCAGTCAAGTGTTCCATTTTAAATGTGAATCAGACTATGAGTGACATCTAGAGTAAAAACCTTTACATTGATTTACATCAACTCTTGTGATTTACATGACTTGCATCACATCTGTTGGTGTAGTCTAACTGACGTTATTTCACTGTGAAGCAGCAAAGAGATCATTCCATTAAAAGGAAAAAGATACGTTTGAAAAATGTAACGCTTCCTGATTTTGCATTGGGCAACAGTCAAAGAGAGGGTGTTGGCTAAAGCTAACCACTAGAGGGTAATGTTTGAGAGTCTTCTTGAAACCATGAGATTTGATTCATTCTTTACTTGGGAATCTTTGTACCAATATATCTGTTTGTGAAATAGGAACATAGGTTGCCATTTTAGGTTTGAGATGACAAATAGATTATATGGATTAATATCCAGTTGGCTGGATCCTGGATAGCACCAGGGCTGACACATCGGATACTTATAATACTTGATCAGATACATCTCTTTATGTTTTCCATTAAAAATGAAACGTTTCACAAGGACGTACTTCTGGCAACCCCCATGTTTTCCCCAGTCTCTTTACTCCATTAGTGGGCCAGATTCCAAGCACCATATAGCAGAAAGAAGCCTGTCTTAATTTATGGAGATATTTCTCATTGGCGCTGTTGCGTTAAAGGAGCACTCAGCTGACCTACGGGTGTATTCCATCTTCTAGACGTAGAATAACAAAGGCTAAGTGATGCATTGGCCCCCTTTTTGGACCCCATGGGCAGCAACAGCAGGCTCATAAATCTACAGTCTTTCTGTTGTGTGTTTTAACTGCTAAGAAAACTCCAATGACAAATCATAATGTAAACACGACTCATCACGGCTTGTAAAATTGCATTAAAATGTCCTCAAGGAGTGTTTCTGCTATTGCCGATACACACCGGCAGTCGTAAGGCTGTTTCTCAGAACCTGCCTTACAATAATATGAAATGCACAGTGCGAGAATACTACTAATTCCAGTGTTATTTTGCATAATCTTTGCCCCTCGTCTTCCGCTCACGCGTTGACTTTGTCCCCTCCCCCCCCCGAACTGTGATACTAACTGTAGATCTCCACTTTTAGGCTGAGAGACGCACGAGAGATATTCAAACCTCAACATCGTGTGGGAAATGGCATAGGATGTCATGGGATACCCATAGATGACTGATAAACCTGAAGGAGGAACAAGGGGGCCCTTCTTGCCAGGGTTGTAATCTTTGTGTCAGGAGTGAGCTGCCTTTTACTGTACGAGGCATAACGTTATGCCGGCACCCACCTTTTAATTAATCAAATTCCATAAACCTGCGTCATGCACAGGCAGACAACCCGCAATGATCGTGCCGGGGCAAGATGGAGCGCAAGAAAGACCCCCCCCCCCCCCCCCATGTAAGATCAGAATTACCTTTTTTAAGTTGTGATCCATTGGCTTTGGGGATGGTGGGCTGATTCCAGATCTCTCTTTTCCCCGAGGGCAGCGGCTACGTTGGAGCACAGACACCACACAGCGCACAGCTCCTCTGCCTCTATAATTACATTCTAATAGTAGGCAATGAGATTACAACAATTACCTAGTAAAAGCCCGTCTTTATGTCTCTGCATTGTGAAAAAGTATTTTTGATCGTTGCCCCACTAAGATACCGCTTGCTGTTTGTGTTTGTGCCGAATAAAACCGGCTTCATGGCCTTTCCTGCAAAACAGTGCACTGTTGTTATTATCATGTCTATATTTACAATAGTAGACTACCGGGGTTGGATTACATCCTCTAATCGTTTTGACACAAATTCAGTGTCTCTCGGAGAAGAACTTACATGTGTGTGTTTTTGTGTCCACAACTACAATGTTTACTTTTGTTTGTGTGTGGTTTTCGCGATGCTGTGGGTTTTGAAGTGTTTGTTCTCTGGACCAGCATGTATTTTCATTGTCCCTTCCCTAACACACACACAAATACACACACACACACACACACACACTGGTTAGCACTTATACTGTGCTTCTTGCCACAACAATAGGCACCATTCATTGAGAGGTGGCACAACGCCAAATACTAACGTAGCTAAGGATAAGCTACACAAGAGCCTCAAGGCGGAACATGACAATTCCTTCTAGCAACCAAGTGGCGCTCGTAGGAATAAGTTCTCCGCTGAAGGGTTCGGAGAGGGACAGCCTGATTGATATTAGCGCTTTCATTGGGACATGGGTCGACGTCATGGGGAACCTGGAGGGGTTGGCTTGGAAAAGGACAGCCTGGGAGACGGCCGCCAGAACAGTTTCCATGCCAATCTTTTGACTACTTTTTTCTTTTTTTTTCTGCACTTGTTTCAACACACACTCATAATGTTCAAATAGAGGGGTTGACTTATTTGTTTTGTCAGCGATCACAAGGTACATCTGTAAAAGCAACAATCCAACAGCCGCGTTAATTGACAGGGACGAAAGAAAGGCATTTGCATTAAATAAGCCCACTGACCCCCTACTGTGTTACATGAACACACCCTTACTGGACTATATATTTGTATATACACTCTTCATACTTGTTCATTCTTCACTGTTCATTCTTTTTGCACATTACTGCTTAATTGCACAGCCCTGTTAAATATCCCATCCCACTCTATTGTTATTTCTAATCTAATTACGGTAGTGTATACTCGACCACATTGTGCACAATTGTACAGCCCTGGCCTATTTTATTTTATAATTCTATTCTATTGTACTTCTATTTTTAATTTAGTTTATATTCCATTTGATCTCATTCTACCTTTTATTTTATTCTACCGTAATTGTCTTGTCTGTTAATGTCACGACCAAATCAAATTCCTTGTATGTGTAAAACCTTCTGATTTCTGATTTTCGGATTGAAATGATATATTTGTGAGTGCAGACCTATTCCTTTTATATTTTTGAGTTCTTGTATTAAATGCACTTGTGATTTGATATGAGTTGAATGTGTGTCACAGTGGCAGGGAAAGCCACTATTCAGGTGAAATGTAAATTGACTTTGACAGTCTACTTTTCACGAGTCTTAAGGTCAAATTCTTGAACTGTGCACACATCCGCTCACAACTCAGTGCTTTGGAAAAGAAAGTCTGAAATTGACTGCCACCTGATCCTCTTTGTCAGATAACGAAGGCCACAACAATCCTATTTTCCACTGCCACGTTGATTAAAAAGAAAAGTTAAATTGCCTCGTCCTCTCCGTGCCCCAAGAGGAAACAAGTGAATCATATGGCCTATCGTTTTTTTCCCCAACTGCAAAGGTAAACATATCATTTCATGCGTGATTTCCCCTCTCCCCGCAGCCAGCCTGTGCCAGATCTCATACTGTAGGAGCTTAGTCTAGAGATGACTGATTGACAGACAGACAGACAGACAGACAGACTGACTGATAGAAAATGGATATGAAATAGACACATGAACGTAGTATGCCAGAAGCGAGAGAAGCTTATTATCAGTTTGAATCTTGTGGGAATTTCCTTTTTTCCTTCTAAGATAATTGCTCAAATCATTCCACCTATATAATCTCCTTCTATTTTCTCCATAAAGCTGTACTTGAACCGTACCGTATCGCCGATTAGTTAGATTGGGTCTAATTCAGCAGATCTCGCAGAGTTAAAGGAAACACCGCCTCAGCATTTTTGTTTGGCCTGTATTATTCATAGTCATTCGGAGTCATAAAGTGTTTATGCGGCTCTATAGATTGTTGCTGACTCTGCTGTCATTACCTCTTGCTGAGTTACCGTTGGACCTGGGAATAACATTATCAATGAAGAGCGGAATAAACCTAAACATCTTGGATAGAAATTAATATTCTCCGTGAAATAGCCTGCTGAAATGCCTTCTTTCCAGGGGATTTTTGTATTTATTTATTTCACCTTTTTTATTGGGGGGGGGGGGGGGGGGGTGTAGTAGAGGCTGGCAATCTGTCTGCCTGTGTTGAGCAGCCGTCTGTGGGTGAAGCTTTAGACAAGGGGGAGCAGGAGAGTATGAGGGAGGGAGGTGTGTGTGTGTGCATGTGTGTGTCGGGGGAGACTGTTCAAGCTCGTTTGTGTTTTCTTTTTCCTCGTCAGTTCCCTCCTCCCCTCCCTGCCTCCCTCCTGTCCCTCCCTCCTTCCCTCTCTTCCTCCCTCCCTCCCTCCGTCTCTCACAGCTAGGCTCCTCTCAGGGTCAGGTAGCAGGAGTAACTAACACACTTTCATACACACATACACACACACATACACACAGACAGTTCCAGAGCCACAGAGAGCGCACAACACACGCACATGCACACGTACACACACACACACACACACACATACACGTACACACACACACCCAACACAGTCTTCACTTCCTCCCCAGAGGCCGGTGGGTGCAGACAGGATGGGCCGCTGCTCCCACAGTGAGCTGTGAGGATGGAGAAGAGAGTGTGTGTGATTCAGACTGACTTCCACCAGTACAGGTCCTCCATCGCCCTCAACGGCAGGTCCCTGGAACACGTAAGAAGAATATGCTGCCCCTCTCTGTCTCTCTCTCTCTCTCTCTCTCTCTCTCTCTCTCTCTCTCTCTCTCTCTCTCTCTCTGCCTCTCATCTGGCTCTCACACTGTCTCTGTTACACATTCTCTCTCTCTCTCTCTCTCTCTCTCTCTCTCTCTCTCTCTCTCTCTCTCTCTCTCTCTCTCTCTCTCTCTCTCTCTCTCTGCCTCTAGCTCTCACTCTGTCTCTGTTACACATTCTCTCTCGCTCTCTCTCTTTCTCTCTCTCTCTCTCTCTCTCTCTCTCCTTTATCTCCCTCCCTTTCTCTCACTATCCCTTTCATTATCTCTCTCACCTTTTCCCCCACACCTTAAATTTGTACTTCTACTCCTTTCCTCCTTCCTTCCCTCTCTCTCTCTCTCTCTCTCTCTCTCTCTCTCTCTCTCTCTCTCTCTCTCTCTCTCTCTCTCTCTCTCTCTCTCTCTCTCTCTCTCTCTCTCTCTCTCTCTCTCTCTCTCTCTCTCTCTCTCTCTGTTTCTCTGTCTGCCTAATTGTATCTCCTCTACACTATTTTTAATACTCTGTCTATCTTTGTGTGTATCGATCTGTGCTGGTACTCTAGTGTGGTGTTGTAACACTGATGCTCTAGCTTGGTGTTGTAACCAAGCAGAGCGACTGATGCTCTAGCATGGTAAAGGTATAGCGTTCTTTTCCAAAGTGCTTTACAATTTGTTCCTCACATTTGACCCATTCACTCACACATTCACACACCGACGGCGGAGGCGACCATGCAAGGTGCCAACCTGCTCATCGTGAGCAATTAGGGGTTAAGTGTCTTGCTCAAGGACACTTCGACAGGCTGCCCGGGAGGAGCGGGAATCGAACCGGGAACCTCTGGATTACCAGATGACTGCTCTACGTCCTGATCCACTGTCGCCCCCACGTGGTGTTGTAACACTGGTGCTCTAGTGTGGTGTTGTAACACTGGTGGTCTAGTGTGGTGTTGTAACACTGATGCTCTAGTGTGGTGTTGTAACACTGGTGCTCTAGTGTGGTGTTGTAACACTGGTGCTCTAGCGTGGTGTTGTAACACTGGTGCTCTAGCTTGGTGTTGTAACACTGGTGCTCTAGTGTGGTGTTGTAACACTGATGCTCTAGCTTGGTGTTGTAACACTGATGCTCTAGTGTGGTGTTGTAACACTGTGTTAGGGTTTGAAACCGACCTCAACAGCACGGCACAGACAGGTAGTTCAGAGTTAGCCAAACACTAGGGCGTATTTATTACAGAATCAAAAAGAGCCAAATAACAAATCTGAATCAACAAAAAAGGAGAGTGCCTTTGGCAGAGTTGTCTGCGGCTCTGCAGATCCTCCCGGTGTTATAGGTGGGGAATCGGCGTAGGCGCCGCTGCAGCTCTGCAGATACTCCCAGATCCAACTCGGAGTGGAAACAGAGAGAGAGAGAGAGATCAACAACAGTCCAACAGTACACAGAGGCAGTGCAGTTCAGTCCTCCCTTAGCTGAGTCCAGTATGAAATACAAGTGACTTGATCTTCGGTGTAAACTACACGCAAGTTAGCTGAGTCCAGTACAAAACAAAACAGTACTTCTTCAGTGTTATCCAAACACACAATTTAGCTGAGTCCAGTACAAAACAAAACGGTACTTCTTCAGTGTTATCCAAACACACAATTTAGCTGAGTCCAGTACAAAACAAAAACGGTATTTCTTCAGTGTTATCCAAACACACAAAAACAGATGATCCAAAAAGGTTTGTTTCCAAAACTCACCAAAGCGCAAACGCGTAAAGCGGGCAACGAGGCGCAGCTCCAAACGGATGATCAAGATATTCACCAGCGGCGATCCAAAGATGTCCTGGAAGGAAAGTAGACGAGGCACAACAACGGGGGGAAGACAGGCAGTAGCAGTAGTAATCAAAACGACCCGACAACGATTGAAAGAAGGTCCGAGTATATGAAGCCT
The DNA here is from genome assembly GCF_963971535.1 of Notolepis coatsorum. Lineage (NCBI taxonomy): Eukaryota > Metazoa > Chordata > Actinopteri > Aulopiformes > Paralepididae > Notolepis > Notolepis coatsorum. The sequence continues at coordinate 49,950,517 of NC_140174.1, forward strand.
CTGGAGCCCTAATCACAAACTACGACAGCTGCGTGATGGAATTGGTAATCGCTCCTGAAGCGTGTGGCGGGGAATGCACCAATCAACACAGTACCTTGAAGAAGCGTGTGGCGGGGAACGAGCCAATCCTCACAGTACCCCCCCCCCTCCACGGGAGCCACCCGGCGACCAGCCTGACCCGGCTCGTCCGGATGGGAACGATGGAAGTCTGTGATCAGGCCCGGGGTCCATGATGAGCCGGCGGGAGACCCAGCTCCGTTCCTCCGGGCCGTATCCCTCCCAGTCCACCAGGTACTGGAACCCCCGACCCCGCCGCCGGACACCCATCAGCTGGCGGACTTGCCACTGGGGGTGTCCGTCCACCATCTCGGGAGGAGGCGGGTCCGGAGCAGGAGGCATCAGGGGACTGAGAGAGACAGGCTTAACCCGGGACACATGGAAAACGGGGTGAATGCGCATGGACGCAGGAAGCTTAAGACTCACCGCCGCCGGACTGAGTACCTTCAGAACCTCAAAAGGACAGACGAACCGGGGGTTAAGCTTCTTGGCCGAGGACCGAAGCGGAAGGTCCTTTGCGGACAGCCACACCCTCTGCCCAGGGTGGTATGTCGGCGCAGGGACCCTGCGCCGGTCAGCCCCACGACTGGCGCGCTCCGATGATCGGAGCAGCGCAGTCCTGGTGATCTCCCAGACCCGACGGCACCGGTCGAGATGGTCCTGTACGGAGGGAACTGCCACCTCCGACTCCTGTGCAGGGAAAAGAGGGGGTTGGTAGCCGAGGGATATCTCAAAAGGTGAGAGGCCGGTGGCGGAACTGACCATGGAGTTGATGGAGTACTCGACCCAGGGAAGGAACCGGCTCCAAGAAGCGGGTTTCTCGGCAGCCACACACCGAAGAGCAGACTCCACGCTCTGGTTCATCCTCTCCGTTGTCTGTTAGTCTGGGGATGATAACCAGAGGAAAGACTGACCGTTGCCCCCAATCCCTTGCAAAAAGCCCGCCATACCTGGGAAGTGAACTGGAGCCCCCGGTCCGAGACGACGTCCTGGGGAAACCCATGGAGGCGGAACACGTGGCGTGTCAGGAGGTCCGCCGTCTCGGCCGCCGAGGGAAGCATGGGAAGGGCCACGAGGTGAATCCCCTTGCTGAACCGATCCACCACGGTCAGTAGGCACGTGTTCCCCTGGGAAGAAGGAAGACCCGTGACGAAGTCCAACGCCACATGGGACCAAGGGCGGCTCGGAATAGGAAGCGGCTGCAATAGCCCGGAGGGTGCCTGGTGGGAGGCCTTGCCTCCAAGGACTCAGAGATATATCTATCCATCACTGCCTTCTCAGGGACGGTCAGACTGTAGAGGCGGCTGCCGGGAAGGGGAGCCCCTGAGCGGAGGTCGATGGCACAGTTGTAAGGCCGGTAAGGCGGAAGGGCCTGAGCCCGGGACTTACTGAAAACCTCCTCGAGGTCGTGGTACTCGGGGGGTATAGTCGAGAGGTCCGGGGGCGGCTCACAAAGGGGGCTCCGGGGCGAGGGACAGGACGCCGCCTGAAGACACTGGGCATGACAGGCGGAGCTCCACCCCCTGATGGTACCGCAGGACCAGGCGATGTGGGGCTCATGCAGCCCGAGCCAGGGCCTGCCCAGGACTACTGGGACAAGAGGGGATCTGGTGATTAAAAACTGGAGTCTCTCAACGTGGTTACCAGCAATGGTGAGAAGGACTGGACAGGTGCGTTGAGTGATGTCAGCCAGGCGGTGCTGGTCCAACGCGAACACCTCCAAGGGTCTCACGAGGTCCTCTAGCGGAATGTTGGCCTAGGTAGCAAACTCGAAATCCAGGAAACTCTCGTCAGCACCCGAGTCAATGAGTGCCTCCACCGTCGCCCGTTGGTCCGCCCAGGCCAGGGTGACGCTCATCAGACGGCTAGGTGGTGCACGGTTCTGGGAACGAGAAAAACGGCTCACCAGGATCTCCCGGGGTCCCGGCGAGCCTGATCTTTTGGCCGGGTGGGGCAGTTGGAGATACGGTGCCCATCCCGGCTGCAGTAGAGGCAAAGGCCGGACCTGAACCTGGCCTCCTGTTCAGCCGGGCTAAGGTGTGAGCGTCCCAGCTGCATGGGTTCCTCCTCGGGCACCGAACGGGAGGGGAAGGAACCACCAGTTGTGGTGGGAGCAGGACGGACCGCAGTACCGTCACGAGTGCGGGGGGTCTGGGGAACTTCTGGGGGTCCCAGTCGGGGTCTCTCACGCCTTCTCTCCCGGAGGCGTCCGTCGATGAGAATGGCGAGGTTGAATAGGTCCTCGAGGGACTCAGGCTCCTCACGGGTCGCGAGCTGGTCCCTTACAGCGTCGTTGAGCCCCCTCATGAAGGTGAGATGAAGCGATTGATCGTTCCAACCGCTCTCCGTTGCGGCCATTCTGAACTCCAGCACGTAGTCGGTGACCCCGCCACTGCCCTGCCGGAAGGTGCCCAACCGAGCTCCTGGGTCCTGGCCACGGGCTGGGTGGTGGAAAACCCTGCGGAGTTCTGCCACGAAGTCTGGGTAGGAAAAACAAAAATCAGCCCTCATTGCCCAGGAGGCAGTAACCCACTGTGCTGCCCGGCCTGAGAGCAGGTTAGTCATGTAAGCCACTCGGGCTCCCTCTGAAGTGAATCGGCTGGGTTGATGAAGAAAAACCAACTCTCATTGCATGATGAATGTGGCACAATCCTCGAAGTTACCATTGAACAACCGTGGTTCGGAGAGACGGGGATCCCGAGGTGCGGGATCGGGAGACGCGGGGCCCGCCACGGCTGCGGGTGGTGCTCTGGCCGAGAATCCTGAAGCAGGTGGGGTTACAAGCAGGGCGTTAAATGCTTCACTCAGAGTTTGTAATTGGTGAAGAATATCAGCCTGCTGATTACCCTGGGCTATCTGCAGGGTAGCCAGAGAGCCAAGGGACTCCTGAATAGGCAGGACCTGGGCTCGGAGCTCCTGTACAGCAGCCGCAGCCGCACCTAACTGTAGTCTGTGGTCGTTGGTCAATTCAATCTGGACCGCCAACGCTGTTCTGACTCTGTCTGTGTCGGCTGAGGTCGTCATGGTCGGGTCGTAATGTTAGGGTTTGAAATCGACCTCAACAGCACGGCACAGACAGGTAGTTCAGAGTTAGCCAAACACTAGGGCGTATTTATTACAGAATCAAAAAGAGCCAAATAACAAATCTGAATCAACAAAAAAGGAGAATGCCTTTGGCAGAGTTGTCTGCGGCTCTGCAGATCCTCCCGGTGTTAGAGGTGGGGAATCGGCGTAGGCGTCACTGTGGCTCTGCAGATACTCCCAGATCCAACTCGGAGTGGAAACGGAGAGAGGGAGAGATCAACAACAGTCCAACAGTACACAGAGGCAGTGCAGTTCAGTCCTCCCTTAGCTGAGTCCAGTATGAAATACAAGTGACTTGATCTTCTGTGTAAACTACACACAAGTTAGCTGAGTCCAGTACAAAACAAAACGGTACTTCTTCAGTGTTATCCAAACACACAATTTAGCTGAGTCCAGTACAAAACAAAACGGTACTTCTTCAGTGTTATCCAAACACACAAAAACAGATAATCCAAAAAGGTTTGTTTCCAAAACGCACCAAAGCGCAAACGCGTAAAGCGGGCAACGAGGTGCAGCTCCAAACGGATGATCAAGATATTCACCAGCGGCGATCCAAAGACAACAACGGGGGGAAGACAGGCAGTAGCAGTAGTAATCAAAACGACCCGACAACGATTGAAAGAAGGTCTGAGTATATGAAGCCTCTGGAGCGCTAATCACAAACTACGACAGGTGCGTGATGGAATTGGTAATCGCTCCTGAAGAGTGTGGCGGGGAATGCACCAATCAACACAGTACCTTGAAGAAGCGTGTGGCGGGGAACGAGCCAATCCTCACACACTGGTGCTCTAGTGTGGTGTTGTAACACTGATGCTCTAGCTTGGTGTTGTAACACTGGTGCTCTAGTGTGGTGTTGTAACACTGATGCTCTAGCTTGGTGTTGTAACACTGGTGCTCTAGCTTGGTGTTGTAACACTGGTGCTCTAGTGTGGTGTTGTAACACTGATGCTCTAGTGTGGTGTTGTAACACTGGTGCTCTAGTGTGGTGGTGTAACACTGGTGCTCTAGTGTGGTGTTGTAGCACTGGGGCTCTAGCTTGGTGTTGTAACACTGGTGCTCTAGTGTGGTGTTGTAACACTGATGCTCTAGTGTGGTGTTGTAACACTGGTGCTCTAGTCTGGTGTTGTAACACTGGTGCTCTAGTGTGGTGTTGTAACACTGGTGCTCTAGTGTGGTGTTGTAACACTGATGCTCTAGTGTGGTGTTGTAACACTGGTGCTCTAGTGTTGTGTTGTAACACTGGTGCTCTAGTGTGGTGTTGTAACACTGATGCAGCTCTAGTGTGGTGTTGTAACACTGGTGCTCTAGTGTGGTGTTGTAACACTGGTGCTCTAGTGTGGTGTTGTAACACTGGTGCTCTAGCGTGGTGTTGTAACACTGATGCAGCTCTAGTGTGGTGTTGTAACACTGGTGCTCTAGTGTGGTGTTGTAACACTGATGCTCTAGCTTGGTGTTGTAACACTGGTGCTCTAGTGTGGTCTTGTAACACTGGTGCTCTAGCTTGGTGTTGTAACACTGGTGCTCTAGTCTGGTGTTGTAACACTGGTGCTCTAGTGTGGTGTTGTAACACTGGTGCTCTAGTGTGGTGTTGTAACACTGGTGCTCTAGTGTGGTGTTGTAACACTGGTGCTCTAGTGTGGTGTTGTAACACTGATGCTCTAGTGTGGTGTTGTAACACTGATGCAGCTCTAGTGTGGTGTTGTAACACTGGTGCTCTAGTGTGGTGTTGTAACACTGGTGCTCTAGTGTGGTGTTGTAACACTGGTGCTCTAGTGTGGTGTTGTAACACTGATGCGCTAGTGTGGTGTTGTAACACTGGTGCTGTAGTGTGGTGTTGTAACACTGGTGCTCTAGTGTGGTCTTGTAACACTGGTGCTCTAGTGTGGTGTTGTAACACTGGTGCTCTAGTGTGGTGCTGTAACACTGGTGCTCTAGTGTGGTGTTGTAACACTGGTGCTCTAGTGTGGTGCTGTAACACTGGTGCTCTAGTGTGGTGTTGTAACACTGGTGCTCTAGTGTGGTGTTGTAACACTGGTGCTCTAGTGTGGTGTTGTAACACTGGTGCTCTAGTGTGGTGTTGTAACACTGGTGCTCTAGTGTGGTGTTGTAACACTGGTGCTCTAGTGTGGTGTTGTAACACTGATGCAGCTCTAGTGTGGTGTTGTAACACTGGTGCTCTAGTGTGGTGTTGTAACACTGGTTCTCTAGTGTGGTGTTGTAACACTGGTGCTCTAGTGTGGTGTTGTAACACTGGTGCTCTAGTGTGGTGTTGTAACACTGATGCTCTAGTGTGGTGTTGTAACACTGGTGCTCTAGTGTGGTGTTGTAACACTGGTGCTCTAGTGTGGTCTTGTAACACTGGTGCTCTAGTGTGGTGTTGTAACACTGGTGCTCTAGTGTGGTGCTGTAACACTGGTGCTCTAGTGTGGTGTTGTAACACTGGTGCTCTAGTGTGGTGCTGTAACACTGGTGCTCTAGTGTGGTGTTGTAACACTGGTGCTCTAGTGTGGTGTTGTAACACTGGTGCTCTAGTGTGGTGTTGTAACACTGGTGCTCTAGTGTGGTGTTGTAACACTGGTGCTCTAGTGTGGTGTTGTAACACTGGTGCTCTAGTGTGGTGTTGTAACACTGATGCAGCTCTAGTGTGGTGTTGTAACACTGGTGCTCTAGTGTGGTGTTGTAACACTGGTTCTCTAGTGTGGTGTTGTAACACTGGTGCTCTAGTGTGGTGTTGTAACACTGGTGCTCTAGTGTGGTGTTGTAACACTGATGCTCTAGTGTGGTGTTGTAACACTGGTGCTCTAGTGTGGTGTTGTAACACTGGTGCTCTAGTGTGGTGTTGTAACACTGGTGCTCTAGTGTGGTGTTGTAACACTGATGCAGCTCTAGTGTGGTGTTGTAACACTAGTGCTCTAGTGTGGTGTTGTAACACTGGTTCTCTAGTGTGGTGTTGTAACACTGGTGCTCTAGTGTGGTGTTGTAACACTGGTGCTCTAGTGTGGTGTTGTAACACTGATGCTCTAGCTTGGTGTTGTAACACTGGTGCTCTAGTGTGGTGTTGTAACACTGATGCTCTAGTGTGGTGTTGTAACACTGGTGCTCTAGTGTGGTGTTGTAACACTGATGCTCTAGTGTGGTGTTGTAACACTGGTGCTCTAGTGTGGTGTTGTAACACTGGTGCTCTAGTGTGGTGTTGTAACACTGGTGCTCTAGTGTGGTGTTGTAACACTGATGCTCTAGCTTGGTGTTGTAACACTGATGCTCTAGTGTGGTGTTGTAACACTGGTGCTCTAGTGTGGTGTTGTAACACTGATGCTCTAGTGTGGTGTTGTAACACTGGTGCTCTAGTGTGGTGTTGTAACACTGGTGCTCTAGTGTGGTGTTGTAACACTGATGCTCTAGTGTGGTGTTGTAACACTGGTGCTCTAGTGTGGTGTTGTAACACTGGTTCTCTAGTGTGGTGTTGTAACACTGGTGCTCTAGTGTGGTGTTGTAACACTGGTGCTCTAGTGTGGTGTTGTAACACTGATGCTCTAGCTTGGTGTTGTAACACTGGTGCTCTAGTGTGGTGTTGTAACACTGATGCTCTTGTGTGGTGTTGTAACACTGGTGCTCTAGTGTGGTGTTGTAACACTGGTGCTCTAGTGTGGTGTTGTAACACTGGTGCTCTAGTGTGGTGTTGTAACACTGGTGATCTAGTGTGGTGTTGTAACACTGATGCTCTAGCTTGGTGTTGTAACACTGGTGCTCTAGTGTGGTGTTGTAACACTGATGCTCTAGTTTGGTGTTGTAACACTGGTGCCCTAGTGTGGTGTTGTAACACTGGTGCCCTAGTGTGGTGTTGTAACACTGGTGCTCTAGTGTTGTGTTGTAACACTGATGCTCTAGTGTGGTGTTGTAACACTGGTGCTCTAGTGTGGTGTTGTAACACTGGTGCTCTAGTGTGGTGTTGTAACACTGGTGCTCTAGTGTGGTGTTGTAACACTGGTGCTCTAGTGTGGTGTTGTAACACTGGTGCCCTAGTGTGGTGTTGTAACACTAGTGCTCTAGTGTGGTGTTGTAACACTGGTGCTCTAGTGTGGTGTTGTAACACTGATGCAGCTCTAGTGTGGTGTTGTAACATTGGTGCTCTAGTGTGGTGTTGTAACACTGGTGCTCTAGTGTGGTGTTCTAACACTGATGCAGCTCTAGTGTGGTGTTGTAACACTGGTGCTCTAGTGTGGTGTTGTAACACTGATGCTCTAGTGTGGTGTTGTAACACTGGTGCTCTAGCTTGGTGTTGTAACACTGGTGCTCTAGTGTGGTGTTGTAACACTGGTGCTCTAGTGTGGTGTTGTAACACTGATGCTCTAGTGTGGTGTTGTAACACTGGTGCTCTAGTGTGGTGTTGTAACACTGATGCTCTAGTGTGGTGTTGTAACACTGGTGCTCTAGTGTGGTGTTGTAACACTGGTGCTCTAGTGTGGTGTTGTAACACTGATGCTCTAGTGTGGTGTTGTAACACTGATGCAGCTCTAGTGTGGTGTTGTAACACTGGTGCTCTAGTGTGGTGTTGTAACACTGATGCAGCTCTAGTGTGGTGTTGTAACACTGGTTATCTAGTGTGGTGTTGTAACACTGATGCTCTAGTGTGGTGTTGTAACACTGGTGCTCTAGTGTGGTGTTGTAACACTGATGCTCTAGTGTGGTGTTGTAACACTGGTGCTCTAGTGTGGTCTTGTAACACTGATGCTCTAGCTTGGTGTTGTAACACTGGGGCTCTAGCTTGGTGTTGTAACACTGATGCTCTAGTGTGGTGTTGTAACACTGATGCTCTAGTGTGGTGTTGTAACACTGATGCTCTAGTGTGGTGTTGTAACACTGGTGCTCTAGTGTGGTGTTGTAACACTGGTGCTCTAGTGTGGTGTTGTAACACTGGGGCTCTAGTGTGGTGTTGTAACACTGATGCTCTAGTGTGGTGTTGTAACACTGATGCTCTAGTGTGGTGTTGTAACACTGGTGCTCTAGTGTGGTGTTGTAACATTGGTGCTCTAGTGTGGTGTTGTAACACTGGTGCTCTAGTGTGGTGTTGTAACACTGATGCTCTAGTGTGGTGTTGTAACACTGGTGCTCTAGTGTGGTCTTGTAACACTGGTGCTCTAGTGTGGTGTTGTAACACTGGTGCTCTAGTGTGGTGTTGTAACACTGGTGCCCTAGTGTGGTGTTGTAACACTGGTGCTCTAGTGTGGTGTTGTAACACTGGTGCTCTAGTGTGGTGTTGTAACACTGGTGCTCTAGTGTGGTCTTGTAACACTGGTGCTCTAGTGTGGTGTTGTAACACTGGTGCCCTAGTGTGGTGTTGTAACACTGGTGCTCTAGTGTGGTGTTGTAACACTGGTGCCTTAGTGTGGTGTTGTAACACTGGTGCTCTAGTGTGGTGTTGTAACACTGGTGCCCTAGTGTGGTGTTGTAACACTGGTGCTCTAGTGTGGTGTTGTAACACTGGTGCTCTAGTGTGGTGTTGTAACACTGGTGCTCTAGTGTGGTGTTGTAACACTGATGCTCTAGCTTGGTGTTGTAACACTGGTGCTCTAGTGTGGTGTTGTAACACTGATGCTCTAGTGTGGTGTTGTAACACTGGTGCTCTAGTGTGGTGTTGTAACACTGGTGCTCTAGTGTGGTGTTGTAACACTGGTGCTCTAGTGTGGTGTTGTAACACTGGTGCTCTAGTGTGGTGTTGTAACACTGGTGCTCTAGTGTGGTGTTGTAACACTGGTGCTCTAGTGTGGTGTTGTAACACTGATGCTCTAGTGTGGTGTTGTAACACTGGTGCTCTAGTGTGGTGTTGTAACACTGGTGCTCTAGTGTGGTGTTGTAACACTGGTGCTCTAGTGTGGTGTTGTAACACTGGTGCTCTAGTGTGGTGTTGTAACACTGGTGCTCTAGTGTGGTGTTGTAACACTGGTGCTCTAGTGTGGTGTTGTAACACTGATGCTCTAGTGTGGTGTTGTAACACTGGTGCTCTAGTGTGGTGTTGTAACACTGGTGCTCTAGTGTGGTGTTGTAACACTGGTGCTCTAGTGTGGTGTTGTAACACTGATGCTCTAGTGTGGTGTTGTAACACTGATGCAGCTCTAGTGTGGTGTTGTAACACTGGTGCTCTAGTGTGGTGTTGTAACACTGATGCTCTAGTGTGGTGTTGTAACACTGGTGCTCTAGTGTGGTGTTGTAACACTGATGCTCTAGTGTGGTGTTGTAACACTGATGCAGCTCTAGTGTGGTGTTGTAACACTGGTGCTCTAGTGTGGTGTTGTAACACTGGTGCTCTAGTGTGGTGTTGTAACACTGGTGCTCTAGTGTGGTGTTGTAACACTGGTGCTCTAGTGTGGTGTTGTAACACTGGTGCTCTAGTGTGGTCTTGTAACACTGGTGCTCTAGCTTGGTGTTGTAACACTGATGCAGCTCTAGTGTGGTGTTGTAACACTGGTGCTCTAGTGTGGTGTTGTAACACTGGTGCTCTAGTGTGGTGTTGTAACACTGGTGCTCTAGTGTGGTGTTGTAACACTGATGCTCTAGTGTGGTGTTGTAACACTGGTGCTCTAGTGTGGTGTTGTAACACTGGTGCTCTAGTGTGGTGTTGTAACACTGGTGCTCTAGTGTGGTGTTGTAACACTGGGGTTCTAGCTTGGTGTTGTAACACTGGTGCTCTAGCTTGGTGTTGTAACACTGGTGCTCTAGTGTGGTGTTGTAACACTGGTGCTCTAGTGTGGTGTTGTAACACTGGTGCTCTTGTGTGGTGTTGTAACACTGGTGCTCTAGCGTGGTGTTGTAACACTGGTGCTCTAGTGTGGTGTTGTAACACTGGTGCTCTAGTGTGGTGTTGTAACACTGGTGCTCTAGTGTGGTGTTGTAACACTGGTGCTCTAGCGTGGTGTTGTAACACTGGTGCTCTAGTGTGGATATTTATAAACAAAAGCATTCAGGGAGATTTCAAAGTGCTGTCTGTAAGATTGTCTATGGTTTGGAATGAGGACCATATCTCAACCTTTGGAGTAAGCACGCCATTTAATGCTTGAGTCTACCCGGTTCTCAATTTGATGGGCCGGCAATGACAACCTTGTAAAATCAACCAGTCTACACGGTCCTCATTCCAATCTTACAGACTACACAATAGATCCCTAATGCAGCCCTCCGTTAGTTCAAGACATGTTTTTTCAGCCACAGGTTGGGAGAAAGACGAGTGGTAGCTCTGTATGCTGTTTTGAAGTCTGGGTTGTTATCTCTTCATCGTTGACGTGTGTGCGTGTGTGCGTGTGTGTGTGTGTGTGTGTGTGTGTGTGTGTGTGTGTGTGTGTGTGTGTGTGTGTGTGTGTGTGTGTGTGTGTGTGTGTGTGTGTGTGTGTGTGTGTGTGTGTGTGTGTGTGTGTGTGTGTGTGTGTGTGTGTGTGTGTGTGTGTGTGTGTGTGTGTGTGTGTGTGTGTGTGTGTGTGTGTGTGTGTGTGTGTGTGTGTGTGTGTGTGCATGTGTGCATGTGTGTGTGTGTGTATGTGACATCAGCCTGCCTCTCTTCACTGCAGACCATGCTGGCACTTAGATAAATGAGGCTGATGTTTCTCTAAACACACTTTTGCACGCATACTAACATGTGCGAACACACACAGGCACACACACACACGTACGCACGTACGCACGCACACTTACACACACAGCCACAGTTCTACACACTTTCTCATTTACACACACACAGTCCTATGCACACATACAGTATATGTGTACACACACGTGCACATGCACACACACACACACACACACACACACACAGATCCTTCCTCTACAGGTGTGTCTAGCAACAAAGACATGAAAGACATGTGACTTCCCTCGGTTATGTGGGACAGTAGAGAGAACACCTCTCACCTTGCTGCTTGCATCTCATCTACCTGTTTCATGTTTTAATAAAACTGAATGGAACTAGAGTGAAAAATCCGAATGGTGTTGATTTGTAGTTCGAGATAATTATGTGTGGAACCATACAGAGAGGCTCTATACTGCACAAGCGTGGTTTAAAAGCATTAAAGTTCAATGCTTTAAAGATGCAATTCTGGATGTACTCGACTGTCGAAAATCTTTATTTTTTACTTGTAAATAGTAAAATAAGCATTTTGGAATTTCCCTAGTCCATCATTAGTCAAATATACAGTAATTTAAAACATTGCTAATGTAAATAAACCTTTTACAAACTCGAAATCAATGGAAAACCCTTTTCTCCTCCATGTTTATCAAAGGCTCAAAGTGATACATATTGGAGTGGAAAGAATGACTTGAACCTAGTAGATGACTGTATGTAAAGCCAGTGTTCGGATGACAGTGCTTTAATTCCAGGATATGGCATACTGCAATCACTGATTGTGCTTTAATTTTTGCACACTTTTTAGTATTCTTATGTGCTGTTGTTGACAACGTCTGCCTTTATCGAGGTTGTGAAACTATCGACGCAGGGAAATACTCTCATGAGCAGGAGATTATGTTAATGATGTGATCGGTCCCCCCCCCCCCCCCCCCGTCGCTGCTGATGAGCAACATAATTGACCGTAATTACATAACAACAATAGAGTCATTGATGTCATTTATAAGCCAGCGTTCTTGTACTGTATCTGACCCGCGTCCGTTGGCCTTCCACATCAGAGGAACCTAAAGTGAATTGTGAGGTGCTCCGTTGATCAAAGGCTGGCTGTGCGCTCCTCCGTGACCCGAACCCAGGGTTCACCCAGAGGCTGTGGACCGCTTCACCTCTCCAGTCCACTCACCTGGCAGCGTTCTGGTGTATCACCGGTATGTCTTTGTAGAGTCCGTCCTAGTGGCTAGCTACCATATCTGAGAACCGTTGCTTTTGATTGTGTTGTCGGTAGCAGACAACCAGCACCTGCTAACGGGTCTGACCCTTTAGCTCACCTGCTTAGTGCGGCCGCCTGTGGATCTTATGGTCCCAGGTTCAAATCCACTGGGTTACATTGGTGACAGGCAGCGGTGAGATCTCACGGCCCTGTGAATCTGTATCCAGGTTCATGTAGCAATGGGGGTGGGATCTCAGTGCCTTAACCCTGGGAAAGTGCGTGCATGGATGAAAGATCATGCAAGGACGCACTTCTTGGGGGGAGGGGGGGGGGGGTTACGATTGTAAACTACTAATGAGTCGCCAACCAGCACCTGCTAACGGATTTGATCATTTAGCTCAGCTGGTTAGTGTGGCCGCCTGTGATCCCAAGTTCAAATCCTCTCTTTTACTTTGGTGACTGCGGTAGGATCTCACTGCCCTGTAAATCTGTATCCAGGTTCACATAGAAATGGGGGTGGGATCACAGTGCCTTAACCCTGGGGAAGTGTGTGCATGGATGAAAGAACATGCAAGGACGCACTTCTCGGGGGGGGGGGGGGTTGTAAACTACTAACAAGTCGTCGCAGTCAACGAGCACCTGCTAACGGGTCTGACCCTTTAGTGCGGCTGCCTGTGGATCCTATGGTCCCAGGTTCAAATAGTTTACACTACCATATCCGAGAAGTGTTGCTTTTGATTGTGTTGTTTGAAGGTAGTTTGGCTGGGTGTTCGCGTTGGCGCTAAAGGCAGCAATGTTTATTTAGTTTAGTTTAGTTTATTCGGATCCCCATTAGCCATTGCCACAGGCATAGGCTACTATTACTGGGGTCCACACAAATCAATACAATACAATAAAATCAATACAATACAATTAATACAATACAATACAATAAAACAATACAATACACCTCAATAACACATAAAAATATTATATAATAAAATATCTAAGTTCACCAATCACACCCATCTACTCAATCATGTTTCAAGGCATATATGTTCACTTAAAGCACAACAATACATCTCAATACAATATACAAATATATTAAAAATCTAAGTTCAACAATCACCCACTATGTTTACTTAACTGACAGTACCACTCTTTCTTATATGATTTTAAGGTGTTTTTTAAATGTCTGTTTGTCTTCAACCCTAGTTAGTGCAGGTGGTAAGGAATTCCATGCAGTCATGGCTCTATACATCACAGTTCTTTTCATTGCATTTGTTCTTGGCATCTTTACAGTACATCTTTCCATTGACACATGCCTGGTGGAGTAACTGTGTCTGTTGATTGTGAATTGTATCTCATCATATAGACAAGCAGGTTTTTTGTTCTTATATATATTTCTAAAAAACATTATGATATTTACATTTAGTCTTTGTTCTACCATTAATCATGACAGTTTTTCATGCATGCTTACTATGTTTGACCTTTTCCTACAATGTTTATAATGTGGTAAAGAGCCCATGGCCTCATGTAGGTGATACCGGGTGGCGGAAGCCACAACCTCTACCAGGTGTCAATGGAGGTAGCTGCCTATGGCATACAGCTGTTTAAATAAGCTAGCGGAATGGCGACTCTGGGAGTAATATCACACTCGCCTCCTTTTTGGCCAGGAATGTCAAGAATGAGGGGGAGAAGTTTTTATTTGGTAAATTGCAACACACGCTGGAAAAGAGAAGAATGTGATATTTTGGATTCACGAGAGCCACCGGTATTTACAGTACTCCTCTAACGAGATGGAAAGTCTCTGGAAACTCTGGTTCCCTGGGAGGAAACTAGGAGCAAACAGTGTGTTAATCGCGGAGAGACAGCCCTGTGTGTCTGTTTTGACAGTCGACTGTTCACATTCGGTGTAGGACAAACACACCTCCTCTGCCTCAAGTCAAAACATGAACACTTTGCAATATACCGTAAGTGCCATTAGTCATGCAGAGAGAGGGATTGTACAGTCACAATGGAGAGAGGTTCATTTGGGTTATAGTTGGCAAACAACGCCGCTGGCTTACGAGGTTGAGCCATGCGATCAGGGTGATCCATTGACATGTTACGTGTCCAAAAGGTGCAGTTCACGTTATTGCATTTAGACAATTTCGACTTCCAAAATCTCAAAAACTAAAAACACTTGTGCCAGTGCTTTTTGAATAGATTGAGATGTCAAATCAGCTTTGAACTAAGTGAACTGTTCCTTTTTAAAGGGGAATGTCACCCATTTTAGAATGAATATATTATATTCCCAAATGAGGTCTAGCATTGCTAGAGGAATTAAAAACTAATTTTGGTGTAAGAGCCCACGCAAACATTTAGGCGCGACAGCGGCTCAGGAAGTAGAGCAGGCATCGGAAGCTTCTGGCTCCTTCCCGGCAGCGTGTCGAATAATAATAATAATAATAATAATAATAATAATAATAATAATAATAATAATAATAATAATAATAATAATAATAATAATAATAATAATAATAATAATAATAAATTGGATTTAAAGAGAGAAGCACCTTTTTCAGACTCAAGGACACATTACAAAGAGAGAGAAGCTATAAGCTAGAAGCTAGAAGCTAAAATATGAATATATATGTATAGTAACAACAGGAAAAACAAAACAAATAAGATAAAAAAGGAAGCAAGGTGCTGTCCAATTGGACGAAACGGTAACAAGAAAATGTACAAAAACAAAAACAACGGGATCTGTGGCTTAAAAGAAATGAGTCAGGGGGAAAGGGGGTCGAAGTGTCCTTGAGCAGGACACTTACCCCCTAGCTGCTCCCCGATGAGCAGGTTGGCACCTTGCATGGTCGCCTCCGCCGTCGGTGTGTGAATGTGTGAGTGAATGGTTGAATGTGAGGCATAAGTTGTAAAGCGATTTGGATAAAAGCGCGATATAAATGCAGTCCATGTGGCCACACAGTCAGAGCCCCATTGCCTATGGAGCAGACCCATATTTTAATTTACATCCATGTTACATCACCAATTGGAGGATTTTCTCTCTGGATTCTAGGTTCAGGAGAGAGCAGCGGTGCGTGTTCACAAATATTGATTGAAACTGTCCTGGGGTCAGATCATAATGTGAATTCTTAAAATGGGGGACATTCCCCTTTTGAGTGCAGCAATAAATCAACACTGACAGGTAAAATATTGTGTGTTTAGCCGACTGTAACCAAAGGAAGATCAGGTGAGTGCTCACGGTGGTTAAAACAAACTTAAATGAATTATATCTTAACAACACAGGTAGACACTTAAGAGGAGAGTTGTGATACTTTGCCACATTTCCACCTTCTAATTTCAACAGTTTTGACAGTCTTGAGGTAAACTCACTGTTAGGTTTGGATTGTTAAGCTAATGACAGCTTCTTTCCCCCCAATGGCACAGATACCGGCACTCAAGCAGCAGCAGGTTTTTCTCTTTTCGTGTGTGTGTGTGTGTGTGTGTGTGTGTGTGTGTGTGTGTGTGTGTGTGTGTGTGTGTGTGTGTGTGTGTGTGTGTGTGTGTGTGTGTGTGTGTGTGTGTGTGTGTGTGTGTGTGTGTGTGTGTGTGTGTGTGTGTGTGTGTGTGTGTGTGTGTGTGTGTGTGTGTGTGTGCAGTTGTGTATGTGTGTGTGCGTGTGTGTGTGTGCAGTTGTGTATGTGTGTGTGCGTGTGTGTGTGTGTGTGTGCAGTTGTGCATGTGTGTGTGCAGTTGTGCATGTGTGCGTTTGTGTGTAGTTTTGGGCGTTTGTATGTATGTGGTCGTGCATAATGTGTGTATGTATGTGTGTATGTGTGTGTGTGTGTGTGCGTGTGCGTGTGTGTGTGTGTAGGCTCTGCGTGTCCTCATACTGCTCTCTCTCCTCAAGCCATCTTCTTTAGAGCTCGCCATGGAAAATGAGTTCACATCTGTTTTTCCATGCGAGGAAAATGACAAAATTCATCGTTCGGTCGCCAAGCCAAAAATGACTTGTAGAATCTTGTTAGGTGCAGAGAGGAGAAGAAGATTGATTGACTCTGGCAGACTGGCATACACAGCATTAACGTGTACAGTAAGATGCCTGGCGTCTGTGGGACACATTAGCTGTGTTGGACAGAGCTTCCAGGTCAAGGCTGTGGACCAAATGAGCTTGGCTGCTATGTGAAATGCATCAGATCGGCATGTTTATGTCCCAGAACTCATTTGCAAGCAACGACACACAGAGGACCCATGTGGCCTTGCTGAGCTAGCAAGCGCTCGGAGAATGTAAACTCCATTAATGCCCGTGCAGTACTGTACATCTTAACCTCTTAAGCCCTAGCCATGTTTTCAGAAAATTCGCCTAAAAATACATACCTAAGTAAATGGAAGATTGCTCCACTTCTACAAGGTCCATTTGCATGTTTTTGGTATCTAGGGACATCTATGGATCTCAGGTTTCCCTGTGTCGTTGTAGTGCTGAGAATATACACTTTGACTGCTGTTTTGACAGGGATAGTGTCTTTACTCTTGGCTACATTTGAAAAAGAAATGCAACATTAATTAATACGTTCTGTATTAATCTATTTATGGCGTGATATCAATATTGTACCGGTACCGGACCGCTCGGGATTAAGGGGTTAAAATGCGATACCGGGGCACCCTCGTGGCGCACCGCATAGTGCATCGCACACCTACGCGGCCGTCCCGGGTTCGCCTCCTGCTCCCGGTGATATTTGTCGCATGTCTTCCCCACATCTCCTCCCGTTCGCCCTCTCCTCTGTCGGTCCTGCGTGACCAGAAAAGCTGTAAAAATGCAAAAAAGAAAATATATGCGATACCAAAACAAAGATATATGGCTGTTGCCAGGCAAGAAACATTGTATCTCCAACAGGGTTTTCAGGGGTTAGGAAAAACAATATAAGATATTCCTTTATTGAATATAATTTACTATGAATATAGGAATATGAACAAGTAAACAGTATAATAAAAGGTGCAGATGAGGGTTTGTATGCCCTATCAGTTATATTATATGTTACAATACATATGGTCATTGGTCCTCATGCACCAACGGACTTACAACAAAAGTTAAGAGCAAATTTCATCGTAGCTCCACTTACAACCTTTTCGGGGCGATTTTGGCATTCACGAACGGTTCCTTCTCGGGGATTCACTCGTAGCTAAGAGCAGGATTTACGAGCACGGAAGAGCAGTCGTAAGTCGGACAGACTGGTGTGCGCTGTGTTCTTAAGGGCTTTATTTGAAAGGAATCATGGTGATTGCGTTCACGTCGATTCTACAGACATCCTCGGAATTAAATAATTATAATAATAATAAATATGACAATCTTTGTCTCATAAAAAATTATGTTTTACATTTACAGTCATGACTCAACGTGGCATCGTGATGTCTGAAAATTTATAAAAACACTACACCAACACTGCAAATGACAGTGTTGTGATAAATAAATAAGAACTAAACCCAATCCCGTGGATATAGCTGCAGTGGAATAGATGGACACATCTACATTCTGCTCTCAGTATAGCCTTTTCATAGGCTATATATTTGCCATGTTCTCTGTTGTTATTATGTATTGTTGGTTTTATTCATATTTTTAGACATTGCTTATTGTATACATTGTAAGAGCCAGTGAAGAAACATTCCAACAAGCGCTTCCATCACCACCGCGGTCCTCTCCTGGCTGTTAGCGAACCACTCCAGGCTGTTGGCATCGCCTGGACCGTGTTGCCATGGGCACGGGAACGCGTGGCACCGCTGGTGGACGGGGGGCAGCGGTGTACTTGTGCTGTATGATGACAATACATTTTTAATCTAATCGAATTTGCTGCCCCCCGTCCACCAGCGCTGCCCCTCAGCCCCCCGTCCACCAGCGCTGCCCCTCAGCCCCCCCGTCCACCAGCGCTGCCCCTCAGCCCCCCGTCCACCAGCGGTGCCACGCGGGCCCGTGGCAACACGGTCCAGGTGATGCTGGACAGCCAGGAGAGGGTCGCCAAACAGCCTGGAGAGGTTCGCTAACAGCCCGCGGTGATTATGGAAGCACTTGCGGCCACCCTGGCCCAAATAAAATTTACAAATTAAAATACAATTACTCAGTAGTATTTATATATTTTATACCCAGTTTAATCACCTGTGCATTGTATATTACTATTGCACTTTACTGTTACATTTGCACTCTGGTTAGATGTCAAACTTATTTCCGTTGTATTGTACTAGTGCTGTATGATGACAATACATTTGAATCTAATCGTATTTTGATCAGTCGCAAATCGCTTCCGCGCTACCTGTTGGATACGGGGGTCAGCACAACCCAGATGCAATGCTCAGCCTCTCCCTTCCGTTTTGCACATGACCCTCACCTTATAAGGAGCTGGCGGGGAGTGTCTGTATGTAAATTCCGGTATACGAGAACACGCTTCCAGTTTATGAATGAGTGACGTACTTCATTCAAGAAGTTTGCAGCTACAATGATTTTGGCAACTTCAGAGAACCTCTCCACGCATTGATGAATCCGGGGGTGACTATCGTAGCTTTTCTCTTACAAACTTCCAATGAGGTTATTTAAGAGGAAACGTATGACAATGTTGCTGCTTAAGGTCCATTAACACTTAGAATCTGAATATATACTATGAGTAAGTAAAGTATTCAGTATACACAGGTGCAGTATACATAGGCATGATATACATCATACGGTATATATTGTAGTCCGTGCATTTTAGGTGATCAGTCATTCCTAGTAGTTCTTGAGTTCACAAACGACCTCATTTTCAAATTGACAACCATGTACCATTATCTTTGAACTTTTGACCTTTACACTGGGTTTTGAATGGTTTCCGTGGTTCCATTCCTTAGGGTCGTGAAACATGCTCATACAGAGATACAGACAACTGTGTCAACTTTCAACTCAAGTAACAAGGTGAAAATCAATCAACATTGGGGATAAGAGGTTTTTCCGCCTGACAGCAGCGGCATCTTATCCACTATGACTCGAAGACATTTACGGAGCATAGCGGGCGATGGCCTGTTTGACCGCAGACACAGAGCACTCCACACACTTCACTGTAGCTGCTTCACCTCCCAGGGACAAGGCATTTGAACAGAACCCTTCGAGGACTTAGCTACGTCTTAAATTCTTCTGTCGAAACCTGCACGACCATCGCTTGCTGCCGTTTCTTACTTTTTTTTACCCACTTTTTCTCCTCCTTTTCCTGTGATTTTTCTCCCATCCCAATTTTCCTCTCATGCCAATTCTCCCTCCCCTGTCCTGACCGTTGCTCGCATGTGCCCCCCACTGGCCGGTCGTAGGGAGGATATAAGCCCATCACATGTCCCCTCTGATACATGTGGAGGCAGCCAGTCACTTCTTTTCACCTGCCAGCGCGGACTCTCATTGGCGAGGTGTAACGTGTGGGACGCTCACACTGCCCCCGCCATTTCCTGTCTTTGCTGTGCAGGCGCCCTGACCGACCTGTAGGAGTCGCTGTTTACAACGACCAGACTACCACCCATCGACTCCCCTCCCGCTGACTTGAGTCAGTATGACGGCCGGCCCAAGCCGGAGGCAGCGCTGACAGCCGGATTCGATACCAGTGTCTCTTGCGTTGGTGACGAGCGCAATGTCCGCTGCGCCACCCAGCCGCCCTACTTGCTGCCATTTCTTTAATTCCTTGCACAATATTATCTTAGACAATATTACCTCACTAGACAAATAAACTGGATTAATATGAGCCTGTAATGAATCCGCTCCTGTCAATTATTTATCAAGGAGGAGAAGCCAGCGGCTCTCCCAGGTTCAGCTCCTCTGGTTTAGGTCCGTGCCACAGGGTGGTCGGGACTTTATCACCTGTTTACATGCGGTTGACAAGGATCTGTCCAGGGGGCTCAACTCTTGACAGAGTCCTGTTTAGAGGTCCGGTGAGCCTGGTCTGGCGTGGTGCGGGAGTCCCGGGGAGGTGATAGGGAGTGGGATGAAGACAAGATGTCTCTCCTATAACAACAACAACCTGCACGTACCATCAGACGGCCTGACATCTCTATCTGCTTTCACTGAGCTACCCGGCAGCTGGGTGACCTCCGACCTCTGGCCTTCTGCCTTTTTCGTGCCAGGTACTGATCTCCACTATACCTGGACCCGCCTGTGTTTCTCCTGGGAAAGATGCAACACGGCACGGTCTGGAACTGGTTGTTGGGCCGGGAGGGTCATATATTATGCCAGGGCTCTGACAAGGCCACAGCTGTTCTGTTTGATAAATTATATTTTTTTCTCTATAAACAGATGTCTTATCTGCTACGTGTTTACATTTGCAAACTGTCTTTCATAAAACACCTTTCTACCCTCACCTGCCTGTCGATATCTGAGACAGTAAATCACTTTCCATGAGACAGCAGAGAGAGAGAGAGAGAGAGAGAGAGAAAGAGAGGGGTATTTCTTTTTTGATCTCAGAGCCATCAGCAGTTCAGCAGGGGAGCAGTGGCACTGTACTGTATCAGGATAGGGAGGAAATCTTATATTGTTTTAGTGAAAGAAGGCCAGGAGGAGGCCCATCTGGAGAAAGGAGTGTGTGTGTGTGTGTGTGTGTGTGTGTGTGTGTGTGTGTGTGTGTGTGTGTGTGTGTGTGTGTGTGTGTGTGTGTGTGTGTGTGTGTGTGTGTGTGTGTGTGTGTGTGTGTGTGTGTGTGTGTGTGTGTGTGTGTGTGTGTGTGTGTGTGTGTGTGTGTGTGTGTGTAGGTGTGTGTGTGTGTGTGTGTGTGTGTGTGTGTGTGCGCGTGAGTAATACATACGCGTGTGCATTGTGCATGCACTTAAGTACGTTTGTGATATGGGGCAAAGCACAGAAGGGGTAGTAGAGGAGTGTGTGTGTGTGTGTGTGTGTGTGTGTGTGTGTGTGTGTGTGTGTGTGTGTGTGTGTGTGTGTGTGTGTGTGTGTGTGTGTGTGTGTGTGTGTGTGTGTGTGTAGGTGTGTGTGTGACGTGTGTGTCTGCGTTTGTGTGTGTGCCTTGGGGATGAAGTTGAGAGAGGAGGAGGAGGAGGGGGGGCAGTTCTGACTCCAGAAAGGAGTTTGAGCCAGCCAGCCAGCCAGGCTGAAATATTGGGCTGTGTGTGTCTGTGTGTGTGTTGCTCCAGGTTGCGCCTCTGTCGCTGCAGCAGCGCACAGCACAGACACAAGAGGCAGGGATGAGGGAGAGAGAGGAGCTGAGGAGAGCCTTGGAGCAGAGTGACCGTCTGTTGTCCAAGGTCCAAGAGCTGGAGGAGCACAACGCTCAGCTCGGCAAGGAAAAGATTGAGGTGGCCACTCAGTACCGAGCTGTAAGTCTGATGCTAACTAACGCGTGAACTTAGAACGCTGCTCTGTCTGTCTGTCTGTCTGTCTGTCTGTCTGTCTGTCTGTCTGTCTGTCTGTCTGTCTGTCTGTCTGTCTGTCTGTCTGTCTGTCTGTCTGTCTGTCTGTCTGTCTGTCTGTCTGAGCTTAACCCTGGTCTGTCTGTCTGTCTGTCTGAGCTTAACCCTGGTACGCCTGTCTGTATCTCTGTATCTTTGTTTCTGTCTCTCTGTCTACATAGGTCTGTCCGTCTGTCTGTATATCTGTATCCCTGTTTCTGTCTCTGTTTGTCTCTCTGTCTGCCAACTGTAGATCTGCCTGTCTGTGTCTGTATTTCTGTCTGTCTGTCTGCTCTCTCTCTCTCTCTCTCTCTCTCTCTCTCTCTCTCTCTCTCTCTCTCTCTCTCTCTCTCTCTCTCTCTCTCTCTCTCTCTCTCTCTCTCTCTCTCTCTCTCTCTCTCTCTCTCTCTCTCTCTCTCTCTCTCTCTCTCTCTCTCTCTCTCTCTCTCGCTAATCATTCTAAACCTCCAACAATCCATGTCCATATTCTTCCTATTACACTTGGTGAATATTTATGACAGGGTTGAATTTCTGCTTGATAGGTGATTCTGAAGCTTGGTCATCATCCCAACTCTGGGTGGATGACATTAAGTGGATAATGACACCCTGTGAGAGGAGCAGAGATGCAGCCACCATGACTGTCAGTTTCTTCAAGCTCGCTTTTTAATGCTACTTTATTTGCCGTAGGTTTTTTACTGCAGTGTCGATCGATTCCCAGCATATTACTTTATTGCGAAATAGGATTTAATATATTCTATTCCAGCAGTGAGGCCTGAGGCCGCTTGTGATGGATTGGTGTTACTGCAAAGAGAATGGTTTGGCACGCCTCTTTTTGTTGTTGTGGGGATCGGTTTGAGGTAGAAGTCAGAGGGATTGCATGCATTTGTTTAATGCTGACACAAACACAAACAAGCATTTCCCATAAGGATAAATGAACCACACAAATACTTGACCTTATGAACTTGTGCATACGCTGTTTAAAATACCGTCATAGTCTGCCATAGTTGTTCCTGAGTTGAGGAACTTTCAGGACAACTTTGGGACAACTTCAGGACAGAGGAGTTAAGGTGTGAGAGAGAGAGAGAGAGAGAGAGAGAGAGAGAGAGAGAGAGAGAGAGAGAGAGAGAGAGAGAGAGAGAGAGAGAGAGAGAGAGAGAGAGAGAGAGAGAGAGAGACAGAGAGACAGAGAGACACAGAGCGGTACTGCCAGTGTTTGTGGAAAGTGCTCCAGGGTTCCCCGGGGGAGTTGGTCATTACTGGTGCTGTTGAGTGCCTTAGCAGACCCTTCAGACGGCTTCTATGGAACACATCATAAACTGCCTTGACAGAGCTGGCCGGGCCACTCGCCTCACGCTCTCTGTGTTTTACTGCTGGTAAAATAGGGATAATATCCAGTCAGGATAGGCCTTTTGAATTTTGATCTCCTCTAGGTATGCATCTGCAGAATCGGTTTCTTCCTCGGTAGCAGACGTACTTTCTTTTGGTTTTCCATAAACTTCAATTCCGCAGGTTTTTAAATCAGTGTAGGTAAGTCGTCGAATTCTATAACTCTTCCTGACCATTTAATTTTTTACAACCCTTTTTTATGGACAAACGTTAATTATTTCAATCGAAATCACCAGCTGCAGCCTCATTTCTTCGCCACGTCTTAGATTAGCCCACTATAAATAATGAACTTAATCTGAGGCCGGAGGCGGATCAGCCAGCATAATTCGTACCTCGGAGTCTTTTTGATTCGACTCCACTGAGAAATGTGACCCCCTTGTCAAAAGCTATTTAGCTCCGCTGCCTGCAGGACGTCGTCCAGTTTTCCAGTGAGAGGGTTTGTCCCTCTCCTCATTAAGCCAGGAGAGTTCTCCAGGGGTCGGAGACGGCCGGAGCTGCAGGAAGGGCTCAGACGGACGTCTCGCACATCTGTCGCCGAGGCATGACGGATTCCTTCTTCTTAATCACCCGTAGTGCATCGCTGCCCTGCAAGGTCAACTGTGTGTGCGCGTGTGCATGTGTGTATTTATGTTTCTATATATTTGTGTCTGTGTCTGTGTCTGTGTCTGTGTCTGTGTGTGTGTGTGTGTGTGTGTGTGTGTGTGTGTGTGTGTGTGTGTGTGTGTGTGTGTGTGTGTGTGTGTGTGTGCGTGCATGTGTGCATGTGTGCATGTGTGCATGTGTGTGTGCGTGTGTAGACCTGCTTGCTTCTGTGCACATGCATGTGTGTTTTAGACGTCTCCTAACTTCATTAGTCTGTCTTAATGGGTCCAACATTTCCTTTTTCTTTTTGGGTCCATTTCTCTCAACAGAATCGTAGAGACCGTTTTATATTTAGCAATGAGGGGCAAAGGAACATGTTGCTTGTTGCTTCTAGCTTCTTCAGGACACATACATATAAACAAAGGAAAGTGGACTGGTTTACCCCTCAATTACTGCTTAATGGGAAAGAAATGCTCTCCTGTTCCAGACCAGCATGTGGAAAGACTTTCAGTCTGTGCTGTTGGTCCTAAAGGCTCTGAGTGGAGAGAGGTAGAGGAGGAGGGTAGAGGAGGAGGAAGGGAACTGAAAGATTGATTGAGTTGAAATATACATGAGGCATCCTGGTTGGTGGAGGTGGAAGTGTGTGTGTGTGTGGGGGGGGGGGGGGGGGAGGGGGGGGGGTTAAACTGACTACCCAGCACACCCAAGCTGGGGGGTGGCTCTCAGAACGTGTCTCACTGAGTCTGGACTTAGAATATCCTTAAAGGTTTTTACTAAAAGGTGTGTATACTATGAGTTGCGGCTGGCGAGGGTAGGGGGACCCAGAGATTTATCATACACACAGGTCCCAGAAATTCCTGCTACGCCCCTGATCCTGGTGGCTGCGAAGTCTCTCAGGTCCTCCAACCAGGGCCTCTTGGGGGTTCTTGTAGTTGAAGCTAAAGTCAAAAGCTAGGTGTGCTTTTGCAGTCCCTAAATATCAGATCAGTCCAGTCTCTTTTAAAACTATGAAGCTAGAGGACCCTGTGATCTGATCATCTGGTTGTAACGTCTGGGTTTGTTCCAACGACAATGAATGGGGAACACTGATTTGTGGGCCCCATAAAACGTGTGAGTTGAGCTCTTACACCCAACTGAGTTAACATTTTTGTTCATACCTGTTAGCATTGCTAGGATATAAACCTCATCTGGGTGTGAGATTTCATCGTAACATTTTATAGCTCCGCAAAATCACTGCCTGATTCATCGTTTATGGAGCAGCCCCAGATTTTACAACCAAGAAACATCACACAGCCACGGGAGCTCTCTTTGGTTTCTTGCTTTAGGAGAGAGTGATGATGCATGTTCACAAATATTGACTGAACTCTACTGGAGCATAGGAATTACACAAAAGAAGAAGAAGAAGAAGAAGAAGAAGAAGAAGAAGAAGAAGAAGAAGAAGAAGAAGAAGAAGAAGAAGAAGAAGAAGAAGAAGAAGAAGAAGAAGAAGAAGAAGAAGAAGAAGAAGAAGAAGAAGAAGAAGAAGAAGAAGAAGAAAATAAGATAACTTTAACTTTAAGATAACATTGTCAATGACACACAAAGCAATAGAAATCTTTTTGCATATCCCTCCTAGTTACACTCAGCCCCCCACATTTATGCATTTTATCAGAGAGGTCAGAGTGCAGGGTCACCTGCAATGTAGCGCAGCCCCTGGAGCAGTTTTGGTGTTCACTGCCTTGCTCAAGAGCAGTTACACCCTCCTGTCTGCGCCAGGGATCAAAGGTATCAAACCAGTGACCTTTCAGTTACTGGCCGGCCTCTCTACCTTTAGGCCATCCTACCATCCTACGTGCTTCAACTATGAGGTTTGAGGTTTTATCCTTTTTTTCATTTTTTTTTCAGATAAGTATGAGTTTATATATCCATTTTCCCATCGCAATTCCATTATACTTCTTTTTAATTACATAAAAACAACCCGAAGGCTGTCACTGAACCTTCAACCCCTTCTCCGTGCTGCTATTATTCTCTCATCTGGTCTTTGGAGTACCGCGAGGCAGCCCACAATTTAATGTCTTTTGGCTTTGGAGACCACCCGATAAATGCACTATAATTCACCTGATAAATGCACTATAATTTGATTCCTCAATAGGCTAGAATACAGGTTAGATGTGACCAGGGAGCGGGCGATCATACAGATGGATATGATCTGATGTGTTCGGGGACTAAACCATCTGTGCCTCCAAGTTTTTTTTTTAATCTTTCCTCTAATAATTCTTTAATCTAAGCACCTGCATCATCCCCCCATATTACTCAGTATAGTCAAGAATTCTCTAAGGTCCAAGATTAGGACTTAATCATTTCGCTTCATAATAGACACCAGAGAGCAATACTGTAAAATGCTGTACAAATCCAGGTCATGCAAAGGAATACACTGCACATACAATATACCTTCTATACTGATTGGGAAATATGTTTCAAGGGCTCGGAGCAAGAGGAGAAAAGCATTATTTATAATTTGTTTCCCAAATATCAACTTTTATATACAGTATCCGAATACACTTTTGATGTACAGTATATTGTACTGAAACCGCATTTCTGGAATTGTGACCAAAATGTACATAAAACATTAAAGATTTAAACTGGACTTCAGTATTTTTGACTATCCCTGTAGAATAAGTCAAAAGGTTCTATTTCTCCTCTTCTTGCTCCTAGCCTTTGATTTGATTGGACAGCGTTAGATAAAGATCTCCTATATTCATATTTGAAATCAGAACACTATCTGCATTTCTTTTGGCACGTCCTTCTGGTCAGATAGTATGAAAGTGTTAGTGTTGGACATGATTAGTGTCTGGAGAAGTGGGCCGTCTGGGCAAGCTGTGTATGTGTGTGTATGTGTGTCTCTGTCGTCTACTTGATGTGGGAGTATACTGGACGGCCATGAACAGACTCCACTGTGCTGCCTCGTCCACACAAGAATTCTGACCACATTGTCAAAATAAAACCATTCCGAGTCCTCAGAAAACGTTTGTTTTAACGTTTGTCCTCGTGGTCGGGTGTCATGGTCCGGGAGGCATTGGCAGAATGCTTATCCGCTCCCTCGCATAACTGTATGTAGTTGTGGTCAATTTCAGATTCAGTACTGTTTTAGTCCGTTAGCATTATCGGGTAAAGGTCACGGAGGCCCCATTGCTATGGCTCATTGTGGATCCGTTGGTTCATACAGTAAATGAAAATAGTATGTCCGATGTGAATGCACAGCAGTTCCTACGTTGGTATACGTTGACTCCGAATAGATTTAATCACGATAGAACGACTTCAGGTGCACCTGCATATAGTTTTGTTTTGTGTAACCCCTAATACGCATCTTATCGTTGCTGTATGATGTTTCTCCTAGATATGAAATGCTTAGTCTAGCCTCTGCTGCTTTAGTCTGGGCCCCCTTCATTCAAGAAAATCAGCTGCACTTTAAAAGCACAATATGCCCCGTTGTTCTTGGCGAGGCTGAATGCCATGGCATTGTGGGGACATTGTGGGCGTGGGCACACTAGACCTTTTTTACTGTCAATTATAACGTAGACAAAGAGAAGGAGAAAAAACTCATTTTTTTTGCCTCTGGAATACTGCCCTTGTCTTCCTTGTCATTGTGCGCCGCTGGCCGAGGGCTTTTTGACGGCGCAGATCAGGGTCGTGTTACCGTGGAGGAACGACACCGCGCTGGAGGCTTTTCTCATGCCCTGACATCCTACACCGACCACCGTCCCTCGGGGAGACTGTTGGATCCCCGGCTACTGGGCGAGAGACACCTGCTTCAGGAGGAGGAGATTCTTTTAGAGGGAGAGGAGAGAGGTTGTTGTGATAGAGTTGGGGCTGAGACTGGACCGAGCTGTGGGCAGCAGTGTAGGGTTTCTCTCTGTGTGTGTGTGTGTGTGTGTGTGTGTAGGGCCACGGTAGGCAGCGGAGGGCTTGGGACGGAGGGAGAGAAGGGTGAAGGATAATAGGGAGGAATGTTTGGATTTAAGTAGCACATACCAGCACACCCCAAAATGAAAACGGAGCAAAATGGTTGATTGAGAGAAGAGAAAGAGAGAAAGAGAGAGAGAGAAGAGGGGGAAAAAGGAGGTTTGAGAGCGAGGAATGTGAGAGACGGAGAGGTTGACAGATTAAGGAGTCGGTCCTGTGATAGACAAAGGGGAAAGGTGTTCAGAGCTTTAAATGTGCTGCGAGAGAGAGGGAGATACTGTAGAGAGAAGACTCTGACTGGAGTAACCGCGGGATACTGTACCTCAACGACTGAATTACTACTATTCTCCATTCTGAAACACACCTGGGACTTCCAGACCAGCTGTTACCCAATCAAAGGAAGAGGCTCGGAAGTCATCTCTCCAGGGGACTGGAATCGCAGTGCAGTCTGCTGCTGTATCCCTGCCCTGACGACGTGAATCCTGGTGCAGTACACGCAGGTAGACTGAGGTGTTAGATTACCGTGTCGTGCACAAACCAGAGCCGTCTGCAGATCAGAGGGCGTCCCGATGGAGGCGATGCCTGTGAGGCGCCGGCCGCGTTGCCACTCCCTCTCTGATGACTCTGAGGAGCCCAACGGCAACCAGGTGGAGCCTGGGACGGAACCAGAACCAGAGGAACTGGACTGGGACAGTTTTAGCACTGCACTGGAGCATAGACTAGCCGCTGTGGGTAACTCTGTCAGAAGTGTGTGTGCGTGTTTGTATGCGTGCGTGTGTGCATGCATGTTTGCGTTCATGTGTGTGTGTACGTTGGGGTGTTTGGTGTTAAAGGTGTGTGTTTGATGCAGAGGTGTTGAGAGAACCTGTCATACCTGCATACCTGTTTACACCTGTTCTTTGGTTGAAAGGTGAAAGTGTTAAAAGAAAAAAAACAGTTCAACAGAATGAGGAGCAAGAGAATCACATGAAGATATATTTAAAAAATGTATAATCTTTTTTATTTATTTGTATGACGAAAGAGCATAAGTCAAGCACATTCATGGTGGGGTGATAAAAACAGATGGAGATGTGGTCATCTGATAGTTTTGCAAATGCCAACATATTCTGGTATGTTATTAGTTGTTCCAGATGCCATTGCCAGTGATGACTGGTGCATAAGAAAATAAGGGTAATCAGAGAGCACGCTCCTGGAGTCCTGTTATGGACGGCTGTTGACAAAATGATTTGTGGTGGCGCAGTAAGAACTTGCTTATCAAGTCCACGCTATGTGTCATGGAGTAGCTTTTTTTCCCCTGTTTTTTTTGGTTGTTGTTAAACTGTGTATTAAAAAAAGACGAGGGAAGTGTTTCTTGTGTTCTCAACTTGTGGCAGGATACGTTGCAGCCTGTGATACCGCCGGCGGTGAGATCTCTGTGTAGAAGCCCTCGTTACTCTCTGGCCTCTGGATAACTCTTTCCTCCTCTGTTTAACCTCATCCCATACGAAAACATACTATAGTGAAGCTATAGTATTCCTTTGTTGTTGTGTTTTCCGGCACGCAGAAATTGTGTACTGTACTGAATACTTTTTGTGGTAAATCTCTATAGTGTGTATGATTCAGATTCAGATTTCTTTGATGAGCCATATGTGTAAACACATTGGTAATTGTTACGGCAATTACAGTATATGCATTTTTACATAGATCTTTTTTCCACATAACAAACAGCAACAACAGACACAGGACAAAGACAGTGCAGTGAAGGATTAATAATTTGAATAAATATATATATATATAAAGTGTATACAGTGTAAGGTAAAGTGCAGAGTTCCAGGTCAGTCCCAGTGCAGTATTTTTGTCAGAGTCATTGTTATTATGAAAGAAACACTACAGGTTTTCCTATAGTTTATCTTCCTATGGGAACCTTTATCCCTTAACCTTTTGCTCATTTCCTCAATCTCTCCCTCCCTCCCTCCCTGCCTCCCTCCCCTCACCACCTCCCTCGATCCTCTGCAGCTCCTCTATCATTCTCTCTCGTTTCTCTTCTTCTCACTCTATAGCCTCTAACCATTTGACTTAGCCTGTCGTCTCTGTTCTCTGTGTCCTCCAGGAGCAGGAGAGTGCCCAGGCGTCCGAGCAGCGCTGCGCCCAGCTGGAGAAGGCCCGGCGTGGGCTCGAGCTGCAGGTGTCGGGCCTGTCTGATCGCCTGGACGAGGAGGAGGCGTGCTCGGCCCAGTTGGCCCTCCAGAGGGAGAGGCTGGAGGCGGAGTGCAGCAGCCTCAGACGGGACCTGGATGAGCTGGAGAGCGCCCTGACCGTCACAGAGAGGGAGAAACAGGTAGGACACTTGGCACCACTTAAAGGTGCAATCCGTGAGATCTACGATTGCTTGGATTGAGGACATGTGTAGACTCAGCCACGGACAATTACTGTATGTGGAATAAGCACGTCATTTAACGATTGAGTCATACACGCTGACGGGCCGTCAATCAACAGCTGTGTGTAGACTCAACCGTTAAATGTCATGCTTACCGCTTACATGCTTACAGGTTGCTTATAGAATGCAACTATAAACTTATGTTGATGCTTTAAACGTATACCTTTTACTGGAAGACAGTCATTCAGAGACGAAGAAGAAGAAGGGACAACACTGAAGACCATGACTGCTTTTCTATCCTTGTTGTCCACATGGACACTCTATTTTGAAGAACAGATCTTCTCCAAAGCTCTGAAGACCATACTGTAAGTCACCATGGAATAGTTCAGGGGCTTCTTTGGCCTATATGTCTGCGTTGAGTTTCAGGTCATAGTTTTAATGTCCTTCTTCCCGTTGATTTGCATCCGAAAGTCTCTGTGGAGACGTATCATTTGTATCCCAACACCATTAAGTACTGTCGTCTCCTACCCGTTAGACGCTGGCGGGCTGCGTTGACAGAATCTTCAGCAGCTTCGTCTCTTTAATTGAGATGTAATTAAAGGATTTAGATGCTGTCTTTGTTTGGGAATGTTAAAGGAATGTCCCATATTCACACGTCACTTGTCTGTGCCAAAGGAAACAAGGAAAACGAAGCGCAGATATTCAATTGTGATGGACTGTGTCAGTTTAATCTCTGCAGAATTCATAATCTTTTATAAGGGATTTTAACGGGATTTCTGGTTTATTAGATGATAGAGTGACAGGAAACGGATGACACGCATCAGATTCGAACCCAGGACGTCACGTATAATATGGTGCACGGTGTAGCTTAATGAGTGACCAGGATGCTCTTAATTTTACTCCATATTGTGGCAACCACTGCATTTTGTCTAACCCCCCCCCCCCCCCGGTAATTTCCATAATTTGTTGGTTAACATGTGGGTTTCCTTTCATGTGGTGCCGGTGGTGATGTCGTAGAGGAAGATGGCCGTAAGGGGCTGGTGCAGCAGTTGCAACAGGACCAGACCTGTTTGGAGTGGTTGGCACGCAGCTTTTATGTTGAAAGTTTGCGATATGTGTCATAATATTTATTATAAATTCCACAACACCGTCAAATAATATATTTGAACTCCGTCAGATGGAGAACCGTGGTGGGTCCGTTTCAAAAGGTTTTGGACAGAGCCTATTATGCAGTTGAAAAGTCAGTCCAAATCACTTCACTTGGGCGTGTGAATGCGATTACATTACCAGAAGAGAACACAACCTCGTCTGTCTTCAACTAAGAATGTAAACAATACCCCGACCTGCCACCTTTAGTTAAGAAGAAGAAGAAACGTTGTTGTTCTGAACTCATACCAGACTCACGCGGCTCTGCATCTTCAAGGATTCACTTGGCGAAGAATTCCCTCTCATTCGTGGCCAGGAGAACAGCGGCGCATTACGGAGCTGTGCTCTGCTGAGATGAGACCACCACCGCTGTTGGAATCTTTCCTCCTGTCTTCTGTCTCCGTTGACCATGTTCGCTCATGTGTCGTGCTCAGGTTAGGATGCCTTTTCCACACCACTGTGCACACGTCTGCAGTCCTAAATTCCTGACAGCCTCCAATCTCTCATGCTCCCATTAGGTGCCGGTGGCTAGGATGCGGACCAGGAGGATGCCACATGCGTGTGTAGCGAAAGCTTTGATGACAATGAAAGAAAGTGTCAGAATAATGACTGCTTAGTCATGAAAGAGATAATGGTTTTATGGTGTGGCCGCAAAGCCGCTTAGATCGGAAACGAATCCTTCGTGGCTGTTTCTCTGAGAGGGAAACACTTGACTTAAAAGAGGGGACTTGGTATGGCAAGCTAAATGGCTTGCCATAGCTGTGAGCTTTTTAACCCCACCCCCTCCTAATCCCTCGTCTTCTGCTGTGATCGATTGGCCATCGCAGCGCGGGGAGGGGTAGCGTTACTAAAAGTTGACTTGAGTTCACGGAGTGCTGCTCTGTTTTCTTTTTGGGCAACCCCATGCAGTAAGAACTGCAGGAACCCAATGCACCTACCCCCGTTCAGAAGAATGGGAAATGCGTTTTGTTTCCTGAATTGTCTGATTAGATGTGAATGAGCCCTTAGCACAGCTAGTGTAAGTAGGTCCAGCTGATATGGGGGGTGGGGGTGTACTGGACTAGTAACTGAATTGTGGAAACATTTTAACTAAAATGTGCTCTTGTTTTGACTTAATTTGGACAATAGTAATGTAATTTAGGTGTTGTTATGCATGTACTAACTGTGATTGAACACAAGTACTTCAATCATGAGATGTGTCAGTCAAGAAACAATCTCTCTCTCTCTCTTGTTCTCTCTCGTTCTCTCTCTTTCTCTCTCTCTGCTCCTCTTCTTTCCTGTCTGTTGTTCTTTCTTTCTTTCTTTCTTTCTTTCTTTCTTTCTTTCTTTCTTTCTTTCTTTCTTTCTTTCTTTCTTTCTTTCTTTCTTTCTTTCTTTCTTTCTTTCTTTCTTTCTTTTTTTCTTTCTGCCTGTCTCTCTCTCTCTGTCTTGTCTGTCTCTCCAGTCCTCAGACAGTGCAGCGAGGAGGCTCTCAGAGGAACTGTCCCAGAAGGACGAGGTGGTTCAGAAGCTTCAGAAGGAGAGGGAGCACCTGGTGGAGCTCAGCCAGGTCAGGTCACATTCACCCCCACCCTCCAGGGTGTCCGGTCAAAGGTCAAAGGGCATGGGACTAGGCACATCCATGGGGATAGGGGTATACTATGGGCTTTTAAGGACCAGGGCATGGGGCCAGTCAGTTGACTTTCAACTAATTTGATTAAATATGTAAATAAGCTGTAATTGGCTGTTGATAGAGCATACATTAGGACAATCTGCTCATGCCAAAGTTTTTCAATATCTGAATTTTGAAGAGGATTCACTTACTTAATAGACTATATTGAAAGTGACTCCAAAATCTGTTAGGGACCCTGCTAGACGGTTCAATATTAGAATAGATGGTGCTATTATGTGCACTTTTTGGGTTTTGAGTTTAGTTCCAGATAGAACATTGATATAATTCATATCTTTGTCCCATGTGTTATTGCATGTGGGGATGTCTTATTTGCTGCTTGTAAGAGAATGAAACATAACTTGAGGGAAATGGAACCATATGGGCCTGCCAAAACTGGCATTTATGATAAATGTACTCCCTACCTCAACACACACACACACACACACGCACACACACACACACACACACACGCACACACACACACACACACACACACACACACACACACACACACACACACACACACACACACACACACACACACACACACACACACACACACACACGCACACACACACACACACACACACACACGCACACACACGCACACACACACACACACACACACACACACACATACATACACACACTCAAATACATGCACACCTACTGTGCATTAGGTTCAAAAACTAAAAACTCCAACCCCCTTCAGCCCCATCTTACTCTATGGCAGCTATAAGAGGCCCTGCTCAGTAATGTTTGCCAGATGCTTTGACCAACAGTAGCTGTTTGATTCTCAGTGTAATCTGTGGCAGTAATTTAGAATCTGGGCCATTATCTTGCTACTGTTAATCAAACACGTTGCAGGTTATCGATCTGAATCTGGGATGAAGGCAGAGAAATGGTTAAATAAAAGGAAGGATCCAGGCTCCTGAGATGTGACTGGGCTAAACAGAAATGCTGACATCGGTTTTAGTTGGTTTGGTTTCAGCAAGTCGTCATTTTAGCTTTGAACCAGATGTCCGAAATTCTTCTGTTTCCATCGACGTAGGAAGAGTGAGAAACAACACACTGCAGCACCCACTCTCCACACTTTAGATCACACAAACACACTTTATATTTATTGATAAATGTCCCTTGACTAAAACGGGGAGGACGTGACCCTCTTTGCGCTGCCCCTGTGCCTCAAATAGATTCGCTATCAGCTCTATCTTTAATCTTTCAAAATGTTCAGTTGCTATCGCTATTAGCTCTATCTTTAATTTTTCAAAATGTACAGTTGCTATTGCATGCACTCATCTGTGTTCCACTACACACATGAGTGCATGCTTACCAACTGTCCGTCTGCAACACTACTATCACCAACATCTAAGAAGGGAGATCCCCCCTTGAATGGCCCTTCTAAGGTTTCTCTCCTCCACACTGCCTGTGGAGCTTTTTTCCCTATTGTTAGGTTTTAGTGAGTTTTTCCTTACCTTCGCGTGGGGCATGTCTGGGAGTGCTTGCATTCTTTCATTTATTTGCATTCATCTAAAAATGTTTGGACCTTATGGTGTTCTTGTTCTGTTCTTGACTTATTGTTATGTTTTCTTCTTGACTTGTTTAAAGAAGATCTGTACGGCCCATGGGGACATTAACGTGTGTTGTCGGGCCCTATAAATAAATTTGATTTGATTTGATTTGATTTGATAAAGGATTTGCACTACAACTCGTACACCTACTGTAAATTGTACCTAAATTGCACCTCATCCCATTTCTGCCTTGCACTATATAGTATTGTATATTAGTACACTGCATAGTATTGTATATTATATGGTAACTCAGTTACGTCTATTCTGCATCGAACATTGTACATATGTCTATACTGAACACTGTGACCTAATTTTTTTACTTCTAATTCACATGCTATACTATGTTATTTTATTTCATACTTATCTTGTCTTGCACAGTCTCTGGAGCGTAACAGTAAGAAGCATTTTGTATAAAAGTATTCTGTACTTCTGTATGACAACTATTAAAGAAACTTGAAAGTCTTAGATCAGTTTGGATCAAACTGATGATGACTTTCGGCGATCTCTCTACAACCAAACAAATTAACTTCAGATCCTGGCTGACAGCTGCATGCGAGGCATCTGTGCTCCAGGCTCAGCCTCCTTCTTTTTTTTTACCCAACAGCAGGCCATTGAGGACCTGCAGAGTGAAGAGGAGAAGGTGAATCTACTGACCAAGGAGAGGGCCAAGCTACATATCCAAGCTGAAGATGTGAGTCTCTCTGTTTGATGCTTACTGTACAGTATGTGTAATCTCATACGTGTTTGCTTTCAACCATACTTTATGAAATTGTAATTTTTCTTCTACTACTTCTACTATTTCTTCTTCTTCTTCTTCTTCTTCTTCTTCTTCTTCTTCTTCTTCTTCTTCTTCTTCTTCTTCTTCTTCTTCTTCTTCTTCTTCTCTTCTTCTTCTTCTTCTTCTTCTTCTTCTTCTCCCCCCCCCCCCCCCACACACAGCTGGAGTATCAGCTGGATCAGGAGCGTCGTCAGCGTGGGGAGCTGGAGAAAAGTAGGAGGAAGCTAGAAGGAGATAGCAGGTCCACCCTGGAGAGCCTGGGAGAGATGGAGAGGATGAGGAGCAGCCTGGAGGAGCTCATCAAAAAGTCAGTGAGAGACACACATTACTATGGAGTTATCTAAAAGTCTACCAGACACACATTACTATGGAGTCATCTAAAAGTCAACCAGACACACATTACTATGGAGTCATCTAAAAGTCAACCAGACACACATTACTATAGAGTCATCTAAAAGTCAACCAGACACACATTACTATGGAGTCATCTAAAAGTCAACCAGACACACATTACTATGGAGTCATCTAAAAGTCAACCAGACACACATTACTATAGAGTCATCTAAAAGTCAACCAGACACACATTATTATAGTCATCTAAAAGTCAGAGACACATTACTATGGAGTCATCTAAAAGTCAGAGACACATTATTACTGAATATCTGTATGTCATGTATGTCATATATGTCCTGATGAATTGAAAATGGGGGACCCTGATGTAAACAAGACGAAAGTCTTTCTCTGGTCTGCATCCCCTTAACAATTGTGTGTATTGAGCTGTACTGTATTGTATCCATTCTGCAATCTGTTAATAAAGTTTTTAATCAATCAATCAATCAATCAATCAATTCAATCACTATAGAGTAGGGTTGTAATGGTACGTGTATTCGTCCCGCGACTTCACGGTACGGACGTCACGGTTCGGTACATCCAGCCATATGACGAATACGTCTCATACATCTCATACGACACTAGGTGAAACTAGGTTTGTACATTTGCACATCAATGGGCCTCATTCACCAATACTCTCTTATTAGTTTTCTTATATTGTTTCTTAACCGTCTGTTAAGAGAACAAATAAGAATAGCCACCGCCGCATTCATCAACCCATTCTTTTTTTTTAATCAAAGGACAGCCGAATCCCATCCAATCTTTCGCCGTCGACTAAAGACTCACTTCTTCAACCATTATCTGAAATGATTAAAAAAAAGAAGAAAAAGAAATCTAACCCTGACTAACCTTACTGTCATGCACTTGTCCTAATAAACTAACCTACACTGTAACACGCAACACTTGATGAACATTGTTACTCAGCTGATAGAGTTGTACCCTTCTTGCTGTCTTGTCGTACAGAACTTGTAAGTCGCTTTGGATAAAAGCGTCAGCTAAATGACTAAATGTAAATGTAAAATGTATATATATACAGATCCAGCTCTTAAAAATCAAATCTCTACTGCAAGGGCACAGCATCGTTAACGCCTTGTTAACAGCACTGCCAGGTTAATGGTGCATGATTACTGCACTAGCAGAGCAGAGCAGAGCTCAGAGTCCTGAGAGCATCTATATATATTTGTTTAAACAACAACAAACAACAACACAATATCAACATCAACAGTAACAACAACAATAATAATAATAATAATAATAATAATAATAATAATAATAATAATAATAATAATAATAATAATAATAATAATAATAATAATAATAATAATAATAATAATAATAATAATAATAATAATAATAATAATAATAATAATAATACTAATAAGAGAGATAATTGACAATATCAAAACATGCTAGGGCTGTACCGAATAGTTCGAAGCTTCGTTCATAATGTTGACATTTTTATTTTTTTTTACCTTTTTTATTTGCCAAGGTATGGCGAGTGCCATACCTTGCCATACCAAATGGACGCCCCTGGGCCTGTCCCACCCCAACCACCCGAGCTGTTGATATCTCCAAATAAATAACGTCTAGCAATGTCAGGGACCAGTGGACCAGTGAATTACCGTGAGATTCTCAGGTTCTTTCCATCTCAAGTTTTTTGGCTGCTGTAACGCCTGCCAGAATAATTATTTTCTGTTGTATGGATGTTGGTAGTGAAGATATATCGTTTAGAAATAATGTTGCTGCCGTGAGTGGAATCGATATGTTACAGATGCCCGAGAGTCTAGCTGCTATACAGTAGATTTCCAGAAATGGGCAACTGGTGGGAAATCTCAGACAATATGTGTAACTGAGGGGTACAATTCCCTGACTGTATTGATAAGTATGGTATCATTAAACCACTACCGCTTTATGTACTTTAATTACTGGCCATACAGTACACGATATCTAAGTATGATGAACACTTTCCCACATATGAAATCAGGTCCACACAAAGGTAATAGTCAAATATTTAATATATAGCAAAGGGTACATATAATAGTTACTGATTACATTTATGATTTGAATGCACTTGTAAGGCAAATGAGTATTCGTAGGCAAATCAACACTGAATGTCCAATCTCTGGTTACACAGGAAGCAAGTATACAACCTGGCTCTTAGGGAATTATAACGATGGTCACTTAATGATTATAGCTGGATAATATACTGAAGGGGTCCCGCCGGTTGTAAGCCAGTAGGGGGGGTAGGAGAGCCGTCGGCTGTATCCCGTCTGGTCAACGATTTCTAGGGAGAATTCAGGTACAGAACACAGTGCCCGTAGAATCTTGATCCGCAGATTAATACACTTGGGCTCTCTTGTAGACGATAGCTGTAGCTGTAGCTTTAGGTCCACAACGAAGAAGAAGCGAGGCGACCTCAGTCTGGTCTGAGAGCCGTCTCACCTTGGCTCCTCTCGGGGTAGATCCAACACTCACCGGTGTTGGCGATTATCCGCTCCACAAATCAAAGCACCAAAGCAAATGGATATTCCATGCCGTATAGGGCTCAGCGGTCGTCGGGGTAGGTAATCCAATGTGCAGGTCCACTCGTCCTCGCCTAGAACTCCTCGGATGAAAGCACCACGTGTGGTCTGCCCAACCTGGTTAAGACTCTAGATAACGCGAGGAAGCGATGGGGGTGCTGCTCACTTTAGAATTCTAACCGTACGATGCACCATACATAATAGACTATTATTACTTAATAGAAATACGGTGCCAAACTCTGGCAATTCAGCTATTAATTCGCACGAGGTCTCAATGCTATTCTAAGGCCAAACAGGCCGTACTACACCGCACGCGGTATCGTGGGGTGAGGCTTCACGTCTTGTTACTTAGTTGGGTAGAAGGGTAAAGGACTAAGAGGAATTCTACATTTCTTGCGCCATATTTATATGCACGGTGGACAAGTAGTGCCGCTCTGCTTTCGGTAGCCGTATTCCTGCGCGGAGCTGGGGCTAGTAAGGGCATGTCTCGTCGGTACCTTTGAACTTGAACGCCAGGGGCTTGTCCCTGGCGCCTGGTCCTTTTGTCCAATAAGAGAATGAACTATTATGGGCTGTAGTAGAATAAAGGGATATTCCGTGTATATGTACAAGGAATATACAAGGGATATCAAACGATATACAAATACTATTCAATATATATCCATAAATAAATATATATATTCGGTTTAATCTGATCCTTCACAACAATATGCATATATGTGACGGTGGCTCTTAGTGCACCGGGAAATTCGGGAGTCCGCTACCAGTCCCATAGCAAACAGTTTCCTAGGTGTGAGATATGTCCTATGAATATCATTTAAATAAATTTGTTGGTGATTAGGGTTGCGGGAGGCTAATATAGCATTTGTCCAAACGTTGTCCCAGTCAAACTCAGGGTCTAACTCTGGGATGTCCCCTCGCCAGACTGTATCTAATGTAAATTTTTTATATGTGGATTTGATTAAACGTATATAAAAATCTGAGACAAACCCTCTTGTGGTTGTCCTGTCGCCGATAAGCCCGACAAAGGGGTGTGGGTGCAACGCCTGAACCCACGGTACACCGTGGGCCCTGAACGCCGACCTTATCCAACCGGATCTATCCCATCACGCATTGAAGTCACCACCAACTATGAAAGCATATCCATTCAATTCTAACATAATTTTGGTGATTGTTTTATAGAACGCTGCATCAAATGTATTTGGAGCATATAATGCAATTAGTGCAATTTTTCTGTGAGAATATTCCACCTTTGCCATTGTTATCCTCCCCTCCATGTCCGACCATACTTCTAGGACCCTGATATCTAGATTGCGTCTTGTCACTATAGCGAGTCCTTTAGTTTTGCTGTTGGCAGAGGATGAGGAAATGACATGATATTGGCGGTTCGCCAACCTTGCCACGTCAGCTGACAATAAATGCGTCTCACTGAGAAAAGCTATGTCAATTTTCCTTATCTTTAACAGGCAAAGGATACTAGTGCGCTTGTGTGGTGTTCATCAACCCGTTCCTAACGTCCAAATCTGTTCTTACCCAGGTGTGTTGAATGATGAATCCCACTCATTCTAAACTGAAATGCGCGTTCTTGCGCAATCATTTGCATACAGACACGCCCTGCGGGCTCATTATAATACGAGAGCCGTGTGCAACACTTGGGTCTGCATTGCATGAGCGGATCCCCGTATTCAACAGGTAGCGCTGGAGCGCTTTGCGACGGAACAAAATGTTATCAGATTAAAATGTATTGTCATCATACAGCACCTATAGCTATATAGTGGAATAGACTGTATTAATATTCCATATTTATACCGTCTAGTTGCACGATTCTGGCCACCTCCCGCAGCGCGCACACACACAGACACACACGTACTGTATACAAAATGAATCGTTCCAGCAAACTAGGCTTTGTCAAGACTGAACGACTGTGCGCTTGTCAAGAGTCAATCGCGCAGTAGGTTGGGAAATACCGGTTAACGGTTAAGCAGCCACTCATCTGGCTGTGCAAAATAGATCTAGAGTCTGAAATATCTCCGCATAAAAGCCTGGCTGGCAGTGCGCATAGTACAGTGCGTGCTCCAAGTCAGACTGGATGGCACATCTCTCTCTCTCTCTCTCTCTCTCTCTCTCTCTCTCTCTCTCTCTCTCTCTCTCTCTCTCTCTCTCTCTCTCTCTCTCTCTCTCTCTCTATCTGTCTTTCTCTCTCTCTCTCTCTCTTTCTCTCTCTCTCAACTCCATTCTGAGAACGGAACGCAGTGCCCGTGATGCGGGCTTTTTTATTGAATTTTTTCATCTGGGTAAGAGTTTCTTATCTGGGTAAGAGTGCTCTTGACCACTCTTAGAATTTGGTCTTGCCTAAGAGAAAAGCTAAAATAAGAAAACATTGCTGAATCCCAGGTAAGAACTAAATAAGAAGAAATGCTAGTTAAGAACAAAATCTGTGCTTATATCGCTTCGTGAATGAGGCCCAATATCTTTACTTTACTTTACACTGGCTTACGTTGATCTTTAACGTTGAATATCGAGCTTGTATTGCCACATTTAGATGATGAATACAACGTTGAAGCTTGTAAAGGCATGATAAGCCGACAGAACAAATAACAACCGTGCACAGTTGTGGGCTGTTTCTCCCCTCCTCCCCTCCCATTTAGGTGTCCCTGAAACAAAACCAACATGTTTGTAACACAACAGGGTCATTACAATAGGCTGAAAATGTCCATCCTTTTCTTGTTTGCCTAAATAAAGTTAACCAATGGAAACACACACACACACACACCAACTTTCCCCTCACAGCTGATCGGAAAAAAACGTGCAAATGTACTTTTGCTGATCTGGACTGGTCCTCTGAGCTCCTCTCCAGTCTAACTGCTGCAGTGTTTAAATCCAAAATATTGATAAATCCTCTGCCATTGTTGTGTAACATGTAAGCTCTTCTCTAGAGTCTTCTTTCTCTGCTTCACGTGACGTTAAATCTACTCTAGAAGTGAAACTGAAACTGATAGTATACACCGGTGGGGGCGGTAGGCAATTAATTTACTCAGTGGATTCCTGAACACAGAATGACACCGGTATCACCGACTACCGCAGCAAGCTATAGGTGGAACTAAGTATAACTTAATAAACATTTATTCTATTTAATAATAATTATAAATATATAATAATTATTATAAATATTATTTTCCTGTTGTACCGAACCGTGACCCCAAAACCGAGGTACGTACCGAACCATGCCTAATAATAATAATAATAATAATAATAATAATAATAATAATAATAATAATAATAATAATAATAATAATAATAATAATAATAAATAATACATTCTCCACACCCTGCTAGTTATACAGTATGTGACACATGATGACAGGTCTCAGCAATCTATACCTCCAGCATATTACATGCCCTTGGAGATATCTGGTCAAAACACCAAGAAAAGACAGAGACAAAAAAACAACATTCACCTACATCTAGCCTGTAGCTAACATGTAGTACTCACAGATATTTGTGATGCAGTTGACCTGAAGTGGAACAGACAATGTGTCAGATGTCTGTTGAGGCCATACAATTATGTCAGTGTGGAGTGTCTTTATCTACACTTTTGAGTTGTGATCTTATTGAACTGTAGATGCTTCACCTTCTCAGCCACCACATCACTCATTCTACGCCAGCCATGAGAAAAGTCGGGTTAACTCGCCAACCGTTCAGCGCCAATCACGAGAAAACTCGGGTTTTAATCGTTATTTCTTTTATTAGCTATATCCATTCATTTTCATCCATCCAGCCTGATGTTATCATTGGGAATGGGTCTGAGCTCGCAAAAGGGCAAATACCGCCGCCTACGTCTTCCAGCTGGTATTGCACTCCATTGGAAATGGTGTAGTTTCCTTTCTGGGACGATCCGAGCCGTGCGGGCAGGGTTTAGGTGCTCAGGCGAGGTAGGCCTTTGCAACGATAGCATGGAACAGTAACCCCGCCCGCCCGTTCATGTGTAAGGCTCGGTAATGTGGGACGGACCTCCCCAAGCAGTATTTGGAATGGCGATCAGATAA
The DNA here is from genome assembly GCF_963971535.1 of Notolepis coatsorum. Lineage (NCBI taxonomy): Eukaryota > Metazoa > Chordata > Actinopteri > Aulopiformes > Paralepididae > Notolepis > Notolepis coatsorum. The sequence goes on from NC_140174.1 coordinate 49,992,195, forward strand.
TTGGATTATTTCTTTTGCATTACATCAGATACAGAGTAAGAACACTATATATAAAATCTTGCATTGATCTGATATTTCTTTCTACCCCGATCGAAGCTGTCTCTGTGTGTGTGTGTGTGTGTGTGTGTGTGTGTGTGTGTGTGTGTGTGTGTGTGTGTGTGTGTGTGTGTGTGTGTGTGTGTGTGTGTGTGTGTGTGTGTGTGTGTGTGTGTGTGTGTGTGTGTGTGTGTGTGTGTGTGTGTGTGTGTGTGGCTGTGTGCCGTTGGGTGGGAAGAGGTGGCGGGGGAGCCCCACGGTCCAGGGCTCTTTTCATTCTTGCATGAGGAAGGATAATAATGATGATCTAGCGTTGATTTCAGGAAGATTCGATACTCAGGCGAAAAATGACAACGTGTTTAGTGTATTCCACTAAAGGGCTATTAGCGCGTCTTTTGCTGGAATTACTCAGAAGCACCCAAACAATATTCATATTCAAAACGGTATAAAACGGAAATGTACAGATGAAAAAAACAATCTGTTTCGTGGATGTTGACTGGAAGCAACTCACTGACAGTCGACGGGTGTATTTGATTTGATTTGATTTGATTTGAAGTCTTTATTTCGAACATGCAATGAATACAACAAACAATAACAAAAAGCAAAACAACTCAATCTGCATGTTCGAAAAGGAGTAGGAAGAAGTATACACTTATTTAATCCTACCCCTTTTCCACTACTCAAATGAGTGTACTATTTTAAAACATAAAAAAGAAAAAAAAATATATACATATATGCAAAACAAAAAACAAAAACTATATATGTATAAAATAAAATAAAATAGAAAACAAAATAAAAATGTAAACACCCGTGAATATCAAGTCCCTTCCTCATCCCTGTACCTTGTGAACATAATTTCCTTATACATCAGTTTGAATTGTCTCATGTTTGGACATTGCTTTAGCACCACATTTAGACTGTTCCACAGTTTCACTCCACATATCGAGATGCAGTGTTTTCTCATGGTAGTGCGTACGTTTAGCACCTTTAAATTGTGTTCTCCCCTCAGATTATAACCCCCCTCCCTATCAAAGAACAATTCTTGAATGTTTCTTGGAAGTGCATGACTTTTTGCTTTATACATTAATTGTGCCGTTTTAAATTCCACAAGATCATTTAACTTCAATGTATTTGACTCCAAAAACAATATGTATTAGACCCATAGATATAATATAAGATATCTTTTAAGCACTCGCAAGTGAACAAAGCGCCCCATTGACTTACAGCGCTGGCGTAATAGCGCCCTCTAGCGCATTAAGCGATGGCGCAGAATGAGTTAAGCAGGTAACCATCAATCTTGGTATCCAAGCTGATAAAATCACTGCATTCATTAATTAATTATCTTTAATGACCACCCAGCCAGGCTGGTGGAATTTGATTTCAGTGCAGCATGTTACAGCATTGTTCCAACATAGAACATATAGCATCACTTACATTACGTACATACTACATGCAGTTAAATACATAAATACACAATTACAAGACCTCAATATCAAAGTTCAGAGTTTATGTCCATGTCCATAGCAACAGAGGTAGGGGGGGGTTGTGGGGGGGGGGGGGGGGTGCTACAGGGAGTTCAGTGTCCGTATGTCAGTGGGGAAGAAGCTGTTTTTAAAGCAGGATGTTTTGGTGGTCAGGGATCTGTAGCGCCTCCCGGAGGGCAGCAACTGAAAGATGTGGTGTGCTGGGTGAGTGGGGTCAGAGATCATTTTTCTAGCTCTTCTAATTGTGCTTTGGCGGTGGAGTGATTCGAGAGATGGGAGGGGGGTGCGGATTATTTTGGAGGATTTATTGATTATTCTTTGGAGTTTGTTTTTGGAGTGAGTGTCCAGACTGCTGTACCAAACTGTTATGGAGAAGGTGAGGATGCTTTGAATGATGGTAGAAGCGGAGCAGGAGATTTTTTCTGACTCTGTATTTTTTGAGCTGGCAGAGGAAGAAGAGTCTTTGATTGGCTTTTTTGTGGATGTGGTCTGTGTTGGTTTTCCATTTGAGGTTATTGCTTATGTGGGTGCCGAGAAATTTGAAGGAGTCTGTGGTGATTATGGGTTTGCCGGAGATGGATATGGGGGTTTTGGGGTTTGGCTGGCCTCTGAAGTCGATGATGAGTTCTTGGGTTTTTGATGAGTTGAGGAGGAGGTTATTGTCTGTGCACCAGGTGATTGTGTGGTTGATTTGTGTACAGTATTCTGTTTCATTATTGTCTGTGATGAGGCCTATAAGGGTTGTGTCGTCTGCATATTTGTATATTTTGACGGAGTTGTGGAGGGATATGAGCAGGTTGGTGTATAGGGAGAAAAGCCACGGTGAAAGGATGCAGCCTTGGGGGGCTCCTGTGCTGAGATATAGGGGGTGGGATGTGATGTTGTTTATTTTGAGCTTCTGTTGTCTGTTGGAGAGGAAGCTATGGATCCAGTGACAGATGCAGGGGTCAATGTTCATGTCCAGTAGTTTATTGATGAGTTTGGCTGGGATGATTGTGTTGAATGCAGAACTGAAGTCCATGACCAGAATGCGGGCGTATGAGTTGCGGGTTTCCAGGTTGTGCAGCAGGTGATGAGTGGCTGTCTTGACTGTGTCTTCCACAGACCTGTTGGTTCTGTAGGCAAATTGATGTGGGTCCATGAGGGGGGTGGTGCTGGTTTTAAGGTGGGTGAGAATGATGCGTTCAAATGATTTCATTACTACGGATGTGAGGGCAATTGGTCTGTAGTCGTTAAGGCAGGAGATATTGTTGGATTTTGGTACAGGGATGATGGTGGACTGTTTGAAACATTGGGGGACTGAACAGTTATGGAGGGAGGTGTTAAAAATGTTGGTGAAGATGGGGGCCAGTTCTGCAGCACAGTGATGGAGGACAGATGAACTGATGTTATCTGGGCCTGCTGCTTTATTTTTCTTTATCCTCTTGATAAATAGTCTTTTCAGCCATATTTTCCTGAGCATTATTAGCAGTGAAGTGTTAATAATTCAATAATCCATAGGATTAGTAGATGAATAGCCAGTTCTTTATTTGTTTTAATTTGATGTGTACATGCTGATACATGTCATACAAGTAATATTCATACTTGTGTGGTGTATGCGTTTTGGTTACTCACCCAATATGTGTGTGTCTGGTGAACCCACAACATTGGGATTTTAAAACAATAAAGCCATAACCATTTATGTAAAAATACTTAATACTTAACATAATATGTTAACTGTTATCTCAATTACAACCAATAATTAATATGGTTAATATTAGCCATTTATCTCAGCTAGATCACATTTATAAATACAAGTGCTATTTGTTTTGTGTGATAATTTTTTTTTAAAACAGTATGAATGAAACAAGGTGGGGGCAGACAGTGAAGGTACACAGTGAACCTTTTTGCTTCATATTCACCATGTTTACTTGTTTTCACCTACAATTTCCACACGTTCGGGTCCAGTGTATAGTGCAAACTGTGCACCCAATGAAAACGTGTTATTTTATATGCTCGTCACAGAAAATGAGCCAAACCCAACGAGTCTCACTTCTCTTAGTAAACATTGAAATCAGGTCCCAGTGAGTCCACCAACCTGGGTGATGGTGAAGCAAATCCTGCACTCGTCCTTTTGGGGATCGTCTGAAACAGATCTCAGCCATGTATATTTCTTCTCTCTGTTGTATGAGAAAAGTCTTTTTTTCTTAGGAGTTGCCTCCATTTTCTCGCTTTGGGCGGTTTTTATTCTCCACTTCACTGATTGCCACTGTCTACATAAAACCGCATCATCACGCACCTGCATGCCACACTGACAGCTCGGGCTGACAGCTCGAGCTGCTCGGCTCGGCTGTGCATTGGTTTTTGACACAGACGAGGCATTAAATGAACAACATTTAAAACATAATTATTATTGTTTTTACCATGATCTTTGAAATGCGGGACATTGTTCTGTTGCAGCGCGACACGGGACAAACGTTCCATTATCAGGACTGCGAAACGCGGGACAGGTGGTCACACTGGTCACCCTAGCCTACTATGCCTTTTTTTTTTTTTTTTACATTTTGAAATTTTTTCTGGGGCACAGCTGATCAATACTGTGGCACGTGCCCCAGTAAAAGTGGTCTAAATACGCCGATGCCCCCCCCCCATTCAGCAAGGTCCCAACATGTTAGTGTCTGCATCCAGTAACATGAGAACAGAATGGAGTCGTTTATTAAAAAATAAACAACGACATAAAACAACTGTTATAGTGATCATACATACAGACACATAGCTTTACAATAACATATCAATCGTTAAATCAGAGCAGGTCCTTGGTGAAGTCAATGGCCCCTGTTCCGTGACCTTCTCTCACTTTGAACATTAATCAAAAGGAGTGAGTCACCGTGTTGCTAATGATAATGGTGATCAGCTGTCTCAAACAGTCCCAACTGGCAAGGCCATGCAGGACTCAAATGAAATCTGTCACACAACTCACCTTCTCCCTCCTCTAAGGCAGCAGGGTGGTGTAGTGGTTAACACTGTTGCCTCACAGCAAGAACGTCCAGGGTTCGATTCCCGCTTTGGGACCAGGTTTCCGCGATGCCAGGTACCCAGGTGGGGTATCTCCCAGGCCTTTCTGTGTGGAGTTTGCATGTTCTCCCCGTGCTCGCAAGGGTCCCCCCCCCCCCCGAAAGAGAAACCCAATGGAAAAATATGCACAACAGATCGCTGACGCTGTTGCGTCCCTGACGAAGACGGGCAGGAGCACTTGGATTGGTCCCCGGCTGCCCTTGGGGGGAAGGACGACGGGATGGGTTAACACATTGAGTGCCACGCCCCTTCCGGGAAGTGACCACTTCCGTGCCGCCCATTAACCCCATGTAAACGTAGTTGTAGTTTGTAGAACTAAACCTATATTTCATAGTATCGCTATGGGTCTAATAACACCCTTGAGTCTCATTGAGCTACTTCTGGTCAACGTGCAAGAAACAGATTATTTTTTCATCCGTACATTTCCGTTTGATACCGTTTTGAATATGAACATAGTCCGGCCGCTTCTGAGCAATTCCAGGGAAAAGACACGAAAACAGCGTTTTTGTGTAATTCAATAAACACGTTGTCATTTTTCGCCTGATTATCGGATCTTCCTGAAATCAACGCTAGATCATCACTATTATCCTTTGTGGTGCACGCATGCAATGTGGTTTAGACCGGCGCCCCCCCCCCCCCCCCCTCCTGCATCCCAACGGCAGAACAGCCAGACACATAAACACAATTATAGCTTCAATCGCAGTAGAAATAATATCAGATCAACGCAAGCTTTCATATATAGTGTCCTTACCTGGTCTCTGAAGTAATGAAAAAAAAAGAATCCAATAATCTCATTGCCATTCCAGTTATCCACAGCGATCGTGCCTCCGACGTTATTGGGCATTGCTCTTCAACGGGCGGGCGGGGTCAGTTGTCCCAGCCATCCCTATAAGCGTGTGTTTTCGCCGCAGCTCGGTATAAAAAATAAATGAACCCGTTTCTAACCGGGTGCATTACTGGCCTAAGGCGTTAGAGGGCGGTATAATACCGTCTGCTAGCTTAGACACACTCAGAACAGTATATGCACAAGGTGCCCCGCTGAATTATGAATGGATATAGATAATAAAAGAAATACCGTCACAGAAACGTAGATCTACGTTTCCGGCACTCAACGATCGGACGACAGAACCGTAGATCTACGTGAACGGCACTGAAAGTGTTAAGCGCAGAGCTCAATCGCATCGGCGACCCTGAGAAAGACAATGCATGTGTGTGTGTATATTCCTGTGTGTGTGTGCCGCACATTGCATGTCCCATGTCGTTGCATGCTGAATAAAGACGTCTCTAAAGAGGTCCTGCATTATATTATTATATTATATTATTATCCCCTGTCTCTCTCTCCTTCTATCTACATCTCACCCTTCCTCCCTCTT